>NC_047663.1:8003155-8304266 GCF_011762505.2 Arvicanthis niloticus
AAGTTGTGTGTGTGTGTGTGACTGTGTAGTATATGCATTGTATGTGTGTGACTGTGTAGTATAAGCACTGTATGCATGTGTGTGTGTGAGACTGTGTAATATGTGCATTGTATTCATGTGTGTGTGACTGTGTAATATATGCACTGTGTGCATGTGTGTGACTGTAGTATATGAACTGTATGCGTGTGTGTGAGACTGTGTAATATATGCATTGTATGCATGTGTGTGTGACTGTAGTATATGCATTGTATGCATGTGTGTGACTGTGTAGTATATGCACTGTGTGCATGTGTGTGATTATGTAATATAAGCATTGTATGCATGTGTGTGTGACTGTGTAGTATATGCACTGTATGCATGTGTGTGATTATGTAGTATATGCACTGTATGCATGTGTGTGATTATGTAGTATATGCACTGTATGCATGTGTGTGTGACTGTGTAGTATATACATTGTATGCATGTGTGTGTGACTGTGTAGTATATGCACTGTATGCATGTGTGTGTGACTGTGTAGTATATGCATTGTATGCATGTGTGTGTGACTATGTAGTATATGTACTGTATATATGTGTGTGTGATTATGTAGTATATGCATTGTATGCATGTGTGTGTTGTGTAGTATATGCATTGTATGCATGTGTGTATTATATAGTATATGCATTGTATGCATGTGTGTGTGACTGTGTAGTATATGTACTGTGTGCATGTGTGCACATGTGTGAGCCAGAGGCTGACTTAAAGCATTTTCTATGGCTCTCCACCTTATTTTTTGAGACAGGCTATCTTTCCATAAATCTAGAGCACAAACCTACAGCTAGACTGTCTGGCCAGCAAGCTCCCAGGATCCACTGTCTCCACCCTCCAGCACTGGGGTTATAGAGTCCACCCTCAGTTTTTTTGTTTTTCTCACGGATGGTAGGGATTCATATTCAGGTACTTCTGTTACTGAACCATTTCCCTATCCTACCACCTTATGGTTGAGACAAGGTCTCTCACCAGAACCAGTAGCATGCTGTTTTGGCTAGACTAGCTAGCTAGCCAGCAAGCCTCCCGGATGCATGTGTCTCTGCCTCACCAGTGCTGAGTTTATGTGTATGCACCACTGTGACTGACTGACTATACAAAAGTTCAGGGGATTGAATTCAACTCCTTATGCTTTTGTGGCAAGCTGTTTGTCAACTGAGCCTTAGAGACACTTGATTGTTATAGTTGATTTGTTCCTGGCATCCAGTGAAGAGAGGCCAGGGATGGTGTTGTCCTGGCTGATTTTGTGTGTCAATTTGACACAAGCTACAGGAGAGAGAGAGAGAGAGAGAGAGAGAGAGAGAGAGAGAGAGAGAGAGAGAGAGAGAGAGAGACAGGCCTCAGTTGGAGAAATGCCTCCATGAGATCCAGCTGCAAGGCATTTTCACAGTAGTGATCAGTGGGGGAGGGCCCTGCCCATTGCGGGTATTGTCATCCCTGGGCTGGTAGTCCTGGGTTCTATAAGAAAGCAGGCTGAGCTTTCCTGGCAAGCAAGCCAGAAAACAGCATCCCTGAATGATGCCTGCATCAGCTCCTGCCTCCAGGTTCTAGCCCTGCTTGAGTTCCTGTCCTGACTTCCTTCAGTGATAGGGAAGTGTGAGCAGAATACCCCCCCCCCCCTTTTTTTTTTCTTTTGCCACAGCAATAGAAACCCTAGCCAGGACAACATCCTGTAGGGCCTGGACCACAGAAAACTGCCTCAGTGTGAATGTTGCTAGTGCTATGTGGAAGAACCTAGCGTCTCTTCTGGTCTCTCCATCTCTGGGGCCCCCCATCATTCACCTCATCCTAACTGCTTGTCTCCCTTCCTACAGCTGCCCTCTGCTGCCCTCACCTGGCAAAGCGTTCCTAGCCTTCCTGGGAGATGAGCAGACAGGGGTCAGGATCTAGAGCCTTCTGACTTACACCATAACCTTCTAGAGTCTCCTACCGGCTTCTTTCCATCCCCTGCTGGCTGCTTCCTCCTATGAGGGTATTTCCAGTTTCTGCTTCCTCTGCTTTCTACTGGGCCCCAAAGGGACAGTATTGCTGCTGTTTGGTCCCACGTACTCCTGGCAGGAACCTGCCCAAGAAACGTGTCCGTAGGAGTCCTGCTTCGCCACACCAACCACAGCTGATCCAATTTTTCTTAATTAGTACATTTAATTATTAGTAACATTTCACTTAAGTAGAATTAATTACCCCATCAGCAGCCCTGGCCAACCCTTCCCACGTGAGCTTTTATTACTATTCCCATACCGAGGCCAGGTGCCTCCCCTTCCCTATCTCCCTGATGGAGCTGGCTCCCAGCAAGAGCTCCTGGGAATGAAATCCCCCCACTTCTTGCACCTGTGGAGGACTCCAGCCAAAGCGTTCAATCAAGCCAGAAATTATGGGCAGCTGGGGTGAGCACGGGACAAGGAGAGGGGCTACTGCCCAAGGTGATTAGCATCTTATTCCCCCAGGCAGAATGAACCCAATTCATGGACAGCCTCTGTCTCTGGGCTGTGTGTTTCAGAACAGATGTTCAGTCAGGCATCGCAGTGTGGAGAGAGGCAATGGATTCCAGCCTGCTTTTCCCAGTTGTCTGCTTTAAGGTGGCCCCTGGGGAGGAGGACTGAGGGTTAGAGGTACTAGTCCAGGAGCAGTCAGTGTGTTTAAGTTTCTTAGGAGTGCACTCCAGTGGATTTGGGTAAGCCACACCTAGGAGCCTCCCCAGAGGTCAGGAAAGGGTAGAGACTTCAATACCAAGTCAACGTGATTATGCCTGAAGGGGCTTCTGCAGTCAGCCAGTCAGTGGACCTCTTTAAACCCTTTTTCTAAATGACCTCAGCCTGAGCCTCAGGAGAGGCTGAAGTGGCACTGCCAGTGCTGAGCTGGAAGGATGTGTTTCACACCCGCCTTTTGGATGGCACTGGTCAGATTGGCTGGCTGTTTCCGTCTCATCCGGTCACCCAATAGTTCTTGACCTCAGACAGGTCTGAGCCTTGGCTCACTCAGCTGGAAAATGGCTAACAGCTATTTCACTGGGCTGCAGTCAACAGGGTCTCGATTGGCAGGATGATAAAGGCCCTGAGTGGCCCAGGATCAAAGCAGTCTGTTTAATTATCCCCAGCTTGCCTTACTTACTTACTGATTGATTGACACTTGAGACTGAAGGAGTTTCACACTCTACCACTGGCTTGAATCTTCACCTTTTCTGGAAAAAAAAATTAAAGGATTTTTTTTTTTTTTTTTGGAGAGACAAGACCTCAGTAAACTGCTTAGGCTGGCCGTGAACTCGCTTGGTAGCCCAGGTTAGTCTCACCCTTGTGATATTCCTGCATTCGCATCCTGAGACAACAAGATTATAAGTATATACTAGCCAGGCTAAAAAAGTTTTATGTGACTACAAACCCTTTTCAGATCTGTAGAACCGTTCCCTGGGACACATTTAAGATTCCAAGGAAGTACCTAGGGAGACTCAGAACTCTCTCCGTAATTCTGCCCAGGGCTCACTGCCCCATCCCTCTTCTTGGTTAGTTTTGTAGAATGTTGCTCACAAATGGGCTGCTCCTCACTGTGTTCTCAGAAGCCATCAGCCCTAACTTTATGGCTGTGTCAACTCAGCATCTACCTTTGGAGGGGTCAAGTCAGAGTCCAGTGTGGCATTCTGAGAATTCCAAGTGCTAGTTTCAAACTTGGCCTTTTCACCGGTGTATTGAACTACTGATCATCCCGAGTCCTTAGTGAGACAACAGCAGATGAAAACTCCATGGTACTGACAAGGCAGAAGCCATGATAATCCATGGTACTGTTTTGGCAAAGCAGAAGCCAAGAGGAGTCTGTTACAATCCATGATCACCGACCAAGAAAGGCGGAAGCCGGAAGGTCAGCCTCCAGCCACCTGCCATGATGGAGCAGAGCTGGTTCTGGCTTCGGTATTGAAACATCAAAGCCCACATTCTAACTCATATTCAGAGTGATTCTTGGGTGATTTGATTACCCTCACTAATTCCACCTGGGAGATGTCTGCAACTGTCTCCTCCCTGTTTCCCTCGTGTGTAGTTGTGTGTAAAGTCCATCTCTCCGGATGTTGCACGGTAAGGTGCTTGTCTTGGGGAAATGCTCAGGTATGACTTCTTGTTGGTATCTCCCCTCCTCCACCCCTGCCACTACTTCAGCTGGCACAGGTATTGTGAACAGGACTGTGATGGTTTGGATATGCTTGGCCCGTGGAATGGCACTATTAGGAGGTATGTCCTTGCTGGAGTAACTGTGTCACTGTGGGTGTGGCTTTAAGACCTTCATCCTAGCTGCCTGGAAGTCATCTTCCACTAGCAGCCTTCAGATGAAAATGTAGAACTCTCAGCTCCTCCTGCACTATGCCTGCCTGGATGCTGCCTTGATGATAGTGGACTGAACCTCTGAACCTGTAAGCCAACCCCAATGAAATGTCCTTATGAGTTGCCTTGGTCATGGTGTCTGTTTACAGCAGTAAAACCCTAATTAAGTCAAGGACCAAAGCCCAAATATCACAACAACGTTGAGCACGAACGAGCATTATTATGCGCTGTGACAATATTTGATGAATTCATATGTGCCTAGGGGAGCAGCCTAAGTAGGTGAATAACGTGAGAATATTTTCTGTGACAATCAATACCCCTTCAGTTGAACCATCTCTGCAGATCTGACATTTTGAGTTTTCTTTTGGGCTGCATCGACTGTATTTATGCTTGTGTGCAGTGCACACGGTGGCAGTGTCAGCGGGTCAGGTCCAATGGTGTTGCAGAAGGGGGCAGGCCCACCTGCATGAGACCCCAGCTAGGTGGGAGCTGGTGCCCCTGCATAGTGCTCACCCGGTCCTTGCTGCTGGGTGCAAGAGGCTCCACATGGCTGTACATTTCAAGCTAAGCACAAGCTGACAGGGGCCTGGTGTCAACCCTGGAAGCCCTGGTCTCTGGGGATTGCCTGTCACTCAGTTCTGGTCAAAAGCAGAGGCCAGATGCATGTGTGCCTGGGTTGTGTGTGTGTGTGTGTGTGTGTGTGTGTGTGTTTAGGTGGTGTGTGGTGTGTGTGTGTAGGTGGTGTGTGGTGTGTGTGTGGGTGTATGTGTGTGTTTGTGTTATGTGTGGTGTGTATGTGTGAATGTATACACAAACATGAAGAGATCAAGAGATTGTCATTGGGTGTCTTCCTCTCTGTTTTAGGTCTCTTATTGAGCTCAATTTGGCTGAGCAAGCCCCTGGGACTCTCTTTCTCTGACTCCCCAACAGTGAGATTTCAGATGTGCTCGGCCATGTCTGGCTTTTTACATAGGTGTCGGGGATCCGAACTCAATATCCCATGAAAGCACTTCATCAATGCGGTCATCTCTCTATCTCTCCAGGCCTTGGGTAACTTCTCAAGGTCCTCTAAGGATGGAGGCAAAGCCATTCGCTTGTTTGTTGATCCTGCCCTTTGCTAAGGGGTGGTGACAGGTCAGCAACCCTGACAAAGCCCCGTAGCATCTTTTGTTGCTGTTTAGCCATTTGTAGAATGGAGCTGATAGTATCAGACTGTATTGGGTACCAGTGGATGCTGGACAGTCTTTCCCGGGCTTTGTGTGGGTCAGTGTCCCTAGGCCTCCCTTTGACCCAGAAGTGCCTGCTCTGTAATAGTCCCACTCGTGTGCATAAACTGAGACAAAGCTATGCATTTTAGGTGTGGTGAGGGTTTGTAAGTCAAAATTCCGAGGGGGGAAAAGTTGTGGAGGTCTTGGCTTTGGTAGCTGGAGGCAATGCTAAGAATACTTGAGGAATACAAGGGAGAGAGAACCTTCTAGAACCTTCTATATCTAGACTCTAGAACCTTTTAAGGGCTCCACACCTGTAAAGGCTCAGCCTGACTGCACTTTCACTCCACAAATCACGTCAGCTTTGCAGTGCAGGCTGGTTATAAGGCACAGAGCTTCACGGACCGGCTCTTTGCCTTCCCGCTATCAGTGTGGCCAGATGTGTTCCTCGGCTTCTTCACCTCCTGGATGGAGCAGTGACCATGCCTTCCTTGAAGGCAGATGAATGTGTTTAAAGCGCTTGAAGGAGGGCTTGAAGGATTCAGCACTCAGCAAAGCTGGGCTTAGCGCCTCCACAGGCCCGGGATGCTACCATGGCCTGATCACACCCTCTGAGCTAACTTCTTTTTTTCTTAGCCCACAAATCAATCCCCAATCAGAATTTTGATTGTTATATCCCCACAGCCACTGCCTGTCCTAAGCAGGGTGAGGCACTGGGATCATTCAGACCCTTGTCAAGCTCTCCTCTCTCTTCTGTTGTTTCCCACCTGTATTGTAGAATACCACAGACAGGATTGTTTATGAGCAACATTGACTCACTGCTCAGGTGTCTGCACCTGGCTAGGCCCTCTCAAGCTCTGATAGCATGGAGGAGCCAGAAAAGACAAAGCAAATCAGGGTCCCACACCTGTCACACTGATTCACTCTCATGATAACTAAGCGATGCCTTAGATAATACAACATTAACCCATTCCCGAGGAAGGGGTCCCCAGGACTCTCCTTCAAAGCTCTGCCTCTTAATACTCTCAACATGCAAATCTGGGGACTAAAGTTTGCAACCCACACACTTTAGGGGTGGTGGTTGGACTGTAGCACCATCTGTATAGAAATCTCTGAGCCAAAGCACCAGTGGGTGTCACAGGAGAACAGGGTGTGGAGAGGGCAGGCTGGCTGTGTGTGGCCTTTTAGTGCCTTTGAGATATTTTCTGACTGTGTAAGACAGACATACCCAATAACAATGCAGAACATTCTAGTCCACAGACGTGCAAATAAATTCCATCCCAAGATTGCATTGATTTTGGTCTTTCTGAGGAATAGGCCAGGTTAGTCTGTTCTTGGTCTGAAGCCCATTTTTCTATTCTCTCTGTAACACTGGTTATAACATCTGCCTGGTTCTCTCATTAATATGAACTCAAAAGAGCCCCTTAGCATGACTTAAAGTCCGAGAGTCCTGACCTTACCTATCCTGGAAAATAATTCTTTAATATTTCCAAAGATAAGAAAGTTTTCCAAAACAGACCAAAACACAGTGTCACAGTCCAGTGTCCTAGTGGGAGGAGCCCTATATACTCGTCAGTTTTCTTATCTATAAAATGGAAATAATAGTCAGTACCAGACGGATGCTGTGAGAATCTCTCAGTGGTATCTGACAAACCTCTTGCCCTGGGGAGAAACAGGCCGGAAGGGTATAGGGCAAGTGGGCTGTTCCACCAGACAGAAGAACTGGTAAGGCTGAGTGAGCTCAGACCCTGGGAATCTCAGAGACTTGTGATCTGCAGGAGACAAGCTGCTCTCTACCCATTTCTGTACCTTGAAGTTGGAAACTTCTAGTTTCTTTGGGAAGTCAGTTATGTCAAGTGACGTTTTGCTGGGGCACACAGGTGAAAGGATGTTTTGCTATAGCAGACACAGGAAAGGACCTGTGAGGGAGGAGCATAAATATGACCCCACAGACAGTGGGAGACAAGCACTGAGCATTGGTGTGGTTTTCTCTGCCTCTCTATTCTTTGCTAATGACATGACCTGCATGTATTGGTTCACCTTACATAGCATTGTTGAACTCAGTTTGTGATAATGCTGACATTGAGAGACACTCACCGGAGACCTGCTTTGAGGTCCCTGCGGCAGCTTGCTGCTTCTGTGGCCTTGCCTCAGGCCAGTTGGTGAGCCTGGCAGATTCTTCAGGATTGAAGTACAGCTGTTGGTTTGTGTGTGGTATCTGCCTGCCTAGCAGACTGGTCTCAGCTGCTGAGTCATAATTGGTGTTTGTGTTGGGACTGAACTGCTGAGAAAGAAGATCGAGCTCGCCCCCAAAGAACTATTGCTGAACAGGCCCACTTCCTCCATATCCTAATAACTTTTCTCTTCCACTGCCTCTGGTGGGTGGTGAGCAAGAGGAGAGGTTGAACGTTTATTAAAATTGGCTGCAAAAAAAATTTATGGCTACAGTACCTGCTCTGGAACATGTAACCATGCCATTCCACTGAGAGGACCATGGGCAGACGGTCATGTCAGGAAACACCTGGAGTCCTTTCCCATGCAGAGAGACCATCGCTAACATCTCTGAGTCTATAGGAAACAGTCACCCCTAAATCCCATCCCACCCCCACCCCCAGAGTTTACATAGTCCCTGTCCACTTGGAATAAAGCACACAAGTTATTTCACCAAGGATCATCTGAGAGTGGCTGTTTTCAGTGATCTGTAACACTTGGGGAAGAGTCTCTCTCTCTCTCTCTCTCTCTCTCTCTCTCTCTCTCTCTGCATTCATCGATGGGCCTTGGACCCACCTGCCCGCCCCCCCCCCCCCCCCACTGCCTCTGCTGCTGTCTCTGATCCTGGTGCTACTCCAGTAGATGACAAGAGACCCAGGACCTCAGCTACCTTCCCTGCACAGGATTCCCAAACCTCCTCGATTCTCTTCTAAGAGCTGCAACACTCCCAGCATTTCCAGCTGGACCAGAGCCCAGTGGAACCGTATTCATCAGCTTCAATGCCAGATGACAGGAGGGAGCCAGGTGATCCTGGCCCATTGAGAGTAGTGGGAGTGCAAAGCCTTCTGGACCAGGGGCTTTGGAAGCTGTAGATCCTTGGGTGTACTGGGTCAGGGCTTTGCTGATTGCGCAATCCAGAAAACCCAAGTTGTGATAAGTGCAGGTACAAAGCGGGTTTTGGGGCATGGGCATCCCAGGTGTCTCAGGGTTTGCCAGCTAACCGGCCTTGAGAGAGCCTCCTCAATCAAGGACATGGGTGGGGACCTGGAGTTAGCTGTTCCTGGAAGAAGGACTAGAATATTCTTGTGACTCACTGGATTTTGGGGAGAGGATGGGTGTTGGTTTGACTCATTAAAAGACTCAGCTGCAGAAGGAAAAGCGGAAGCAGGGTGTGAAGCTTCAGGCCGACTTCCTCTTTAGTACAAGTGAGTGTCCCTGCCTGTCACTTTCCAGACCAGGGTTTGCTTTTTCCAATGAGGAGGATGACTTTTGGTGGGGAACTTGGGAGGCAGATGCAAGTAGATACTTGTGATTTTGAGGTCAACTTGGTCTGTTTAGTGAGTCCTAGGCCATACTGAGACCCTGTCTCAAAACCCAAACAAAACAAACTAATAAACAAAAGTGATTGGGCCTGACAGCACCCTGTCACCTCAGGGGAAGGGGCTTGGCCCACTGCTTCTTGGGGATTTATCTGCAGATAATGATTGACGGGGGAGATATTTTCTTGAGTGATCTAGCTGTTGGCAAGGTATACACGGCCCCGTAAACACACTTGCACCCAGGTCATTGTAAGCAATACTAACAAAACCCATGGAGTCATAAAAATCACATGAAAACCAAAGGGAGACTGGTCGGGGTGGGAGAGAGGGCCCAAGGTTTAAGAACACATGCCGCATGATTGTGAGGATTGGAGTTTGGATCTCAGCATCCAGCTAACAAGTTGGGTGCCCAGCATGCACCTGCAACCCAGGCTCTGAGGGAGGCGGAGAAAGGATTGCTAGGGTTTGCTGGCTTCAAAACCTAGCTGAGAAAACTGAAGCCCAGGCTCAGGGAGAGAGAAAGAGAGAGAGAGAGAGAGAGAGAGAGAGAGAGAGAGAGAGAGAGAGAGAGAGAGAGAGAGAGAAGAGAGAGAGAGAGAGACTGAGACTCAAAAGACTAGGGAGAGTGGCAGAGAACGCCTGACACCCACCCCAGGCCTCCACATACATGCACAGGCTCTCGTGCACATACATACTTCATGTACTCACACAAATAGGTACATACACATATAAATACATACTTAGAAAATACATACTGGAGAAAGGAAGGAGATTGGCAAGAGGGGAACAAGGGAGGGAGGGGGAAAGGGCGAGAATGTTCAGACTACATTATGTACACACGGGAAAATGTCAGGATGACGCCCATCGTTATGTGTAATTAAGACATGCTACTAGAGGACCTAGAGATTAGTGAAATGACCTTGAAATAAGTCTGACAGCTGACCGATTCATCGAGGATCAACAAGAAAATGTCGTTCCAAGCTGCTGGTGGGGGTGGGGTGGCGTGGGGACATCTTACTATGTTTCTTTATCTTTCTGTTGGTTTATTTTATATTTTATTTTATTTTATTGAGTGTCAAGAAGAGAAAGATGAAGGGCGGCTGGATGAAGAAGCAGAGGTCTTACAAATGGTTGTCTTTAATCTTTTATAGCAGCCGGCCTTGAACTCGGGCAGATCAGCCTCACAAGCATTCATGCCTTGTTGCAGCTGAGAGACAGACAGAGCATCATCAAATATCACGTCCCTCTGTGTCTTAGTGAGAAAGGGGGTGAGGGGGAAACCCAACAAGCAGCAGAAAATGACTTCATGGTTTTCTAATGGGATGAAGGAAGGAAGGAGATAGAGAACCAGTCTGAGCCCACACTTACGGCGTGCTTTCCCAGGATCCCAGCTCAAAGCAACAGGAAGAGCAAAGCCAGATTTCATCAAGAGGAATGGCCTGTCTGGGCTTCTGCAAAGTGGGGTGGGTGTCCCCAGTGAGGCCCAGAGGGAAGAGGCAGGAAGGACCCACTGGAGAGATACCACTCTTCTGAGCTGGGGGACACTGATTCTGAAGTAGAAAAAAAACAAAAAAACAAAAAAAACCCCCAAAGCCACAAGCTTGACGTCACTAGTTTTTATCATCTCCTCAAGACATTCTCGTGTGCTGGCTGAGAACCTCTGACCTGCCATCTCTACAGCTAGATCTGGCCCTAAGACATCGTCCATGTGGCTGGATGGGACCTTTGGACCCATCTGTAGCTAGTATCCCAAAGCAGACAACATAGCTGCTCCCAACACCCTGGTCTGCCTCTCCCCAGGGATCTTAGGGTGTCTGTCCCAGGAGCAGGCCAGGGCACTAAGCATCTCTGTAACTTGGGGCACCTGGGAGCCTGTGCACGGTCTCAGAGGACTTGCTTGCTGGAGAATGCAGGGATGCTACTGGACTCATGTCCGCAGAGGAGCTGTTTCTTCTGGTCCCCTTTGTGGGGAGGATCTCTTTCTGGGAAATCCCTGCCTGGGGTCCCTCCATGCTGCGGTATGTGGTGTAGTCGTGGAGTCTGTGTGATCTCTCTTCCTCACCTGTGACATGCAGCTTAGGATAGCACCTGCCTCACATGTGTGAATGAAAGAGCTCGAACACAGAGCTCGGAGCATGGCCTGAGGCCCAGAGACAAAGCCTTGCTTCAGCTCCAGGATGAGACTGTCTTAAAGTATATGAAGAACAGGGCTGTCTAGGCTGCATCAAGCTTAGTATACCATGGTGATCTCAGAGGCCACACTATATCCAAGGCCAGGCTAGGCAGGCTGGCCACCACTGTCCTAATCACTTTAGGTGTCATAGTGAAAGATCAACAAAAAAAAAAAAAAAAAAAAAAAAAAAAAAAAGCAATTTACTGGGGTTCACAGTTTGAGAGGATACAGTTTATCACAGTGGAGGGGTGAAGGAAACATGGTGGTGGGTGGCTCCATGGCGGGGGATGGGGTGAGGGAAGCATATGACAGCTCCTTGTCACATGATGCTGAGCAGGAAGCATTGAGCCCATAACAGGGGCTGGCTATAACTAGTAACCCCTCCCCTCACAGCCCCAAAGTCTGCCAGTCTCATCTGGGGACCAAGAGTTCAAACACGTGCCCCTGTGGGGAGACATTTTACATTCAGGTCATAGCCGGAATACTGCTGGGTGCTTGTGTAGAAGGGAAGAGGAAAGAAGGGAGGAAAGGTTGAAGGGAGGGAGGGAAGAAGGGAGGGAGGGGGAGAGAAGGAAGGAAGGAGGGAAGGAGAGAGGGAAGGGGAAGGAGGGAGGGGAGAGGGAGGAGGAGGGAGGGGGAGAGAAGGAAGGAGGAAGGGAGGGGGAAGAGAGGGAAGGAGGGGAGAAAGAGAGAGGGAGGAGGAAGAGGAGAATGTAGGGGGCCAGGCATGCTTTAGGCTTCTTGAGCCTGCTTGGCTCATAGCCCGCTTTGAAGTGTCCCCCCAAGGACCAGCTGCCCCACAGGCTGGCCTGTGCACATGGAGGAGAAGGGATGATGGGCTCACTTCCTCCTTACACCTCAAAGCCTCATCTTGACTGCTGGGAGTGAAAGGCCCTGTGCTTCTAGGCTGGGGCTGGAACTCACATCCTGGGAAAAGGTTGGAACCGAGGAGAGAAGCACCATCATTTCCCGTTTCTGCTGTCATATCAAAGCCGTTTTGTTGGTATATAGTGAAAGAATGTTTTTTAATCTCCCAAACGATAGCTCTTCTAAATGTTCCTGCCGTTGTAAATTACATTGTGATTCCCAAGCCAAATTTTTTCTTTTTCTTTTCTTTTTTTTTTTTCTTTTTAAAGAGTCAATTGGAAAATCCCCCTGAGGGACCTCCACTATGGCATTCAGTCAGCATACCCTGCATCTCTGTGGTGAAGCCTAGCCGTGTTTCTCTTTCCCCTCCAAATGTCCTGAAGGGCCATCTGCCTCATTCCCTTCTTTGCATGACTAGAACACTGCTGTCATTAGCAGGCTGGGCCCTTGATGTCCTCAGCCCTGCTCCTCCCACTTCAGGAGTAGATTGAATCCCACAGATCCCCTGTGCCATTAGGGTCCTGGTCTCTGGCCACTGAGTGGGATCTGGGTTCATCAGCCTTCGTCCCTGCAACCTGTTGGCTGCGCTAATTGCCTTGTATCTCTTGCCGCATCTCCCGGCCTCCTCAGCTAATGAGTCATCCTTGCACGGCCATTTGTTTGTGCTGGCTTCAGACAGACTAATGCCTTTAATGGCATATAATCATTTTTCAGAAGTCATTTGATGCCCCTAATCATCTCAGTAATATGCCGCGATGGAACGCATAATGACATTTGGAACAGGACAAATGGCAGTGTGGTTCGTGCTTCCCCCGCCCCCCCCTCTAATCTATATTTTACCATGCTCTCTCACCTGCTAATGCCATCAAGAGCTGCTAACAAACAACCATCTTAAGGATTTCCCTCCCTTCAAGGTTTTCAAGGGCGGTGGAGGTACCAGATAAAAGTGCATTCTGCTGGCACCTCCCCTGGGCAGGCAAGAGTTGAAAGAGAGCTGCCTCCTCTCTGGCAAATGCCTGCCTGGGACGCCTTTCGTGCAGGGAGACTGCATGTGTCCAAGAGGATGAGAAGGGAGGGGAGGCAGGAAGGGAGGCAGGAAAAGAGTCTTTAAGAATTCCCAACTGGAAAGGTTTGCAGCCCATCCCTGTTACTGAAAGTTTCAAGGAGGAGTGGGCTTTGCCAAAACTAGGAGTGGCCTTGGGGGACTTGTCAGGGAGCAGGTCAGAGTCCTACTATAGTGTTCTAAGACATTTGCAGCTGTGGGCTCAGGGGAATGGGAGAAGTGGCTTAAGCTTCTGCCCCGAGCCTCCACAGACCAGGGAGTTTGACTCAGCAGTCCCGTGTCACTAACCTGGGAAACTTGAGCTGCTGAAACTGCTCAAAGTTGCTGCTTGGGTGTTTAGCCCAAGTCGGTTTGGTTCTGTTTAGCTACTAAGCAAATACAGCCAATACCCTGATTGGCTTCAGTCTGAAACAGCTTCCTGTTGCCAGGACCCTACCCCCGCCCCCCTCACTGAGTTTACTGTTTCTTATTCCAAATCTTCAGTCATTCGTGGGTTTAAATGAAGTGACATTTTACCCGAATACTCCCTGGAGACTGCATGCTAATAAAACACAGCAATTACAATAAATAGTAGTGACAGGGGGCAGCTGGACAGTGCTTCGAGAGGCCAGGGGACAGCAGTGGACTGGACCCATGATAGCCGCCTCTCCTGAGGGTCCTGTGAAGAGCCTGTTTTCATTCTCAAGATTCCATTCATGAGGTGAAGGCTTTCTGGAGGACTCCATCCTGGCTATCTCCCCCACCCCTGCACTTTCTCTTGAATCTTCTCACTGGGCCATCAGTATCTTCTACCCCCATAGTTGAGCCTTCTCAACCACTGGGCTAACCACAGTATATAAGGTACAAGATACAGAATTGCAAGAGCTGCTAAGGACCTGGAATGGATAGACAGAGACCAAGGAGACAGGACAGAGGAGCAGCTGCAGATATTCAGGGGTCATGGGTCTCAGTCCTCTCTGTCACTAAGTAAGCATACAACTTTGGGCAATGAACCACCCCAGAGATCTGTGTGTGCTCATTTGTAAAAGGTTATTAGTGACACCTTCTTTTGGTGGGATCACTGTGAAGATTAAATAAAATAATTCACATGAAGTACTGAACACAAAGGCAGCCCTCGTGCAACACTGATTATTGACATTGCTGCTCCTGGGCAGTGGGTTCCTGCTGGACTTAAGAGAGTCCCTTGGCAGGGAACAAGAAGTGGACGGGTGGGGAGGAACTGCAGGGTAAGGCAGGAGTGTCCGATGGGGAGGGTCCTGGTGGAGTTCTTCTTCCCCATCGGGCTCTGAGCTCCAGGCCACCCTCATTCCCTGCTGCCTTTCCATCAGCACCACATGCACACAGATGTGGCCCAAACCCATCTGTTAGAGAATGGCAAAGCCCCCAGTGTCCTTGCCGATGTTTAATAATTTAGTGTAAGCTGCTGGGTGAGGCTGACCGGAGTGCTGACATCCATCTTAATAAAGTCCTTTCTGTTCCTCCCCAAGCTCAGGGTGAGGGACTGTGGGCTGCAGAATCATGGTGGGAATGATATGTGGGGGTGCAGGAAGCCATGGATACAGATGCAAGCCTGGTGTAGGTAGAGCAGCTCAAACATGCAGTCAGATCAGTCCCCAGGTCCAGGCAGCAGTGAACTCTGAGCTTACAAGATAGGAGACTTCTCCAGGGCATCAGGAGAGAGATATGCCCATCCTTGGTGTCTTAGTTAGGGTTTTACTGCTGTGAACAGACACCATGACCAAGGCAAGTCTTATAAAGGACAACATTTAATTGGTGCAGACTTACAGGTTCAGAGGTTCAATCCATTATCATCAAGGCTAGAGTATGGCAGCATCCAGGCAGACATGGTGCAGGAGGAGCTGAGAGTTCTACATCTTTATCTGAAGGCTGTTAGCAGAATACTGGCTTCCAGGCAGCTCGAATGAGGGTCTTATAGCCTATACCCACAGTGACACACCTCCTCCAACAAGACCACACCCACTCCAACAGGGCCACACCCTCTAATAGCGCCACTCCCAGGGTTAAGTGTATACAATCACACTTGGCTTCCAGATCAGGTTATAGCATGCTCCTTTCTAAACTGGAGCAGCACTGGGGCCTTTCTGATATGTCTGGCATTAAGGAAAGGTCTATAGACACCCTAGAGGAACAACAAGTACCCTTGGGGACAGGGTGTGGTGGTTTGAATGGGATTGCATCCCTCAATAGGCTCATGTATTTGAACATTTATCCTCAGTTTCTGGCACACTTTGGGAGGAAGTTATGGAAACTTTAATGGGGAAATCTTTTCAGAGGAATCACCTCACTAGAGGATGGGTTTAGGGGGTTATATCCTGGTCCCACATCCTGCTTTCTTTCTATCTGCTTGCTCCTGTTATCCTGCCGTGCCTGCTCCACCGATGTGGATTCTATCCCTCTGTAGCTGTAAGCCAAAATAAACTTTTTCTTCCTTACCTTGCTTTTGGTCATGTATTTTATCACAGCAACAGAAGGTAACAAATACACAGGGTTATGTTGTCTTTACAGGGAAGAAACTGATCTGTTGGGTTCCCAAGAAGAATATAGGGTTTGGGCCCACCAATTTCTGCTCCAGTCTTACCCCTGTTCTGTGAGACTGCCTTTATTTTTCTCCTAACAAGCAAGCAAACAAACAAACAAACAAAAAAACCAAAAAGCAGCAGATTCTGACTGTCCTGGCTAGTTTTATGTCAACTTGACGTAAACTAGAGTTATTGGAAAGGAAGGAACTTTGCCTGGTGAGATGGCTCAGCAGCTAAGAGCATTGACTGCTCTTCCAGAGGTCCTGAGTTCATATTCCCAGCAACCACATGGTGGCTCACAATCATCTATAGGGGGATCTGCTGCCCTCTTCAGGCAGGCAGATGTATATGCAGCAGAGCACTCACATTAAATTAAAAAAAAAAAAAAAAAAAGGTCCAGCCGTAGGGGCTGGAGAGATGGCTCATCAGTTAAGAGCACTGACTGCTCTTCCATAGGTCTTTTGGGTCCAATGCTCTCTTCTGGTGTTTCTAAAGACAGTGAGAGTGCACTTAAATCTCTTTTTAAAAATCTGGCTCCAATGCATTTTCTTAATTAAAGATCAGTGGGGGAAGAAGGCACAGCCCTTTGTGGGTGGGGCCACCCCTGGGATGATAGTCTGAGGTTCTATAAGAAAGCAGGCTAAGCAAGCCATTAGGAGCAAGCCAGTAAGCAGCACCCCTCTGTGGCCTCTGCATCAGCTCCTGCCTCCAGGTTCCTGCCCTGCTTGAGTTCCTGACGTCACTGCTTTTGATGATGACCTGTTATACAGAACTGGGAATGGAATAAACCCTTTCCCCCATGTTGACTTTGGTCATGGTGTTTCACCACAGCAATACAAATCCCAAGACTAAGGGCTTTTCCCCTCCCGTCCTCTTTCCCTTTCTCCTTCCCTTCTCTATACGTCGTCGCTCAAACATTTCTTATTCACCCAAGCATTTTGCTAGCAGTAGAGAGAAACAAATGCCATTTGAGTCCTTGCCAGAGAAGCTTCTAGAAAGTTCAGTAGCTGCTTCTATTTGGGACTCCTATGAGGGAAGATCCAAGTACCCTTCATCCACAGAGGGATTCTCTTCCTGTGCTCCAGGTGAAGAAAGCTAACCCCACCCTTACACAGACCCTCGGGACACAAGCTGTGGTCTGGAGACTTCACACCCTCCAGACTCCTCCCGTACTTACCCCCAACTTTGTGTCCTCATATACTCTTGGGTGTGGGGCCACCCAGTGAAGGTTGACCTACCAGAAACCAAGCCCTTTGAAGAAAACTGATTCTCCCTCATAAGTTTTCAACTGTTCATACCTCCTCAGTTAAGGGTAAGAGATCACAGACCCCTTCCCTATCTGTGCTAGAGTGTTGACTGGCTTGCTCTTGTGCAGGTCTTATACAGGCACCCACTGCTCCCGTGGGTTCATGAGTACAGAGTTCCCATCAGGATCCGAAGACACCGCTTTGCTCTGGTCTTCCTCGGCTTCTGGATCTTCCAATCTCTCCACCCCATCTTCTGTGGAAATTATATTTTAATTAGAAGAGACAGGAGGAGGAATTATGCCTCCGGAAGAATGAAAAATCCCAGAATCTCCCTGGTTGTGGAAGACTCACGGGCCTCTATGCCCTGACCTCAACCACCCCCTTAGCTCAGAAGGCCACAGTGCTTTGTCAGCTCCTGAGGATAGTAAGGAACTCAGGACAGCTCTAGTCTGGGATGAATGCTTCCCCGGGGACAGATCTCCAAAGTGTAACATCTACGCCTTCGTGCCTGAGTGCTGGCTAATGGACCTTGGTGATTCATGCTCTGGAAATAACTCACGGTCACAGGACGGTTGGGTTAAAAAAGCCGGGAGGTAGAGGTGAATGACAGGCAACTCTGGGATCGGGTAGAGCTGTGGAGCTGGGGGGTGGAAGCCTGGCCTGATGGATGGCTGCAGTCAAATGGCAAAACCAAGGGCATAAAATTGCTTCCTGTGGTAGGTCAGCCTCGGTTCCAGCAGGCAGCAAAGGTCTAGTTAGCGCCTCTGTCATTAAGCAATATAGACACAGGTAATTTGCTTCACTCTCGGATGCGAAGTTAAATGACTCGCCATTATCTTATTAATGAAATCAGGGCTCGAGAATGAAGCTCTCTTGGCATTCTGCCGCTGCAGCACTTTCTAGAAGGGTCACACGGTCATGGCCCCTGCGGCTTACTTCCTTGAGACTTTCTTCTTCCATTCGTGGAGCTTCCATGCTTGCTACGGGTCCTCCCTGGACCACTGGTGTTCTGAGCCCAGGGACAGAAACTCAGAGTTCCTTCAACTCACAAAAGGTCTTCTAAATGGGAGTCCCTGATGGGCTCCCAGGGTCCATGGGTAGGCTCTGAGTGATTGATCTCTGCAACCTGAATGTTGGGAGCCGACTTTAAGTAGAAAGCAGCTATCAACTTTGCAGCCATCTGGAACACATACCCTGATAGAGACTTGTTTTTCAATAGCCTACAACAGCTGAAGCACTCTCTGATAAATATATTGTTTATCCCACATAGCTTGTTTTGCTTTTTAGTGATCCCAGCTGCATGGTGCACGTGGTAAAATGTCTTCACCTGTGTTCTCCTGCTTGTGCTTATAAATACTCAGGATTTTCTTGTAATAGGGTCTATAGGAGGAGTCAATAGGAGAAGTCAATATGAGAGTGTGTGAATATAGTCTGTGGGAGACAGTAAAGGAGACTTGACCACACACTCTGTCTTGTCTCCATTCTTTGCCCCTTCATCCCAACTCTTTCTCTTGACCAGAGCACTTAGCCCCAAAGTGTGGGGCAGTGCGGTTCCCAACACCTGAATAGACACGTTGAATCAGAGTCAAGCTTTGAGATTGGCCCATAAGAGGAGGAGCCACATTTAATGGCCACCCTTGGTGGGATTCACCTTGCTCTGCTCTCCAGCACATTTCCTACTCTGGTCCAATTGTCCTCTTAACTCTAGAACTGAGCCCAGGGTCTTGGGAAAGGGGTGTGTCCACCTGCAAGTAGGACATAGCCCGGCAATAGTGACTTAACTTCTTTGTCCTCAAGAACCTGAAGCAAGTGGTCTGCGCATTGGCAGCCCCCTGGCAGTTTTGAGTATTCCATTTTCATCAAAGGCGGTGGTGATCTGCCAGAGGACTCTCCTTCCCAGCCATGTTCATAGACATCAAGGGCAACCTCCTGCCTCATCTCCTTCATTTGATTGTATTTGGGTGCTGGGGATCATCTCAGGGCCTTGAGAATGTGGGGTACAATGTGGGATACACACTGGGCCTCTGAGCCACACCCCCAAGTATCCCCTCTCTGTGTTAAATCACGCAAGGCAATCTTTTCCATGGACTTCCAACAGATTCTCTTGGGCCCTTGTGATGGTTAGTGTTAACTGTTAGCCTGACAGAATCTAGAATCAATCACCTACGACATGAGTGTCTGGCCAGGTGTGTGTGGGTGCCATCTTGATTGTATCAATTGATAGTGACAGATACTTACTGTGGATGGCACCAGTTCCCGGGCAGGGGATCCTGGACTCTATTTATCCTTTGCCATTTCTTGACTGTGGATGTGATGGGACCAGCTTCATCAAGCTTATACCACCGAATTTCCTATGGAAGATAGTTAGCACTTCACTTGAGATGGCATAATTGAGAAGTGGCCGGGCCAGTGTTCCCTGACTCCCCTCAGAGGCACCTGCAGAGTCCTCCCTCAGGGAAAGGAAGGGATCATGCACTGGAGTCAGCTTCACTTCTCTGGAGTTCAAGAGTCAGTTAAAGAAGAAGTTCATAGTTACACAAGCTGAGTCTCTCTAATGTCTAAAAATGTCTGGAGACGGAGTGTTTTGTACTTGAACATTTTTTTCAGAATACTTGTATTTGCATAATGAGCTATCTTGGGGATGAGACCCCCAAAACTAACCATGAAATTTATTTATGTTTCCTATAAATCTTATGCATATAGCCCAAAGGTAATTTTATACAATATGCTTAGTGATTTTGTGCATGAAGTAAAGTTTCATGGTGTGGAATTTTCCACTTGTGCAGGTACGAAGGCATTTGCAAAGTTCATGGTTTGGGAGCATTTGGGATGCTGGATTTTCATGTTTGGGATGCTAAACTTGCGTTATAGAAAAGACCTCAGCATCCCTGTAAACCAGTGCTCCCAAGAAACCAGCCACACAAGAGCCCCCAGAATACTTGTTCTTTCTACTGTGGTTGCAGTTAAGCGTTCTGTGGTATGGTCTGGCTGTAAAGTGTCCCTCATAGCCTCCTGTACCAGGGACTTAGCTGCCAGCTAATAGCTTCTTCCTTTGGAGGAAGTGACAGGATGTTAACTCTAACCTCATTCCTTGATGGATCTCCAACATGATGGAATCATTTGGAAGTGAGGAAAGGTAAGAGGCAGTTGGAGGAAGTGGGTCATGGGGATGGGTGTGTCCTTGGGGTTATATTTTTGTCCCGATTCCCTTTCCTTTGCTTCCCATTCACCAATGCACGAAGCACATGGAGCTTGAGAGATGGCTCAGTGGTTAAGGGCATTTATTGCTCCTCCCGAGGGCCCAACGTTGGTTCCCAGCACCCACATCAAGAGGCTCACAACCACCCGTAACTCCAGCTCTAGAATCTGACATCTTCTTCTGGCTTTTTCTGGTACCACACACATGTGGCATACACTGTCTCTCACACATATACATGTTAAAATACCTTTTAAAAGTGAAATGAAAGAAATGACAGCTTCTACTACGTGTCCCTGCTACAGGGATATTCTGCCTGAGGGTATGGGGTCCAGTGATGACCAACTGGACCCTCTCAAACTGGGAGCCAAAATAAGTCCTTGAGACTGGTGAGATGGCTGATGGGTAAAGGTACAAGCTGCCCCCTCCCCCACCCCCCTCCCATAATCTAAGTTTGACCCCTGGAGCCTGCATGATGGAAAGAGGGAACCAACTCTCCCAAGCTGTCCTCCAACCCCGACATGTGTGCACTGGCACACCATAATCCCACAACCAAATACATGTAAAAAAAAAAAAAAAATCAAAAGGGAAACGTTTTCTTCTTTGAGTTGTTTCTATAAGGGTGTTGTGATTGGTTTTTGTGATTTTGGGTTTGTGTGTGTGTCTGTGTGTGTCTCACTGATAACACCAGTAACAAACACAGCCCAAGAACGTTTCCCACATCAAGGATTGTCTCCTCTCCTGGAAGTGCGCAGGTGTTCAGTCGCTTTGAATTGAAGCGTTTCTGTGCTGTGAATGCCCTGTGCTCTTTCTCCTTAGTTAACTGGCTTCGAGGACGCATGTGTACGTGCGCACACACACACACACACACACACACACACACACACACACTACTCTTAATACATAATCAAAGCTAGTCTCCAACTCTCACAAACTTATTTTGCGTGTGTGTGTGTGTGTGTGTGTGTGTGTGTGTGTGTGTAGGTCAAAAGACAGTGGGTGGGGGGATTGGTTCTCTTTTCCACGGACAGAACTCAGCCTGGTCAGGCTTGGAAGCTCGTACTTGAGTCCACTGAGAAATCCTGCTGATTCCTATCCTTAAACTCTTATTTTTTGAGATAGGAGCTCACTGTGTAGTTCTGGTGGTCCTAGAACTCACTAGGCAGACCGGGCTGACCTTGAACTCACAGAGTTCTGTGAGTTCTGCCTCCTAAGTACTGGAACTAAAGGCGTGGGCCAACACACTCAACTTGGCCTCAAACTCTTGATCCTCCTCAGCCTCCTGAGTGTTGGGATTACAACAACTTTTAAAACAGAACAAAACTTCTTCCCTATTCTATTCACTTTATTGATTTGAAAGATTAAAAACAAACAAAACAAGAAACGAGATGCCTGCAACTAGAACTATTACATTTTTCATTTTGTTTGATGCTAAGAGCTATGGACTGAAGGGCTGGTATTTCCTTTCCTCCCTCCCTGCCTGGGTGATAAAGTCCCAGGGGACTTGCTTCCATGATCAGAGGGCCCTTCCTCTCATGCAGCGGTCTTTTGCTTTACCAAAGGGGATGGGTCTGAAGACAGATGCTGCCTGAAATACCTGATGGGAGATGTGGGCACCCTGGAGTCACAGTGGACCTCTGGGATGCCCCTGGCATTGCCCTTTTGCCAAAGGTGCTCAGTTGCTTCTGGCTGCTGGTTGCGTTGCAAACTCTCTTTGCTCAGAGCACTGTCAGGCTGACAGTCACTCCCAGGATCCTGGGGCCGAGGCCAATCAACCAGGCCACTGTTTTTGGAAAGATCTGGAGTGCTCAACAATGTTTCCTTGGCCTCAAAAGCTGCTCTCCATGTCCCAGAGAGCCATGGTTTTCTGGCTACTATTTCCTTCAGTTCTTGAAGATTGCTTTGGTTCGGATAAGCTATGCCTGATTTGGAAGGTAAAAAGGAAGAAACAAAGCGTAGGAAATCAGAACATTCATTTTCATACTGCTACACCAGAGTCCTGAAGGTTCTTTCTCACTGCTCTTTGGGCGATGGGGGGGGGGGGGCAGGACTTCCCCAAGACTTTGTCAGGTGGGATCACAGAGGTCTCCATGGTCAACTTCATAGGACAGCACCGTACACCACACATGACAGCAAAAGCTGTTCAAGACCTGCACTTTGAGTGGCTATGAGGGAGGAAAGAGAAGCAGGTGGTATGGAGAGGAAAGGAAGAAAAGAAAGGAAGGAAAGGAATGTAAAAGAAGCAAAAAAGGAAGAGAAAAGAAAGGAAGAGACAGGAAGAGAGGGAGAGACATAAGGTTTGTCGTCTTCTGCACATCCAACGGAAGAATGAACCTTTGCTTCTGTTTGTCGATGATGACGCAGAGACTTGAAAGAGGTTAGCAACTGCCCCAAGTTCCCAGAGCTGGTCAGAGGAGGAGCTGGTGTGCTCAGAGGTATCTGCATTAGCTATGACACCCTAGGGTCCTGGTAGGGACCACCCAAGACAGCCCAGGATTCCCAGTGTGCTTCAGTCTCTGTTCAGTGCAGCTGCCCTCAGTTCCCCCCCCCCCCCCGCCACCCCATCCCGTGTAGATCTGGCTTGGCTGGGATATGTAAATTATATGATGCAGCTCTCCTGGCCTTGGAGATCTGGCTGAGATGCAGTGACAGGGATGGCTATGTGCATTGGATGGTGCTGACTGGACACCATTGAACCAGAGTGCCCTGGGGGGCCAAGTAGCAGTTCTTGGGTTGTCTGCAGGGCTGGCCTTTGCAGCTGCCCCTGTGTACAACAAGCTTTTCCAGCTCTTTCCTGAGTGTCCTGCTCCACGTCCCTCCTTCTGTAAAAGGTTGGCTGCTCCCAGGGCAGAGGCAATATCTTAGAGTCCAAGACTGAGCACCTAGAGATGGCTCAGCCTCTAAGGACAGTGGTTTTAATGCCCCTCGTTCTCGTCTACCTCCAAGTCTCAGGAGTCTACTCTCTTGGTGGAGCTAGCAAGTCACATGTCAGGTGCCATTGTATGACTCACTCCAGCCCCACGTTTCTGTCCATCCATGAGTCATCTCTGAGATGCTACCAACTCTCTTTGGAGAAGCTGGTGAGCAGCCAGCTGTGCTGTTGCTGTGTCATCTCATGCTGCTAGAGAGAGGTGCATCATGGTACTGGGTTTACTGCAAAAGATCAGGGCCTCTGGGCCTAAAGAGCAGGCAGGCTGGGTGGGGGAAGTGAGCAGGCAGGCTGGGGGAAGGGAGGGGAAAGCAGGCAGGTTGGGGAGGTGATTTGGGGTGGCTTTGGAGAGCAGGCAGAAGAGAGCACAAAGAATCATAGCCCATGGACAGCATCTGTCCCCCTGCCCCCCCCCCTCTCTCTCTCTCTCTCTCTCTCTCTCTCTCTCTCTCTTTCTCTGTGTGTGTGTTTGCATGCATGCACCACACGTGCTTGGAGGTCAGATTAAGAACCTCAAGTGTTGAACTGGTGTGCTTTCTGATGCTGTGATAAAACACCATGGCCTGAGCAACTTCTTGAGCAACTTCTAGAGTAAAGAGTTTATTTCGGCTCATGATTTCTGAGGAGGAGCCCCTGACGACAAGGAAACACAGAGCTCATGTTTCAGGGTAAGCAGTTCATGGCCTGGAAGTCGATGTAGCAGGCGTGAAACATAAGGCTACATTGTGTCTACAGCTCTCTTCCTTTTGTGTAGTCCAAGACCCAGCCCTGGGTGATCTTAGTATGGTGGCCCTTTCCTCTAGGGTGAGTCTTCTTGCTCGAATTAACCGGTTCATGACAGTCCCTCGAAGGCACAGCCAGAGGCTAACCTAATCTAGACACTCTCTCACAGTCATATCTGAAGCCTTGTGTGATTCCCCATCCTGTCTAATTGAGAAACATTATTGACCAACATGTGTACCTAATGGCAAAGTTTCACTTATAAAACTAGGCCAAGCAAGTTCAACAGTAAAATAATAGTAAAAACCAAAGAACATAATAATATATATTTTGATAAGTTATGCGAACATGGCCTCTCTTAGTCAAAAGACTTTACTATGCTCTACAAAACCCACTTCTTGGGATGCCATGCATAATACAGTGCCCGTGACGTAAAGTGATGGTGCTTGCATTGTGGGGTAGCAGTAGATTCTATGTAAGGCTTACTTGAACACAGCACAGCAGTCCCTTCACAATGCATCAACGTAACAGCTGAGACGGCTGCTCAGTGATGATGGGAGGGTACCATATACAGTGTGGATATCCTGCAAAAGGGATGACTCATGTGGCAGGCAGGATGGAGTAGGTCAGGGAGAGTTTTTACCGTGTCAATCAGACAGCATACAATTTCAGATTTATAAAGGGGATCTTTCTGGAATGTTCCATTTTATATCTTTTTTTTTTTAAAGTGTTTTTAAAAATCAATTTATTTTTATTTTATGTGTATGAGTGTTTTTGCCTTCATGTATTTTTGTGTTCTGTATGCTTGCCTCATGGCTGTGGAAGCCAGAAGAGGGCATTGGATCCCCTGATACTGGAGTCAACAGATCACTGTGAGCTACCATGAGGATGCTGGGAACTGAAATTGGGTCCTCTGAAAGAGTCATATGTGCTCTTAACCACCACCTCTCCAGGCCCCCGGTTTTGTATCTATTGACCAGGGTTGTCTGTGGGTACCTAACACCTCAGCAAGTGAAATCATGCAAGAGAGGGGGCTACTATGCCAAGCTTCCTCTTTGAAAGCACACAATCCCATATTCAAAGCATGCTCTTTACTTTCATGGAGCAGTTCCCAGGGACCTGGCAGGTCCACTGGCACCAGAAGAAGATCCAAAATAGGACACACAAGAAGGATCCAATTCTGCCTGTATCTCTGTCTGCAAAGGTTAGGGGATGCAGCTTAGGGGAGAGCAGAGCTGGCCCTTAAGTGGCTCTTTGCTCTCGCCACCTCAGCCCTGCTGCCTTCACCCTGGTTGATGAGCAGTGTGGTATCAGGGTTTGACTTGGCTCCATGGTGCTGGTTTTATAAAAGGCATCTCACTCACTCGCAGCTATTCAGATTTCAGAAATAAACGCTCCGCACCGCTGATCAGAGCGCCCGGAGTCAACAGAGCCGGTGACATCTTAAGAAATGCACCCAGTACTTAAGGCTTTCATCTTAATTATACATGTTCAAATCATAGACAGATTTTCTCCTTCTGGTCCTGAATATCAGAGCTGCCAAATCCAATTGAATCATCTTCTTTTAAATGCATTTTTTTTGCAGCGTGTGTTTCGCCGTTTTCCCTATTTCCATTGTAAACGAGCACCGGAATTGTGCTGAGGGCCTTTTTCTTACAGGCTGTATTATTCAACCAGCAAATGAAGAAAGGAAAATGCTGATTGCAAAAGAATTAAAAAATGGTCCCAGGCAGCCTCGGGCTTCGGCTAGGGCCAGATGCAGCCAGGCCCAGGACTAGCTCTGCTGGAGCATGTCTGTCCCTCATCTCCTAGGAAGGGATGGATGGAAAAGATGCTTCTTTTGGGAGGGTTTGTCTCTTCAGGGATGACCTTCCAGGCCTGGGCAGGAAGGAGAGCCTTAGAAGTCTGCAGACTGGTCCTGGCATCTCGATTGTCATCACAGATGCCACATACTTTATTTTGTCATGTCTTGGTTTGAACCATCTTGGGGGACTCATCTCCTGAAATCCCTCCAGGGGATGCTTTTGTTGTCACTGACCGCGCTGACATTTGGTGCCCCCTCGTTGTTCCTGTCTTCCCTGGGTAAGGAGATGACTGTCGACAGGCTCTCAGACTTCAGATGGGGACAGCAGCTGGCAGCAGAGATGCAGTCTAGGAGCCCAGGGCTTGTGGTCCTTCGATTGTCCTTTTGTGTCTTGCTTCCTGTCCCGCCCCTGCTCTGGAACTCTCCAGCACACGCTGGGGTCTTAGCATTGACTTTGGGCTTCTCGGTTCTCACCAGTTTTACTGTTGTTGATTTCACTGAAGGCCAAAGCCTGGTGCTGTGTCTGAGCCCAGGTCTTTGGACTCATTTATTTTACAGTGGGTGAGAAAAGTGCCTTTGGTTCAGACCAGGCTCTGGGGTCCAGTTGTAGCATAGAGCAGCTGAGTTGTGTCTCTGTGGTGGTTAATATTGATTAGGTTGACTGGATTTAGAATCACTCATGAGACAAACTTCTGAGAGGTATTGCCTGTGAGGGCTTATCTAGATTAGATTAACTGAGGTGAGAGATTCAGTCTAAATGTGTGTGGCACCCTGTCATAGGCTGGGGTCATATACTGCCTAAAAAGGAGAGCATGAGTTATGGTGGTTTGAATAGGAATGGCCCCCATAGATTCATGACTTTGAATGCTTGGCCATAAGGAGTGGCATAATTAGGAGGTGTGGTGTCCTTGGAGAAATTATGTCACCTGGAGTGTGGGCTTTGAGGTCTCCTATGCTCAAGCTTCATCCAGTTTGGTACACTCTCTCTGCTGCCTGTGCATCAAGCTGTATAATTCTCGGCTCCTCCAGCACCATGACTGCCTGGGTGCTGCCATGCTTCCCGCCATGATGACAATGGACTAAACCTCTGACCGTAAGCCAGCCCCAATTAAATGTTTTCCTTTACAAGAGTTGCCTTGGTCATGGTGTCTGTTCACAGCAGCACAGTCCAACTAAGTCATGAGTTGAGCACCAGGATTCATCTCTCCTAGCTTCTGACTTGCAGATGTCACGTGACCAGCCTCCTTATGATCTTGCCACCATGCCTTTCCTGCCATGAGAGACCGTGTCCTTCTGAACTGTAAGATGGAATAAGCCTTTCCTCCCCTAGATTGATTGTTGTTAAGAATTCTATCCCAGCAAGGAAAGTAACCAGTAGGATCTTCCTTGACATCTTACAACCTTCCCTTGTCATGATAACATTCAGTTCCTCAAAGTGTTTATCTGCAAGGTGGGGATGTCAATAATTCTTGTTACGGGTACAAGGCTCCAATGTCCCATGTCCATAACGAGCCAGGACACAGCTGTCTCCAGCACTGTTGGCTGCTTCCCTTTTCTCCTGGACTCCCTCCCCACCCCCACCACTACCACCTGCAGGAATTTGCCAGCTGGTACCTGCAGCTCAAAAACTTAGGGAAGCTGATACCCCAGGGATAGGGGTTGGCAGGTGTTGTAGTTTCATTTCTGTTGCTGTGATAAAATGCCCTGCTAACAAGTAACTTAGAGCAGGAAGGGCTTATTTTCTCTCACGATTCCAGGTTAAAGTCCATCACTTTGGGGAAATCACAGAGGACAGAGCTTGAGACAGATGGTCACATCATATCCATGCAGGAGCAGAGAGAAATGAATGCACACAGACTCAACTTGCTTGCTTGTGTTCAGCTCGGATCTCTCCACTCTTACATAGTTCAGGAGCCTCTGCCTAGGGAATGGTGCCTCCTACAGTGGGCTATTTCAATGTAAACGGCCCACCATTAAGACTCTTTTGCTGGGTGATTATAGATTGGGTCAAGCTGACAAATAAAGCTAACCATCAGAGTGGGTACATCTGTCTGTTGTTGTCTTTCTGAAAGATGAGCCTCTGGGTTCCCTAGAGGAATGGAGGCTGGTTGTCCACAGCAGTGATGCTCACTGAGTTGGCTTTTTTACTTTACTCTTTGTACTTCTGGGTGTCTGTTTATTGGCCTTGTAAGTGCTCGATTGTGCTCCCCCCCGTCTGTCTGTCTGTCTGTCTGTCTGTCTGTCTGTGTCTCTCTCTGTCTCTGTCTCTGTCTCTGTCTCTCTCTCTCTCTCTCTCTCTCTCTCTCTCTCTCTCTCTCTCTCCTAACTG
Organism: Arvicanthis niloticus; assembly: GCF_011762505.2. Classification (NCBI taxonomy): domain Eukaryota; kingdom Metazoa; phylum Chordata; class Mammalia; order Rodentia; family Muridae; genus Arvicanthis; species Arvicanthis niloticus. The sequence continues at coordinate 8,031,093 of NC_047663.1, forward strand.
CCTGTCTAGAGCACCCATTTTACAACAGCGAGACTCTAAGACTTTAATGAACTGGTAAACAATTCTGTACGGGAGCTTAGCCAGCTGCATACCTCCAGTTGCATCTGTTTGACCTCCATTTGGCAGCACCATGGACATATCCTTCCTTGTGGATGAGCCAAATGCTGCCAGTTCCCCAGGCTACTGAGTCGCCAGGCCACTTTCCCCCAGCTAAGCTCATGCCAGCCAGGACTGGCCTTTCCAAGCCGCTGCTGGGCATCTTTCACTACATTGTTAAAAACAGTTTGGATTTTGGGATTTCTCCAGCTAATGAGGTAGACACAGACTGTCACAATGAAGAGGTGACTGAGCTTGAAGACTACAGTTTCTGAAGTGGTCAGTGACTCTCACCCCATCCCCGTCAGAAGGCACATAGCAGAGGCCTTCACTTGGCAGGTTCAATGAATCTGTCAAAGGGTTGAATGCAGAAGTCCCAGATGATGAGCAGACGGCACCCTGTAAAACACCCCCAAGAGCTCACCTAGAAGCAGTGGACTGGGTCATGTTTGTAGAGGCCAGTTCATAGTGAAGACACACAGTTGTATGCTTAAGATGTATGTTTTGAAAATTCCTTCCCTGGGAAACTGGTGAATTCGTGTGAGCTTATTTACAGAGCACCGGCGAGAGGTTAATGACAGAGCACAGGTGAGCTCAAAGCAGCCACGTTGAAAAGCCATCAGCAGCATGGATGTTTTCTCCATAGCTATGTAGATGGAGTCCTTTTCCATTAATCTTCCCCAGCACACACGCGCGTGCGCGCACATACACACATTCATATACATGTATATGTGTATGTATATACATATACATCATATACATACACATACATCATATACATATATACATGTACATATATATATATATATATATATATATATATATATATATATATATACACACATATATATATACATATCTTCCTGAGACCCTCAGGACCAAATGTAATTAAGGCAGAACTGCATTAAAAAGGCTGGGAGGAGCTGCTGGAATCTCAGGTGAGGGTCCAATGACCCTGCCCATCCATTCCTTCTGAGTGCTGACGGATCCTTTAGAGCAGGCAAGGCTGAGCTGCTGAAGATGGTGGCCTTTTGCTCAGAGGACTGAGTTCTACAACAAATCAGAAAACAAGCCTTCACCTTTCTCTTGTGGTCTGTCTGCCTCTCTTGATCTCTCACATTGCGTTCTTGACTGTAAAAATTGTTTTTTTTTGGGGGGGGGTTATTTTGTTTTGGTAGCAAGAGACTGCGTGAGGGGCTAGTGCAGACTTTGAGGGTGCTTGGGGAAGGTGGGACACACATATCCTGACCCCACCGCATCATTGCTGGAGGGAGAGGAGAGCAAGCTTCTGAGAAGCTTCCCGGGGAGCTGAGAACTCAAGGGGGTATCAACACATGGAGCAGAGGGCTCCTTGTGAACACTCTGGGCCCTTTTCCTCCCTTCAGCCTCTCAGAGTCTCAAACTTCGCATATGGAGTTTCTCTGAGTGAGGGACCCTGTATAGTTGCCTGTTCTAGTGTCTACAAAGCGGGCCTGGGCAGCATGCCACGGGCCTCCTGTGCTGCAGGAGCTGGGAGCATACCCCAAGTCGCTCTGACTACTTGTTGACAGTTGGTGTTTCTTTGCATATACAAGATTTGCTGGGTTGTTACTATTGGCTTCAGTCCCCTAGTCTGTGGTCAGACAGCCCTCTGAACCCAAGAGTATTTATCCTCACTACCTCCTGCCCCCAGTCTAGGAGCTCTGACATCCAAGCCCTGGTCCCCTAGGTGGGGCATTCACTGCAGCAAGCTCCTTGTGTCTGCAGTGTGTGGAGATGAATAGATAAAGGAGTTAATAAGACAGAGCGCTAATTAATTGCAGTGAGCTCGGTAGCTTTGCCTTTTTTTTTATGCTGAGAGGAGAAGGCATTTACACTGTTCTCTCTTCTACCGGCTCTCTCTTCCGCAATTATTTCAACTGCGGCAGAAAATGTGCAGATTGCTAATAATTATTAAATCTGATCACCATTAGCCTCCAAGCTCCAAGTAGCATGCTCAGCACCTTCTCGGCTCCCGACCTCCACAGCTGAGTTGAGGTAAAGAGAAGCCATGAACCACTCTCCCAAGGGAGCTTTGACTGCACCCACTTGTACCTCTTGCCAACGGCCTTTTCCGGCTATGTTATGGCCTTTTCTCAAGTTTGCCAACTCTGCATATCTGAAGGTGACTATTGGGCATATCCTGTTCCTGGCATGTTCAGAATGGGTACTAGAGGGACCTGGCCCTGTCATTGTGGTAGGGGAGAGAGAGAACTGAATCAAAGAGGATTGCTATAACTTCTCAGACCAGCTGTGTCTGCTTGCAAAAGATCATTGTAGCTGGGTTCCTTAACCGCTGACTCTCAGAGGAGAGGGAGGGATGGAAGAAAGTTATTGGACCCTACCTGAGTATCCAGCCACCCTTTCCAACCAGCTCCATGCAGTTCTGCTCTAACTGAGAGTGGCCTTGGGGAGGGGTCAGGGCATATAGGTTGGGGAAAGACCATGGACGGTTGGGTGGCCTCTGTATATGCCATCATGGGAAGTTGCCATCCACGTTGGGTGAGACTTTCCGGTGTGGCTGCTTGCTCCCCACCCATGCTATGTAAGTAAGCACAATGAATTTATTGATTCTTTGGGGGAACTTCGGTCTATCATTGGAACTTTGGTCCATCCCCAGCTCCAAGAGAGAACATTCTCAGAATATCTGTTTCTAGTTTAGTTAAGGACCTGCAGGTTGCAGCCGGTGCATTCACAGAGTTAAAACAGATGAGAGTTTAGGGAAGGGCTGTTTTGGAGAGATAGGAAGGTGGATACCACATGCGCTCTAAACTTGGCGCCTTCACATCTCTCTGGCACGCACAGGGCAGGCACTGTTTTCTGGACAGCTGGGTGGTGACTCCATTGCCTTGCCTCTAGCTTCTTGCCTTTCTATCCCCAGGCCTCTGGGATGAACAGCGAGAGAGTTTTCAATCTTAGACAAATGGCGGACCCTCCATCCACCTCGGTCATCAGCTCCTACAACTTTGCCAATGCTGTACTGCTACCTTGATCACTCCAGGGCAAGATGGACAGGGATAGGAGGGATTTGAACTCATGTCTCAGAAACCCCTGATAGCTCAAACTATCTGGCTTATCCCAACTCCTCTGTCTTCCTCACTCCTTACTGGGAAATCACAATAAAGGCTCCTGTCCCCAGGTGTCCTCTTCCTTTTGCTATGACTGACCCCACACGCTTCCCTCTCCCTCCCTCTGTCTTTTCCTCTCCCCCTCCTCCACCCCCCCTTGGTATTTCGGACAAGCTATACTACCTCTTCAGTGGTTGTTGTCCTTACCCCCAAATAAGACAAATAAGGTGATAGAACTGAACTAGAGAGATGTCTCAGTGGGGAAGAGCACTTGAAGACCCGAGTTCAAGTCCCAGGAACCCATGTAAAAAGCTGGATATGGCCATGCACACCTTAACCTTAGTACTGGGGTGTCTGTGGTGTGGGAGAGGGTATGGAGACAAGAGGATTGTAAGGTATGGTAGCCACCAGCCTGGATGAGAAAGTTTGAGCTCCAGGTTCACTGAGAGACCCCACCTCAAAGGAAAAAAGTGGAGACTGGTAGAGGGGGACATGACATCTTTCTCTGGACTTCACAAGTAGACATCACCATGTACATACACCCACATACATGTGTACACATGTGCAGAACACACACACACACACACACACACACACACACACACACACACACAGGATGGAAGGAATGGACCACATGAAGAATACATCTGGAGAGGAGCGAGGATGCCATGGTCACCTCCAGCCTGAGCTAAAGAGGAGGGTAAAAGGGTCCAGCTGGAGCTAAGTCTGGGAGATGCCAGAAAGAGGTGGTCCTAAGTAGGACAGGGTGCCATTGGTAAACTTCAGCTCTTTAGAGAGAGTGGAAACAGGTACCTTCTCCCCAACCTCTCATCTGCTGCTTCATCCCCAGGCACCACAGGATGCCTCCTGAGTCCCTGGCTGGCAGCTGATTGGGTGGGGAGGGGTGGGGTCAGAAATCTGATTGGTAAGGACTGGAGTTGAGTTGAACCTTGTGGAATAACAAAGCAACACTTCCTGGTATTGGGACATCACCTGGGGAGACATGAACAAACATCTGCTAGCCCCAGAACAAAGTCGATGTCAGACTAAAGAATGGCTCCCCCAAGTCTAACTTGGTGATTCCATGAGCTTACTGGGGTTACCTACATGCACATAAGGGACTCAACAGCAGCCGCTCCCCTGTCCTTCTCAGCGGGGCTGATGACCCATGAGAGCTGCATCTCTGGAATGCTCTGCTCGACCTGTATGCAGCCCCACCAGAGTCTCCTTTCCTTATCTACAGTCATTGCTTATATCGTCTTGGCGTGGAGTCTTGCAAACCAGGTAACTCTCGGAGCTTCTGGAACTTTCTAGGTATCCTTGGCTTTCCGAGTCTTAAGTGCCTCCTTCTCCTACCATCCTAGGAGATGACATTTTGGCTCAGAGAGCATGGCTGCACCACATGGGTGAATGGCCTCGTGTCTTAGAAATGGGTGGGGTGGTTTAGAGGAGACCCCGTGTTTTACTTTTCTTGTTACTGCGATAAAACCTCCAACAAGAGCAACATAGGGAAGGGAAGGTTTCCTGTGGCTCACAGTCTGAGCATGGGACTGTCACAGCAGGGTGTCATGATGATGTGGGTGTGAGGGTGTGGTCACATTGCATCTGCAAGAGACAAACACTAGTGCTTAGCTCACTGTCTCCTCTTTCTTCAGCCTGTGGATAAAGCCACCCATAGTCAAGGTGGGTTCTTCCTTCCTCAATGAACCCAGCCAGAGATCCTCTCACAGACCTCCTCAGAGCTTTGTCTCCTAGATGATTCTAGAACCTGTCAGGTTGTCAATAGCAATCGCTATGCCATACTACAAAGAATCTCCATCTTGACACTCGAGGAAGCTACAGATAGCCAGATGTGAGTGGGCCAGGCAGTGTCTGTCATACGCGGCTGTGTATAGAAATCCCCCAGGAGTCTTATTAAAATGCAGATTATTTATTTTATTTATTTATCCATTGTGTGTGTATATGTGTGTGTATATCTGTGCCTTCCTACATGGAGTTCAGAATTCCATGCCAAATGTCTTCATCTATGAATCCACTCTAAGGGACTTAAGGGACTGTCCAGGCAGCCACTGCTTCTCCAAATTGTATAATTGTGAAGGCTCCGTCCTTGTGCTTCCTACATATTTAGGTAAGAATTTGTTCTTGGATCTCTGGAGGGGTTGAAGACTAGTTATAGTCTCATAATCAAACTTCTTAAGTTGTTTAGCATTTGAGGAAGATGATGAAGATTTCAGAGGATGTTTTTCAGATGATAATGCAGGTTAAAATCAGAACAAAATTCAGGTATAGAATTGTAAACTCTTTAAGTTAGGATAGATGTTAGAATAATGTACCTAAATTGACAAAACTGATGGACTGGACATTATTAGTGTATATCATACCTTATAGTTTACATAACGGTTAGAACTATGTTCAGTGTATATCTGAGAGAAAATGCCTCTTTAATAGACAAAAAGGGCTAGATACTATGGATTGGTTCTAATGCTATGTATGTTAGTTCAGCTTCCAAAATTACAGGAGAATTCACAGGTCTGTGTGCGAGACACTGACGATCCCTGCCCTCAGCTAGTTCTAATTGGTAAGTAAAGTGGCCGGCTGGCAGCCAATGGCTGGGCAGGGAGACAGAGGCAGGAATTTTAGATTACCTGGGCAAGGGACCAGGAAAGGAAAGAGGGTTAGAATCGCCATAATGGGGAAGCAAAAAGAACACACTACAATGTGTAAGAATCAGGGTAGAACAGCCCCAGGGGCCACTCTCCTGATTGAGTCTGCTGTAGCAGAGATGGAATATAGATTATATATAGATTATAGAGAATAATTAATAATTCAGGAATATCCGGTGTGTGTGCAAGCCATAGGAAGGTTTGGAAGTGTCCAGACATTGAGCCATTAAGGCATATTAAAATAGAAGGCTCTGTGTGTGTGTGTGTGTGTGTGTGTGTGTGTGTCTGTCTGTCTGTCTGTCTGTCTTTCATTTGTGAATCTGAAACCTTTGGGCGGATGTAAAGGAGGCACACGTTCCCAGCTGGGAAGTACAGAGTGGATTTCCCTGTACCGCTACATCCACCTTACTTTTTGAGACAGGGTCTCTCAGTGAATCTAGAGCTCACGGTTTGGGCTAGGCTGGCTCCTAGGAACCATCCTGTCACGTTCTCCCCAACCCCACCCCCTTGCACGGAGGATATAGGCACACAGTGCATTGCCTGGATTTTATGTGGTTGCTGGGGATTTGAACTCATGGCTATGAACTCATGCTTGCTCAGCAAGCAGTACACCCCCTGAACTATTTCCCTAAGATGCAGATTCTGACTCAGCAGTCTGGGTTGGCCAGAGATGCCACATACCCCGTCCCAGGGGTACCGAGTACCTGGTTTACCACACTGAGTTGGGCCTTTCTTCTGCTCTTCTCTAGTGCCACTTATCTGGTCTGGACTGGTCAGACTGCCCCTACACACATTATCTCTGACCAGTCCTTCTAGCCGCTTTCCATCTGCATACTGCTCCAAAGTGCCTCTGACAGCCATCTTTTCTCTCTCCACCACAGGTGAGGGTCCGTGAAAGCGGTTTACCATCTGGCCAGAAATCAACTTTCCCAAGAGAGCCTGACCTAGGAAAGCTTTCAAATAAAAGTTTAATTGGCTGCAATTAACACAAACAAATTGGTCTGCCACGGCCGCAATGATCAGTTCTCCCCTCTCAAGTCCAACTCTCCCTTTGCCAGAGAAAGTCCTAGGAAGAAGGACTTTTGAATCGTCCCTGCTCAGCTTTGGTGGGAGCCTGGCTGCTCGCTCCTTTATGGCTAAGAGCCAGGGCTGCAGAAGAGATCTTTCCCAAGCCTCGACAACCTGCCAGCACAGGACTGAGGTGGGCATCCACCTTGCTTTGTCCTCTCTCCACAGAGGCATCAGTGGGAGGCAGAGACTTGGCAGGGCCTGCTGGCAAAGCTGGGTTTGAGTTTGTGTCTGACTTGGAAATCAGTGCGTGCCTTCAGATAGGACTGGGGGGGGGGGGAGATAAAGAATGGATTATTACTCTTGGGGACCTATTTAAGTGCCTGGGGTAGGTCATGCTAATAGCTCAGTAACATCAATTAGCAAGATAGATACTATTTTAGTGTGTGTGTGTGTGTGTGTGTGTGTGTGTCTTTGGGAGGGAACATGTGAGCCACAGCACCCCTGTGGAGGTCAGAGGACAACCCCTCTCTTCTCCCCTCCCCTGCCCTCCCTCTCCTATCCTACCTCCCCTGTCCTCTGCTTCCCTCCCCTGCCCTCCTAGGCCCTCCCCTCCCTCTCCTACTCTCCCCCATTTCTGTCTCCTCCCCCTCTCTCTTCCCCTCCCCTATGTCTTCCTCCCCTGCCCTCCCTTCTCCTACTCTCCCTTCCCCTCCCCTTACTTCCCCCTCTCTCTCCTGCCTTCCCTTGCTCTCCTCTGTCCTCCCCTCTTCTCTTCCCTCCCCTCCTTTCTTTCCTCTGCCCTTCCCAACTTCTCCCCGCTCCCTTCCCTTCTGTCTCACCTTTTCATTCTTCCTCAAATCTGGTTAAGATGCAGTGCCCTCCCATTGTTGATTCTGAGATGTGGCCTCCTTAGTGCCTCAGATGCATGCTGCCAGCCAGGGTGCTGCTTAAGTGAGGTCTTGGGGCTCTCACAGTGGGCTGGGCAGAACCCAGTTATTCTGTGATGCCTCCTTTATAGTGGGAAGTGTAGTCTTGGCAATCTTTCATCTTTTGAGTGATGTCATTCCTCCAGCGCCGGGGAGTCACGAAGTGAAGATTCAGGGCAGCCCTGTCTCCCAGCTTAGCACATCATGTAGGCAAGAGGCGGCAGAGGCCATGGGGTTTGGGTTTACGATGCTGAAGGCACTGAGTGAACGGAAACCAGCAAGCATCCCTCCATCCTCAAGGTCACCTGACCTTCCTCGTTCTCTCAGTTTGTTCAGTGGATGTTCTTTTAAGATCTCCAGGCCCTTGCAGAGTAACAGTCTGAAGATCTTCAAGCAGGACCCAGGGAAGTCCTTCTAGGATAGAGACTTGTTCCTGCTGACTGAAGAGGAAAGGACAACTGGCCCAGTGTCCCAGAAGCAGTGCGAAGATCACTCAGGCAACATTCCAAAGGTTTTAGAAGTAAAAACTGCCATTGTTTCTTCTCCAGACTTCCTCTCCAAGCATGGGCTTTATGATGGGGTGAAGAGATCCCCTCACCTAGACCAAGACTCCTGGATTCCACCCTCCCTGCTTTGCCCTCCTCCTTGGGTCTCCCAGACCCAGGGTGGTCCCACTCCTCTGCCTCCTCCTTCAGCAAATCAATTTGAGCAGTGAAAAGAACAAGGCCATTGCAGTTAACACCACTCTGCCTGAGAGTCGCTGGGTCTCCGCTATTCATCATTCCTAATTAATTAAAAAGTAATTACTTATGGATCCGACTTTCATTATTTACACCCCCCAGGCTGCGAGGATATTACTTTCCTCTGTCCCTCTGGTTTCCCAAGCTGCACCAGTGCCAGTGACTGCTCTGCCAAGCGCCGTGAGGTCCAAGTACATGCGGGTAACCTTGTCAGGGCATCTGCAGCGCCCACTACAGGTCACACAGGCTGTGGGGGAACTGTAAAACCTTCTGGGAGCCAGGAAGGAACTTTGAGGCGATGAAGGTGCTCTGGTCAGCACAACATGGCAGCTTAGCCCTCTTGAGATGGGAGCTTTGTGTGTGTGTGTGTGTGTGTGTGTGTGTGTGTGTGTGAACATGCATGAGTATGCACTCATAAATGCACATATGTGCACATGCATGTAGAAGCCAGAGGACAACTTCAAAGTGTCATTTCTCTGAAATGCCAGCCATCTTGTTTTGAGACTCTGTTTTTTTCACGGTCCTGGAGCTCACCAAGTAGACCAGGCTGGCTGGGCAATTAGCCCTTGGGATTCTCTCTCTCTCTCTCTCTCTCTCTCTCTCTCTCTCTCTCTCTCCTTCCTCAGCGCTGAGATTATATGTGTATGCCACTGCACCCAACAGTTTTATGTAGGATCTGGGGACTGGAGCCAGTCTTATGCTTGCCAACCAAGAACTTGGTTTCCTGACTGATCCATTCCTTTCCCCAGCTTTCGATCTGCACCTTGCATTCTCCACTCCCAGGCTTCCGGAGTGCTTCACATATGATAAGTAATGCTGGCATCTACAGAGGCAAAGCTGGCTGTGACTGTGCCAGTTGCACAGTGTGCCCCGCCACTGTGTCCCTGTTTGTCTCCCCATCTTCCCCACCAATGGCTTTCTTGGCTTCACACTGTCTTGCTCAAGGCTCTATTTGTGTCCCCTTGGGGTGTACAAGTGACTCTAGGCTAATGATTACTGGGTGCTACCTGCTCTCCTCTCCTCTTGCCCCTGTAATAAAGTTGCCGCCTATAAGGGCATTTGACATCCGAGGCCTCCTCCATTCTCTGGAGCGTGAGCACACTTGGTAAGTGGTTTCCTTGGGCCTCCTGTCCTCAGCTCTAAGAGCACGCTCTCATTCTCAGAGTGGCTGGTGAGGAATCGATGTTGGCAGACCTTCAGTTAATTGCAGTTATTATTGTCAGAGGAGGGGGCCTGGGGCAGGTCGATGGTTTCCTTACATCGGTGGCCAGTGCGTTTTGAGCAGAGCTGAGAATCCAACCAGGGAAGCACTTGACGGAAGGGTGGGCTGCTATGGATTCTCTGGTCCAGGTGCAGTGAATGCCCTGAGCAGCAGGTGTGGGGTGTGGGGGTGCAAGAAATCCTCAAGCATTACATTTTGTTCTCCTGAAGTCTCATACTTGGGTGCTGGGAAAATAGAGGTGGAGTTTGCAGTGTCTCTGGTCATCAATGGCTACAGGGACTCTCAGAGGGACAGTCCTGCTGGGCTCTCTGTGACACATCAGGGAGGTAGCAGCTGTACCTGCCCGTACATTCCACATGACACAACATTCCACTCAGTGTGCATTAGACATGAGCAAGTAGGCCAGAGAGGCTGTGCTGGAGCTGGGAAAGGAGACCCTGGGAAGGAGAGTGGGGGAAGGAGGCAGGAGGGGATGATGGGAGGAGGAGGAGGGATAAACTGTCAAATCACTCCAGGAGATCTGACAGCTCACACTGTGGATCCGGGAGGGGCTCTGTGCTCTGAGAAGTGTCTCAGCCCCCCAGAAAGCTGAGTCTGCATATTCAGATGGAAAGATGCAACAGTCATCCTGGCAGGGCCAGGGCTCCTCTGCCAACTCCTGTGAAACTTCCCAGGCTTTGCACCACAGGCCTTACCTGTCACCCCACAGCAGACGCTGTCTGTAAACGGGGTTCGTCTCCCCTCCCATGAGCCTGTGTGGTCTTCGTTTCCCTCCCCAATCACACTGGACAGTGATGTATTGGGGTACTAATTGTTGTGCTCCTCCTATTGCTGAGGAAAGATCAGAATGTCCAGAGCTATTTGGTTGGGCTTTCTGTATTCCCACTCTCTCATCCCAGTAGAAGCCTTTGTGTTTACTGTGGCCACTTATCCAGATCACTGTAGAAGCTGTGAAGACCCCTCTTCCTTCCCCTGACCTCTAGGGGGTAGCCTCAGCTCACCAAGGACGGGATTCTCATGCCCTAGAGGGTGGGAGACAACACTGAGACTTTTCAGGGGGAGTTAAAAAAACAAAGAAAGGACAATGTCTTTGGTTGGAATGAGAAGGTGGGGCCTTCTGAGCTCTGCAACCATTAAGCATAAGGTGGCCTGTGGGGGTGGGGCGTGGGACATGGGGTATGGGCTTGGGGACTGTGGATTCGGGAACCAAGACTTCACGTCTCAGCAGAGCCCAAAACTTAACTTAGGACTCATTCTGGGAAGCTGCTAGATCTCCTGGGGCCAGGATAGACCATAGATTTCCCCAGAAGTTTTACTTTGGAATAATAGCTGTCTCTTTCCTATGAACCTGGCATGGAACAAAATCGTGTTTTCTTGCTGTTCTCATGGGTTGGGGTTTGGACTTGGTTTGAATTCCACTTAAGTAAAATAAAGCCAGGTTCCGTTTCTCATACCCTCAAGATGGTAACTGCAAATTTATTCATTGTAGAGCAAGGGTGTGGGGCACAGCAAGAAGACTTCATTAAACCAATGGTTTTGCTGTTTCAGGTTCTTCCCTCCGAACTTCATCTCGTCCCATCTTGTCTGGTCGATGGGTGTGGTAAAGAGACAAGGCAAGAGTGTGGCAGTTTCTGGTTGTGGTGAAGTATTTAGGACCCTGCGTTGACATGAGTGTGTGCCCAGGATGTGCGGTTCTCCTAAGTTAGTTAGCTTCACAAAGTTGTCAACTTGACCCAGCACAGAGTTATCTGAGTGAGTCTCAGTCCAGGCATTGCCTGGATCAGATTGGCCTGTGGAGTGTTTTCTTGATGGCTGACTGACATAGGAGGACTGAGCCCACTGTGGCGAGCCTTGGCTATATGGGAAAGCTAGCTGAGCCAGCTGGAGGGAGAAAGCCAGCAAGCAGCTTTCATCCATGGTACCTGTCTCGGCTTCTGCTTCTGCTCTTGTCCTGACTTCCCTCAACAGATTGTGACTTGGAAAACTAGGCTGAAATTAACCTTCCCCTCCCTGAGCCGCCTTTAGTCATGGTGTTTACCACAGCAACAGAAAGAAAATAGAGTGCCTTCCCCAAACCCTAGCCATCCTGAGCTACCCGGCTGTCCCTTCCAATACTGCTCTAGGGTGGTCTTTAATACACCTCCCTCAATTCATGGACTAGACATAGGCGGGGATAACCTAAGAGCCACGGTCGGTCACACAAGCTCTTTCTAACAAGCCCCTTTAAATGACCTGGGGTTTGGCATCTGATGGCTCTGCCTCCCACGTGACACTGGCTTCTCTTACTACTTCACCTCAGGAAATCTAGTGTGTTAACGCTTCCCACTACAAGTGTTCCTCAGAACCCACAAAGAAAGCTGGCTGTACCACCCTCCTACAAACCTCTCTGTAAACAGTGTGGTCCCAGGGGGACCAGACTGGACTCTTTTTCCCGAAGTCTACCTCCCACCACCTCCTCTCCTGCTTCTTCCCAGCATCCCCTGCTCTCTATCAATAAAGACTCACCTAACCATGAAATGTTTGCAGATTTCCCATGGCTGTGGTCCCCTGTGTCCCTCCAATCAGATTCCTTTTGGATCATCTGATGGAGTCCTAACTGGTTCGCACTGGCCCTCGGCTCTACTACAGCATCTGGTGTGCTAAGAGAAGCCAGACAGTCTCTGGCAATGAACATGGCGAGATGCAGGTTGGGCAAAGGCAATCAGAGGAGCCAAGATGCGGGCAGATGCAGTACTCTGCGCTCTCAGAGGAAGGGAAGGTCTAGGAATGGGTTGCTCTCTTGCAAACCTGGAGATGTGGATGGGCATCTCTGCCGGCCCAGGATCTTTATGAAGGAAACAAGATGGACATGGTCTAAGGATTCTTGACGTTGACCAATTTAGGCAGAAGGGGTTGATGGCCTGCAAATTAGCTGAAGATCGACCGTGAGCAGGAGAGGAGGGCAGAGTTCATTCTGCATGCATTTGGGAATCCTCGATTAGCGGTAGCTTTATAAATCGCCAGGGTTGAAGGTTTATACGCCAGGTTAATGGAGTGAGGCAGAGGGCTTAGGGCTTCAATAGAAGATATGGAAGAGTCTCACTAGGCTTGTTGATAGACAAAATGTTTATCCTCTTCCCCTAACTCAGGTAGTGAAGCCTCCATAGCCCTGGTGTGATGGCATTTAGAGATGAGGCATATTAGTTACTTTTTCCAGTTCTGCAACAGACGGCAACTTAAGGAAAAAGAAGGGTTGCTTTTGGCTCACAGTTTGAGAGTACGGTCCATCACGGTGAGGAACACACTGCGTTAGAAACACAAGGCAGATGGTTACATTGTATCCACAGTCAGGAGCCGGGAGCAATGAATGCTGGTGCCAGTTTGCTTTATTGTTTTCATTAAGCCCATAGGATGGCGTCTCCCACATTCAAAGTGGGTCTTTTCACCTCAGATAAACCTGTCTGGAAACACCTTTGTAGGCATTTCACAAGGCATGTCTCCTAGGTGATTCTAACTTGACAGGGATGTCTAACCATCACAGGAAGTGACTAGGATGTGATGAGGTTATGAAGGTGGAGCTTCTGTGGTGTGACTTGTGTCTTAGTGAGGCGACATGCTGGAGGGTTTGCTGGTTTCTCTGCCATGTGAAGACACATAGAGAAAGTAGCTGTTTTAAAGGCAAGAAGGTTGCCCTCTGAGTAGTTTCTGACCTCAGCCTCTGGCTCCAGCTCCGGCTCTGGCTCCGGCTCTGGCTCCAGCATTACGTTCTGCAGTATCTTATTACACAGCCTGAGCTGACTCTCACACTGTCCCACCCCATCTGTACTAAATACACATTGTGAGCTGAGTTGGGTTCCTCAAAACTTTCACATTGAAATCTTCATCCCTTTGGACCTGAGAATGTAACTGTATTTGGAGATACAGTTTGACAGGTGTAACTCAATTCAGATAAGGTTATCAAAGAGAGCCCTCAAACAACAGGACTAGCATCCTTAGGAGAAGATACCGGGATGTGACTACATATCAGAGGAAGGCCATGTGAAGATACAGGGAGATGACAGCTCTGTGTAAATTGAGACAGACGCTGGCTCACTCACCGTAGGTAGCGAAAGAAAGACCCACAGTAAATCACCCTAATCACAGAGGTTATGGTGGCAACAGACATTGGGGTTAAAGTGAAAGTTGAGGTTGGAATAGCAAATCTGGGAATACTGAGAAAGATAAATAAGAGACAGCTATGCTCTTATTTATAGATAGGAGGAAACACAGAAGCAAGGTCAGCATCCTCAGGTCACGTGGCGGCTCCCCATGAAGCCCTGGGGAACATGCACAAGGTCTGCCTTTTCATGGGTTCATGATATAAAGCAGGTGATCCCAGCAGGCTCAACTGTGGGAAGGATGGCTTCTCACAGGAAGCTCATCCCCCATGGTTCAAGACAGAGCTCACACTGACCACCCCGTAGCCGAGGAGTTAAATATGAGGTAACCCGTACTCACATCTTGGAAGCTGTGACAGGAGTTAGCTTCATGCTGACACTACAAGCTAGCCACACATGCGTGAGAACAGAGAGAGCGTTGTTTGATCAGCAGCAAGCAAGACAACCACAAGATTGGCTGAGGCAACGTCGGCTGGGGCGTGATGGCTAACGGACAGTTGAAGTCAGCAGCTAACAGAAGAAGTCAGAGGTGGACAGAAGAGAGTGTCAATCACCCTCAGCTGGGTGGGCAGCGTGTGCACAGAGTGTGCTCATCTCCCTGGTTGGTCCAGGGAGGACCTGCCTCATAGGCGTGGATCCTCCAGTGGCTTGGATCAAGCCAGAGAAGGAAGCAGTCTCAGCAGAAATCATCTTGGTCTTTGTTCAGTTTCTGTTCTATGTTCTACAAAAAGCAGTTCTTCCCCTTGCAAACCACTCCCACCTGTGGGAGTTTCCCTCACCTTTTCGCAGTTTCTCTTTATAAAGCTTTAAATGATATATATATATATATATATATATATATATATATATATATATATATCGCTAATCTGCATGCCTGTCCTTGTTTTGAATTAATTATCAGTATTAGTGAACTCAAGAGCCACTGACCCAAGCTGACTTTAAAAATATTTATTCAGTGTGTGTGTTATGGTGTTTGACCACCATGAAAGAAAAATAATGTTTACACAGGGCCCACTGGAAGAGCAGCAAGTGCTCTAATCACTAGGCAACCTGGCTCTGGCTAACTTTGGGTGACTGTTGAGTTTCTGGCACCTGAAGTCTCTGAGTTGTGCCCATCTGGGCTGAAAAAGGTCCCCATTATTTCAAAAATACATCAGACCAAGGAGAAACACCTTAACAGAACATGATCATACTTCTTCCTGACCCCAGCCTCCGGCCTCCAGCCTCCAGCCTGCAACCTGCAGAATCCGAACACAGGCCCATGCCTCTCTGCAGCTGGACAAGTTGACAGACTCCTCTTTCCTGCAGTCTCTATGCACAAAAGGCTTCCCTGCATGGAGAGTTGTGGCGGGAGGCGTCTCTTGCCCCCATATCCATTTTCATTTTTTTTCTGAAAGGAGTCCCCCATTCTCCTGTGGAACCCTTCCCATAGCAAGCCTGTAGTTCTGCGGAATGGTCCCATCCTTCTATTTCCTTCCAACAGGCTTAGAGCAGCATTTGACATGGGCTAAGCCAGTGCTGAGTGGCTCTCATCTCCCTGTTGCTGAGGTTGGGTTCAGGATGGGCCAATCAGCACCAACAAGTCCCAAGTCTGGGACCAGGAAGATGGCTCAGGGGGTCAGGTGCCTGCCACCAAGCCTGATGGCCTAAGGAGAGAAGCAACCCCTGAACGTTGAACGTTGAACGTTGAACGTTGCCTTCTGACTGTCTCCCCCTTACATATGAATTAAAAAAAAAACTTTAAAATACCCCAATTCTGGTCCTTAGACATAGGACCAACTTCCTGTGAAACTAGAACCTGATGTCAGGCTAGGGGGCAATGCTGGGGTCTACCTCTGGGCTCTGTGCTCACTAGGCAAGTGTTTCATTATCCGAGTTACATTTCCAGCTACATATGTCTTCCCCTCCCCTTCATTACCCCCTCGTGTCCCCTTCCATTTAAATTGCTTCCTCCGCTCAATGCTTCTTTCTTTTTACTTTCGTGTCATATTTAATATACACATATATAGATTATACGTATAATTTCTCTATACAATCTAGATTCCACATATTAAAGAAAACGTGACATCTATCTTCCCGTGTCTGGCTTTCCTCACTTAACCTGATGATCTCCAGTTTCGTCCACTTTTCTGTAAACGACACAATTCCATCTGCAGTTTCCCATTCTTAACACAAAGAGACCCAGGGAAGTGCTCAGTCAACTCCCAGATCCCCCTACTCTCACCCTGCCCGTGCTCTGAGGGGCCTGCAGGATTAGGAGAAGAGACAAAGATAAAAAATACAACTGAGCACCTCCCCACAGAGAAAAAGCAAGAGCCAAGGCAGGAAGGAAGCCAGAAGACTAAATATAGTCAGGGAGTGAATCTTGGAACCCAATGAGGTGGGAGAGAAAGCCTGGGGTGCCAGCAGCGTGGGAATGAGGGGGAAACGAGGGAGCTTGGCTCTGGGGGATGAATGGGATTACCATTGATAGTTTTTGAGAGACTCTAAACAAGATTTTTAAATCAAATTTCACTTATTCTTGGTCAACAAAGTACAGAGTGGCATTTGCTCATAACTTTCCAGATTCTAGGCTGCACACCTTCTTGCTGGGCCGCAAGAAGAAACGTTTCTGCTTACGTGCCAGGCGCTGGGTCCTTCACATGGTTTCCTCCCAGTAATCCTACCAGGGCTGCAGGATGCAGGATGCTGTCAGGTCAGGTACCCAAAGTTTGCAGGACATGGCTAAGGTAGGAGGGGATAGCATCTGAGCCCCTCCACCCCACCCCGTGTGTGTGTGTGTGTGTGTGTGTGTGTGTTTAGTGTTTGCGTGCATGTGCATATATACATGTGGGTGTCAGAGGCTAACCTTCAGGTTCCAAGCCTTGACCTTTCACTTTGCTTGAGACAGAGTCTCTTTCCTGCTGTGTAAGCCAGACTAGCTGGACTGCAAGCATCTTGATAGTCTCCTACCTCTACTTTCCACTTCACACAGGAAGGTGAAAGATTTTAGATGCTTGAACCAGTGTATGCAGGTTGTACTGGGTTCTGGGGACTGGAACTCAGGTCACCATAACTGTGCAGTAACACTATCCACAGAATCTTCTCCCTAGCTCCCCCTTTTTTCCCCAACAGCAATAAAAGAAAAAGAAGCTATGGATTTGAGAGTGAGCAATGAAAGGTGGTTTATAGGAAGGGGTGGAGCAAAAATGAGGAAATGATGTAATTATATTATAGCATATATATGATATATATATATGTATACACACACACACACACACACACACACACACACACATATATATATATTCATATTCGAATGAAAGATAATTCAAGGATTCAGGTGCCGCATGGAGAACACTGAACACTTCAGGGAAAGGTTGCTTCAGCAGCCCATTGATTTCTCCGAAGAACCTGTAGTTTTCTCATCTAGACCCTTGAAGCCTGTCCATCTCGCTGCCTCCAAAGGGCAAACACTTTTCTCACGCAGATAATTTTGTGTCATCGCTGCCTGCTTTCAGCTCATCTGCCACTGTAGCACCCAGCATTCCGGCTGCCCTGCGGTTTTCTCTGTACCTTTCCCCTGGTTCTATTTCTGGCCTTATTCATCCCCCTCCCCTGCCCTGCCCCACTCTACCCCCACCCCACCCCCACCCCACCCCACCCCCACCCCCACCCCCATCCCCGCGCTTTCGTCTCTTTTAAGGGGAAAAACCTCCTTTTATGAATACAGACTGTAAACGTGAGGCTGGCTCACAGGAGAAAGAAAGAAGAAGAAAGAAAATTCCCTAGCTTTTTCATCTAGACACGCCCACCACACAAGTGGTGATTGACACTTGTCTGTCACAGACATGACCACACCCAGCTTATCAATGCCTCGGAATGATTTGCAGACCTGGAACTGACAGAAACTGTGCAGGGAGGAGCCTGTATTGGTTACAACCCTGTGACCTCAGCAACTTAACGGAAGAGGGATTTATACTGGCTGACGGTGTGAGATGATACAGATCATCATGGTGGGGAAGGCATGGGGGTCTCTCTCCACGGTGGTGGGCATATGTAACCGGAAATGAAGAGAACTTGTTCTGGCTCTGTCCTACTAAAAGACCCCAGGCTACAACAAATAAGTTCCACTCCCCAGCCACCTACTTCCTCCAGCTGGGATTTACCTCCTAAAAATACTATAACCTCCCCAAATGGAGTCACCAGCTGGGGACTGAGTGTTCCAGTGCACAAGCCCGTGGGGGACATTTTACATTTAAACCTTAGCAGAGCCCCTCGGCTGGGCTGGAGCTGCCTGCTACTTGGGTTTGGTGCCTAGAGGCAACTCTGCCTGGCTTAGTGCCCTTCCTATGGGGACCCTCCAGAGAGGAAAAGTCTTTATTTCCTGTGCAAAGTGGCCTCCGAGTGAGAGATCAAACTTTCGAGAGAGCTGAAAAGCAATTAACTTCACTCAAAGAGAAGGATATTGTTTTGTGCCACTAGACAGCTTTTTTTTTTTTCCCCTAGAAAAATTACGCCCTCAAAATCAACATTTGATTTAGTCTTTGTTCGTTTTAAGAATGCTGTGAGGATATGCCCAGGCAACATGGGACCCTGTTTAAAAAAAAAAAATGATGTAGCTGAAATAATTTGAAGGCTGGATACAGCTTTGCATTTGTTCCTCTGGAAAGCCTGTACCAATTTACACCTCAGAGCAACATAGAAGGAAGGCAGGAAGGCCCAGCTTTTCCCAGGCTTAGCAGTACTGGGAGTTAGAATTTTAAAACATTTGCGGGATGGGTCAAATATTGCTTTGTTACACGTTTGTTTGCAGCAAAGCTACATAGTTCCTCATATTGTTACTATTAATCTCCTGGGTTTCCTTTGGTGTTTCTCATTGTTTCTGTCTATTCTTGACTCGTTACTTTGTGCGAGCTCTTTACATATTGTGGCTCACATGCCGTGATCTTAGTCCCTCTACAGCTGAATAGGTAAGCAGGCTATAACAGGGTCAGGTATGGTGGTGTATACCTGTAACCTGAAGAGTGAGGCAGGAAGGTCGGGAGCTTGGGACCAGTCTGCTATAATTAATGTACTGATGGCTTTCGGAGTTGCTATGATGAGATTCCCTGACTAAAGCAACTTAAGGGGTGTTGGGAGATGGTTCAGAAAATGACGAGCAGAGGATGGGACTTCCTTGTCCAGCTCCCAGGTTGAGCAGCTCAAAGTCACCTCTAACTCTAGCTTTGGGTGATCTGATGTCCTCTTCTGGCTTTCCAGAGAAACTGCGCTCATAAGCACACACATGTATACACCTCCTCTCCCTCCTCCTCCTCCCTCCTCTCTTCCTCTTCCTCTTCCTCCTCCTCCTCTTCTTCCTCCTCCTCCTCCCTCCTCTCCTCCTCCTCCTCCCTCCTCTCCTCCTCCTTCTCTCCCCTCTCCCTATTCCTCTCTCTCCTTCTTCTTGTTTTGCCTCCTTCTCCACCTCTTCCTCTTCTTCCTCCTCCTCTCCTAGCAACTTAAAGTATCATTTATTTTGGTTCACTGCAAGGGTTCCTTTAATCACGGTGAGGATCAAGGTGGCGGGAGGGTTAGGTGGCTGCTCATCCCGAATCTACTGTCAAGGGGCAGGTTTATCCAATCCAGAACCCCAGCTCAAAGGATGGTACTGGTCTCCTTTAGGGTGAATCTTCCCATTGTAATGAAACTAAGCTGGATAATCCCTCACAGGCATGTCCAAGAGACTTGTCTCATGGGTGGTTCTAGAGCCTGTCACCTTGGCCACCAATACTAATCATCACACTTAGTGAGACCCTGGCTCAAAGACACACACACACACACACACACACACACACACACACACACACACACGGCTGTGAAAGCTGCCATAACACAGAGATCTGGATTCCTAGGCTGACTCACTGAACCCACTGGGTTCCTGAATTCTACACTTCCAACATCAGCCTGTTTGTCTAACCTTTCCCTCCTGGTTTTGGGGCAGCCTGTCGGCATCATCCGTATGTTGCCAACACTCACGTGAATAATGGGAGACAATTTCAAACTGCGCAAGATGCAGAATTTGCTGAGGTTGATCAAAGCCATTATGGAGAGTGACTGGACTCCCACGTGTGGCGCTCGGCAAGTGGGGACAGCTTAGCGTCTGCAGCCAGTTAACAATTATGGGAGAGAAAATCTCCAGGGCTGATGAGATGACAGATACTTCAAAAGAGAGATATTTAGGGTTTCAGAGGACGAAGACAGGCTATTGGAAAAATTGATGATGCCTTCACACACACACACACACACACACACACACACACACACACATTTTTTAAAAAATGTCCTGTTCAGGATTGCAATGCAAAATCAGACATGAAATCAAGCCTGTGTTGTGTAGCGCCACCAGACAATCTTGTCAGAGAAATTAAGCCCCTTGAATCAACATTTCATTCTTTATTCATTCGAAGAATTAAAAAAGGAGCTGCATTCACAGCCCTCTTTTGTCAAACAGAAGCAAAAGCAAACTGTTTCATAGTTTGGCGTTTCTTTTAAAATATAAAATCACAATCAAGCCCTATACTTCTCCCTCTTCTACACAGCCCTGCCGTGTGACCTTCCTTTCTCTAATCCCCATTTCCCTTGGCTAATGAGGATGTTCAGTCTTTATTCTGGTGTGTGTGTGTGTGTGTGTGTGTGTGTGTGAGAGAGAGAGAGAGAGAGAGAGAGAGAGAGAGAGAGAGAGAGAGAGAGAATTGCTTCTCCTGTCCACAGACAGCTAAGGGCTCTCTTAAGCCCCAGTTCTAATTCTGGAGGTCATGAGGAGGCAAGTTGCCCAGTCAATGTCCTGGTGTCTAGTGGAACGTGCAGGGTGCTTGGGGTCACAGAAGCATCTCAGCTAGAGGCCAGATAGTTTGCCATGACAACCAGCCATGAGTCTGTCAGATGCCTTGGGGGTGCAGGCTCCCATCAATTGGTGGCTCAGCTCCTGTTGGGTCTGGCTCTGCAGCCAGCCAAGGCTAACCACAGCTCCTCTTCTCCCTGGGCAGCCTTTGAGGAACTTTTAAAAGCCTGGACCAAAATATGTCCGTACATATTTTGAAGTATGTTTTGGAGAAACAGCTTTTAGGTGTATGAGTGGCATCCTTGCTGTAGTTCGGGGCTAGACCTATTACCCGCAGTTAAGGGTGAACTTGCATGGCCAGCTGAAATCTGGAGACCACCTTGTGGCTCTGCTCCTCCCTTTCCCTTTCCTGCCCCCACCCACGTGGCCCCAGAGTTTTAGAAGCTGTTTTCTTTTTTCCTGACCTCCTCCCACGATTCCTTCTGAGGGAGGCTGCTCCTCGAAACTCTAACTCAGCCTTCCATGGGCATTAGCTTCATTGTGGTAAAGAACGGGGGGGGGGGGGCAAAGCTCAAGTTTAATCTTTAACAGGTGTTCTGGCTCCGTTTCCGTTTGCTTATCATCTGCTTCGTCACGCGGAACCGTTTCACAGTTCCGTGGGTCTGTATGCACCTGTTCTCTGTCTTCGTCACTTTCTGTTGCCTTTGAGCCCTTTTCAAATCTATTTATGCCTTGGTTTCTTCACCTAGCTTGAAATTCACCTGGGATACCTTTCTGCTCACAGGGCGAGGTGTGCCATATTTAGTCACGGCTGCCGTGGAGTCCGCTGGAAACAGGCCCGTGGACCCAACAAGGCAGGTTAGCCCGGACTAGTTCACCGTGTCTGACCATGCTATGGCTGCAGTCAGGGTGCCTACCGAACCTATCAGGGTCCGTTCTTAGGGGTGGCAGTGGCCTCTGAGGGCCAGGTCAGCCGTGTGAGCTCTCAAAAGGCCTTTGTGTGCAGTGTATCTGGTCATATGTCACTGACTGCAACATTCCAAGGTCACCCGAGGTCACCTGCCCACTGGGGCTAGGGGAAGGTACAGATGTGCAAACGCTCACCTCTGCTAAGAAATAATCGAAACTTAAGCCATCTTCAGCTCCGAAACCCATTTGCCAGCGTCACCTGCAATCAGCCACCTCTTTCTAGCATTTAGAACATGAGGGGAAGGGATCCCACAGCAGACACCCCAGGGCAGACACAGATAGTTTAGTTTAGTTAGACACAGATGTAATAGTTTCTTTTTGTCTTGTTTTGATGAGCTAATGAGGGTAAATAGGGTTACTTACCTACGAGTGTGGTTTTTTTGTTTGTTTGTTTGTTTTTGTTTTGTTTTTCAAGACAGGGTTTCTCTTTGTAGCCCTGGCTGTCCTGGAACTCACTCTGTAGACCAGGCTGGCCTCGAACTCAGAAATCCACCTGCCGCTGCCTCCCAAGTGCTGGGATTAAAGGCGTGCACCACCACTGCCCAGCGAGTAGTGGTATTTCTTACAGGGGCATAGCCACCTTACCAGTGGCTACATCACCAAACAAAGTATCTCTCCTATCCCTAGCCAACACTAATTACCTATATAGACCCTCAGTGAGGTAGAGGGCCTCGTGAGGTCCCTTTTCCCTCCAATGCTAATGGGCCCAAACTTAAGCCTGTCTTGTGCAGGTAGCCACTGCTGCTGACGATTCAAGAGTGTTATCTGCCATGTTAGGCACAGAGGTTAGCATTCTCCGACACTCCACCCTTTACTGTGGCTTTTCTGTTCTTTCTACTCCTGCTTCTGCAGTATTTCCTGAGCTTAGGAGGGGGTGGTACCCATGTGCCACTCATGACCAAACACTCAACAGTTACTTCTTGTCAACACTTTGACTAGTTTTGAGTCTTGGTAGTCACCACACTACCCACTGCAGGAGGTGGCCTCTCTGACTGATGTGGAAGGCGGCATGGAGCAATGGGCACACCCACAAAAATGTAGAAAGTAATTTGCCAGGAATACAGGGTCTGTTTAGTAAAACAACAGCAGTAGCTTCCCCTTAGGAGCTTGCGACCTACTTCTATGTCACGGTGATAAAGTGCCTGAATGATGCAATTTAATTGGGGAAAGATTCATTTTGGCTCACAGTTTCGAAGGGGCTCAGTCCATCATAGTGAGGGAGGCATAAACTAGCTGGAGTGTGAGTCACAGGCTTTTCACACCATGGCTAACCAGGAAGCAGAGACTAGATCAGAACCAGGGCTGGCCCACCCTTAGTGACCTATGTCTGCCAGCCAGGCCGTATCCCCAGAAATCCCACAGCCTCTAAGGCATTGGCATCATCTGAGGTACTAGCTTATGAGGGACATTCCAGATTCAAACCATGGCAGGACAGTCAGCTATCAATGGCCTGGCGGGGTGTGGCTGCTGGAGGCAGGACTCCATCCAAAACAGAACAAAGGCGGCAGGACTGAGTCCTGTACACCCAGGTCTGTGGGCATGTAGTAGGCCAGCATAGAACATAAGCTAACCAGGTGTGAATGCCTGTGGACGTGTGTGCACACATGCTACACACACACACACACACACACACACACACACACACACTCACATGGTTATATAGGCAATGATGAGATGACACCTTTCCAGGAATAAAAAAAAAAAAACAAAAAAACCACATAATAGAGGCAGCTAGCCTGTCAGTGCCCTTTTGGAGGGCTTGGCGCTATTTGAGCCCTTATGGGGGAGTCTGAACATTGGGGGAGGCTCAGCATTGATTACTTTCTCCAAAGAGGCCACCATCATAACCTTCCTTCCCAGCTGTGATCAGCTGCCTCTTGCCTCCTCTCCTCTCTGCCATTTATTAAGGACAGGGCAGGAGAGAGAAATGCTGTAAAATCCAATTAACTGCAGCTTCAAAAGGCATGCTCTCCATGTGGCTCCTGCCTCTCACCACTGCAAACAACAGTGGGGCTTGCTGGCTGGTTGGCTTCCCACGGGCAGGTGTAGGGGAGGAGGCCGCTGGGAGCATCCCAAAGGCCCAGGAGGCAAAAAGGCCCCTGAGTCAAGGTTGTTCCATTCCTATCAAAGTAGGGGTAGGACCAGAAATTGTGGGATGCATCTTGTACAGCTGGGAGCCTTCCGCTGCCTTCAGGATCCTCCTCTTCCCCTCCCCTCTGTTCTGACCACAGTAAGGACTCTCTAGAGGATCACACTTGTACCCTCTAGTCTCAAATCAAGGCCATTCTGGGGTTTGTGAACTCCGTCCGGAATCCATCTTTGGCAGCAGTCGGGGGCGGGGCTTCGTTGTAGGCAGATGTTATTGTTCTCGAGTGGAGCTGGGGGATGCCAGGACTCTGTTGTGCAGATGGGTGGGAGTGGAGAGGGAGCCTGGGGGACTGTGAGCCGGATCAACGCAGATGGTGCCAGTCGCTCACAATTGCAGCGGCGGCAGGCAATTTTGATGAAGCACGATACAAACCTTCCACAGCCTGGAGCGTTTCTGATGGCGTCTGAGAGCTCCCACCCCTTACTGTTTCCTCTCACCAGGAGCCATGGAATCTTCCAGAACTAGGGCCTTGACATCTGGGGGACCTCTCTCTGAGCTCTGCCCATCCTCACACCTAGGGCTCATATGGCTCTAACTTTGCTCTCTGAGCTTCGGCAGGGCCTCCTCCAGGGTCCCTTTATTGTCACCTCCACAAACTCAGGGCGAGCCTGTACCCTCTGCATAGCTCCTTCCAATACTTCTCTCCTTTACTGCCAATGGTTACAAACACATCCACAGAGTCTATGCCACTGAGCAGATGGATGTATTTTTGTGTTGCTGGGACAAAACACCTGGCAGAACATCTGAGAGGGAGGAACAGCTTCTCTGGGCTCACAGTGTCACAAGGGTTAGTCTGTTAAGGCCTGAGGACATACTTGACAGCCATGAAGCAGAGAGCATGAGCCACAAAGTGGCCAGAGATAATATCCCTTTAGGTCCCATACCCAGTGACTTACTCCCTCTAGCTGGGCCCCACCTCCCAATGCTCCAGAACCTTCCAAAGCAGCACCACTAGCTGCTGTCCAAAACATGAGCCCGTGGGATCACATTTCAGATGTAAGTCATTGCAAGGACACCCTCCTCTTTTCCTTAATTCTGGGTGAACCAGGGGACTCATTTCTGAAATATGTTGAGTTTGGGACTCAAAGGGGACACTAAGGCGATTGTCCCTTTAGATAAAAGATTTATTAGGAGAATGATTAATGCCATAGACAGACAGACAGACAGACAGACAGACAGACAGACAGACAGCATGGTATGGACTCTGGGAATTTAGGCCCATGTGTAGAATGGGGTCTTTTCTTATTAGTTTCAGAAGGGGAGGTTTTAAGCCACGTGATCGATGGGTAGCCTGGTGCTGCTCTCTAAGAGGCTGCCCCACCCAGAGGCTGCCATGATGTGAGGAGACTCAATGGCAGCTCATGGCCTCGTGTTCCAAGGAAGAGCTGAGCTGTGGTTCCAGGTGAAATCATCTGTCAGGGGAGGAACACCTCCCAGGAGATTCTAGCCTCCAGCACTGAGGCATCTCAGGCACTGAATACTCCCAGAAGAATCCCCAAGTCCCCACCCTTTCTTGCTATAGGCGGCCCAGATTCCCACAGAGTCTGTATGCTGGTTACGATTTTTTTCCCATGTATGTTGACACAAATGTAGACATATCTGGCAAGAGGGAATCTTAACTGAAGACTTACCTTGATCAAATTGGCTTGTTGGCAAATCTGTGAGGGGATTTTCTTGTTGCCACATCTGTGAGGGGATTTTCTTGTTGCCACATCTGTGTGTGTGTGGGAGGGGGTATTTCTTGTTGGCAAACTTGTGAGGGCATTGTCTTTATTGATGATACACATGGCAGAGCCAAGTCTACTGAAAATGGGGCCACCCTTGAGCTCATGGTCCTGATATATATATATATATATATATATATATATATATGTATATATATATATATACATATATATATATATATATATATATATCTCACACACACACACACACACACACAATATGTAATTGAGTGTGAGCCTGGAGCCAGCCGGCAAGCAGTGTTATTGAAGTTTCTGCTTCAGTTCCTGCCTCCTGGTTCCTGCCCTGACTTCCTTCAGCCATAGGCTGTAGTATGGAAGTGTAAGTCAAATAAACCCCATCCATGCAAAGCTGCTTTAGATCAGTGTTTATCGGTGCAACAGAGAAACCAAGCCAGAACACCCTAAGTATTACCAAATAGCCATTTTAAGCCACCAAGTTTGAGAGTACTTTGCTGCCCGGCAGTGGTAAAGGACTTCATCTACCTTTATATCCCTTGAAGGGTGACATACAGACACTTTAGTATCTTGCACTGCTGTCCTCCTGACCCATCTTTCTCTAAGGAACAGCAGATGTCAGGGAGGGTGGAGCTCTGAGGGGAGCCATCACGGGATGGCCAACTAAGAACACAGAACGATAAGTTAAGCTGGAGTTTCAGACAATGAATAATTTTTCATTAGTGTGTCCCATCGGGATATACTTATGTTAAACAAGATACTTGTCTTGGAAATCCAGATGGTTTTGTGAGATGCTCATTTTGATTTGAAACTTCTAGAAAAAGTCCTGTGTCCAGGAAGGCTAGATTGCTCTGTCTAAGAGGCCACAGCCAGTGTTACTGTGTAGCACTGACTTTCCTGAGACAGAATACTGGAACAGCAGCATTAAAGAGGAAGGGTCTGTCTGAGCTCATGGTTTGGGGGGATATGATTCATCCATCATCGGGGGCCTGATAGAGAATGGCTCTATGGTGATAGGAGCTTGTGGCAGCTGATGTGATGTTATGTGATGCTGACCAGGAATCAGATTGGTTGGCCTGGCATCCAGCTGGCTATATTAGTTTCTCCTGCCTCTATGGTCCTATGTCTGCCAGCTAGGCCACATGTTGAAAAGGACCCAACCTCCCCAAATGGCCTCTTATCGTCTGGGAACTGAGTTCAAACATGTGCACAAATTGTAACACCCCCAATGTCTTAGTTAGGGTTATTTTTTTTTAAAGATTTGTTTATTGATTATATATACAACATTCTGCCTGCATGTATGCCTGTAGGCCAGAAGAGGGCACTAGATCTCATTATAGATGGTTATGAGCCACACTGTGTGGTTGCTCGGAATTGAACTCAGGACCTCTGAAAGAGCAGACAGTGCTCTTAACCTCTGAGTCATCTTTCCAGCCCTTAGTTAGGGTTTTATTGTTGTGAAGAGACACCATGACCACAGCGACTCTTATAAAGGAAAAGACGTCATTGGGGCTGGTTTATGGTTTCAGAGGTTTAGTCCATTATCATCATGGTGAGAAGCCTGGCAGCATGCAGGCAGGCATGGTGATAAAGAAGGAGCTGAGAGTTCTACATCCAGATCCACAGGCAGCAGAAGGAGATTGTGAGACACACTGGGCATAGCTTGAGCATAGGAGACCTCAAAGCCCACCCCCACAGAGATACACTTCCTCCAATGAGGTCACACCTACTCTAACAAGGCCACACCCACTCCAACGAGGCCACACCTCCTAACCATGTACTTCCTATGGGCTTGTAAGGGGCATTTTCTTTCAAAGCACCACACCTAGTGAGGTTGTCTACAAACTGCAGGACCGTGCTATACCGGAATGGGTCATTTCCTCCTTCAGGCCATGCCTGCTACTGAGGAAGCCAGACCTTTGTCTGAGGACAGTAGAGCTGGCTCCAGGGGGTATCGGGAGCTCTCAGCCTTTGTCTACACTTGGGACAGAGATGCTCAGATTGCAGGCTGTAGGGTGTAGGGAAGGCTATGCCTAGAGATTGGATATTCAGGTTGTCTGCAGGAGTCTCAACGGTGGCTTCAGCCACGAGCAGAAACTAGCTTGGCCTGAGGTATGGCTGCTTCTACTCTCTTTGGAGAAAAGTAGAGCTGTCCATCTGGACCTTCACCTCTTCATTATCTCCATCAGATTGGCTTTGGAGCCCGTCTCTGGGCCTGGAGCCCGTCTCTTCTGAGACACCTGATTTCCTTGGCTCTTGTCAGAAGCAGGAGGGCGAGAGAGGCTCTTTTCCTTTTCCAGGCAGCCAGCCCTTTCTTCTATGATTCCGGCTCATTATCCGGTAATGAAACCCAGCTTACTCTCAATTTCAGAGTCTTCTAAATAACCATGGCTGGAAGAATCTCCAGCCTCGCCCTCCATCCCATAGTCCTTGCATTTTGTCTCTTAGTCCCAGCTCATTAGCTTGGCAATTACTATGAGCTGTCTGTCTCTCCCTCACCTTGCATCCCCTGCCCTGGGATTGGGTCCCAGGAACTGGAGGAGGACGAGGAGGAGGAAAGGAGGAGGACGGAGAGGGAAGAGGAGGAAAAGGAGGAGGGAGAGGGAGGAGAATGAGGAAGAGGTGAATGAGGAGGGAAAGGAGGAGGGAGAAGAGAAAAAGGAGGAGGAAGAGGAGGAGGGGGAGGAGAAGAAGAAGGAAGAGGAGGAGGAGGAGGAGAAGAAGGAGGAAGAGGAGGAGAAGGAGGAGGAGAAGGAGGAGAAGGAGGAGGAGGAGGAGAAGGAGGAGGAGGAGAAGGAGAAGGAGGAGGAGGGGGGGAGGAGGAAGAGGAGGAGAAGGAGGAGAAGGAGGAGGAGGAGAAGGAGGAGAAGGAGGAGAAGGAGGAGAAGGAGGAGGAGAAGGAGGAGGAGGAAGAAGAGGAGGAGGAGGAGAAGGAGGAGGAGGAGGAGAAGGAGAAGGAGGAGGACGAGGAGGAGAAGGAGGAGGGGTAGGGGGAGGAGGAAGAGGAGGAGAAGGAGGAGGAGGAGAAGGAGGAGGAGGAGGAGGAGGAAGAGGAGGAGGAGGAGGAGGAGGAGGAGGAGGAGGAGGAGGGCTAGCCAGGGCTGTGTGGCTAGGCACTCCTGTTAGCACCATCATGAGCAGCATAGAGATTTGGGCCATTCATTCATTCATTCATTCAGCAAATACTGATGGAATCCCTAGGTCAGGTACCATCCTGTAGCTGGGATTCAGCAATACCTTGGGAAGTCAATGACACAAATCAAACAATGGAAAAATTTTGTCGGAAACAGAGCCACCTCTCTTGATACAGAGGAGAGGTCTTGGTTGGGGAAGGGGGTTGGGTGGATAGTCAGAGCTACTTTGGACTGAGGGGTCCTAAGATATCAAAATTTGGAGATTGTCTTTCGTTTCTCCTCCTTTCCTTCACTCACACTTCCTTCCTTCCTTCCTTTCCCCTCCCTTCTTTCTCCTTCCCTCCTCTCTCTCCTTTTTTCTCTCCATCTTTTCTTTACTTCTTCCCTTTTCCTCTCTCCCTCCTTCCCTCCCCCCTTCTTCTCTCCCTTTCTTTTCTCTTTCTCCCCCTTCCCTTGGTTGCTTTTTTTCTTTGTTTCTTTTTTCACCTTTTGGTGTTGTACTTGGCTACCATAGGCTTTATTTTACCCAATACATTTGGTTTTGGGGGTGTGAGTTGGGGGGTACGCTCTGGCTTGCCCTCACTACTTCACAGTTCCACATGGCATTCTCTCAGTTCAGCTCAGTCCTCTCAGAGCTGGGCAGCCCTATTCCTCTTGGCCTCATGGGAGGCTACACCCCAGGGGCCAATAACTCCACTAGGGGAAGAAGACTGCTTTCCCCTCCCCACAGGCTCACTCTCTGGCACCGACAGCCCCTCCCTCCTCCCTTCTCCCCATCACGTCACTCTAGGCCACTTCGAAGTTTGGGAAACAATCACTCTGTGTGATCTGCCCACCCTCTCTTCCTGCCAGTACAAATCATTTGGCAGCACAAACACTGTTGTTCGGGATTGTTCATAAGTTCCTTCCCATCAAGTGAGATTTCTTTATTTATTTACTTATGTTTTTTTTTTTAAAAAAAGGAAAAAAGGAAAGAAAGAAATGCAACATATCAGAGTGGGTTCTGTCTTTGTTCTGTCTGAAGAATTTCACAATGTTTGACAAGAAGCTCTGACAGCCGGCAAGCCGAGGAGGCAGCTTTCGGCAATGTCTAGTACATACCCTCTCAAATCAGGTGCTAGTTGAGGATGGGCATCTGAGGAAGGGCTTGCCCCCTCCTATGCTGCTGCCCTGGGCTGAATGCAAAGCTGGGCTCAGCTAAGCTCACTCGAGTGGAGTTGAAACGGATCCAACACTTCGCCATCTGGCCCTAGTTGTAAACATGTGTATACAAAGTGAGTGTCACTTGAGCTAATTCGCTGGGCGGCTGCTTTGTGCTTTCCTCTGCTAGAGTTGGGGGAGTAGAGTGGTGGCCTCTGAGGGCCTCAGAGTGTGCAGGTGGCTATCTGCACCAGCCAGGGGAATTAGCATCCCGCTACAAAGTTCTGAATGTCAGCCAGATATCAGGTACCCATCTTGGGGCTGCTGGCAACCTCAATTCAGCTGTCTGCCCATTACTGTTCCCTCAGTGGGCATATCCCTGTCCAGATTCCTCTATGTTAGGAATTATTGGAAGACTTTGGGGTTTGGGGTTCTGGGGGAGACTGAGGCAGGTTATCAAATGAATGTAAGAGATTTATTAGAATTGCTAATAACACCACAGAGCAGTGATTCCCAGCCTTCCTAATGCTACTACCCGTTAATACAATTCCTCATGTTGTGGTGGTGACCCCCAACCATAAAATTACATTTGTTGCTACTTCATAACTGTAATTTTGCTATGAGTAGTAATGTAAATGTTTTTAGAGATAGAGGCTTGCCAAAGGTGTCATGACCCATAGGTTTAGAACCACTGTCATAGACAAACAGACAGGACAGACAAACAGCAGCATGGCAGAAGCTCTCAGAAGCTCTCAGGCTCAGGAGGCATAGTTGGAGGGGTCTCCTTCTTATGGAGGGTGGAGGTTTCATGTCATGTGGTTGGTTCATGATCCACCGTAGGAACCCACAGCCATGTTATATCCCCAATTCCTGGGTGGCAGAGAAAAGGGAGGGAATTCTAGGGGAGGAATGTGTGACTCTGAATATGTAGATAAGGAGGGACACAGGTAGTTAAGAGGTGTCCATTATATAGGTGGGGACATGTGTCACCACCTGCAGCCTGATGTCTAGGAGTCTGTCCGTCAACTTGTACTCTATAAACTTCCCTGAATGAAGCAAGAACAGGATCGGTGATTCTCCTGGAAATGGGCATCTGGGGAGTCTGTTTGTTATGGGGTTGGAGACTCATTGACAGTCTCTCACAGGAGTCTTACCCTTCCTTGTAGCAGGCGCCCATGGCTTCCTCAGCCAGTAGTGTTAAGCCTCACAGTTACCACTGAATTAAAAGAAGCCAGCAGCAGCTTTGTGTCTGGCCAGCTGCCTTTCTGCTCTCTTTAGCATCTATTTCCTTGGCGTTGGCTAAGCAGACAGAAGAGCAGAAGCTCATCCTTCTGGGCTGGAGGGACAATCGAATATGTCCCCTCTGTCCCTTTGGAGAAGAGCTGTGAGATTCAAAGTAAGACCTCGCTTACATTGTCCTAAGCCTCGGTTTACCCTCTTTCAAATGGAATCACCAGGCTTGACAATCCAGGGACACCTTCCTGGCCCCCATGTGAGGAGAGGCATCTTACAGGGTGACCAGAACATGATGCTTGGGACAGACAAAGGCTGCAGGGTGCTGGGTCTATCCGAGAGAGGCCTTGGTGGTAAACTAGAACACACTCACACATACCGTGCGCCTGCCTCTTCTTACCTCAGCTTTGTCTTTTCTGTACCCAGAAGCCAGTTTTAGGTTTTGCTAGTTTACACCTGGTTCTTGAAACTTTGCTCCAGGAAGTGCTACGTGATGGAGCTGCTTCTCCTCAGCAGGATAGAGAAACCAGGCCTACCTGTCTAAGTCGGGTGGACTCTTGTCCTTTCCTTGCTCAGCTTCCTGTATCTTCAATCACGTCCCATCAGTTTCTTCCTCCTCCACTCCTCAAAAACAGCTAATTCCATTTTCTATCCCTGTGAAGGAAAAAATTTTCCCAGCAGCCCCGGGGACACACAAAGAAGGCGGAAGCTAATTAGCTGCTGCCTTTTTCTCCAGCAGGAAGAGTAGAAGTCAGCAGGGGATGAGCAGCCCCCTGCACCGCATCCTGAGGTCCATGAGACTGTACCCTTTCCGCTCTAGGAACCAACCAGGGACCATAGGCAGCCTGTGCGCTCTGCGTCCAGTGCCTGGGGTATAGAGTATGCTGGCAGGACCCTGGTGCAACCAGCTAGGCAATGGCAAGGGGTTAAGAGTAGAAGCCAGAGAGATGGGTTCCACTGGAGCAAGACCCTTCCTCCCTCTCAGGGCCAGAAGAGTGGACCAGAGCTGAGATGCTTTGGGGAAAAAAGCAGGAAGGAGACAGGGCTGAGACCTCCCCAAGAAAAGGAACAGACACTCAATGACTCAGACATAGGGAGCCAACATGCGACCATTCCATTGTGTGACACCTCCCCACACCAGACACCTAATTAACACTGGACAGAAAGCAGCAAGAAAAGCCTTTAATCCAGAGCCTATTTGCCTTGCTAATTTAGGTGTGTATGAGTGTGTACGTGTGTTTTCCTGCCGGGTGAATGTTTATAAAATCTTAATTAGCTTGTGCATGTTGGAACAGAAATGGAAATACGTCTCCCCAAACCCCTGTAATGGTCTCAGTTCCCCCAGGGGACATTAAAGCTTCATACACAATATTCTGGGAGTAGGGAGAAATCCTAATGGCCTCTGATGATGGGCTTGGGGGAGGAGGGGACGAGGCTCAGCTCAATCACAGATGGATGGGGCTGATAGCTTACTTTCTCTTTCTTTCTTTCTTTCTTTCTTTCTTTCTTTCTTTCTTTCTTTCTTTTTTTTAAATCCAAACCTCAAATTGGACTCAGGGCAGCTATTTATAACCCGTCAGGAGAGGCTAGTATTTGACTATCAAACTCATATTGAATCAATTTTTAATAACCTTTAATATGACAGGTCAGAAGGGGCAGAGGGAATGTTCAGGTTGGCACACATACTAGGCGATCAGGTACTTGTTGAAACGAACCAAAGGGACCCCAAGAACACTGTGTCAGGGCAGGGAGAGCCCCCCAGGATCCTTCCGGCCTCTCTATCTCTGCCCACAGTTTGAGCCCCACTCCTTAGACCAAGGTACCCACAATGCCATTTGTCTACAGCTCATGTTCTGGGGATCATACCTGGGGAAGGACAAGAAGGACAGGTCTGCAGGAGAGCGGAGGCTTCTGTCAGCTTTGATGACATCCGTGTGGAATCCAGTCGGCCCCTTCTCAGGAGTGGAGTCTTAGCACATGTTCTACCATTTTCAAGAGGGTTAGTTTAGTTCCCGGCTCACCTTTGAGGACAGAGCTCAGATGTAGCTGATGATGTTAACAGAAACTGGGTAGATAGGGCAGGACCCAAAGCAGGATGTAAGGTTATGACTAAAGCTCAGAAGAGGTACCGGACATCTCATGGTGGGCAGACATCTCATGGGGGGGTTAGCTCATCCCCCACCTCATATCTCACCCTGGTTTCTGCTATGTCTCAAAAAGCCCTAGACAGTCAGCTTGATGGAAGTCCATTTCCCGAGACTCATGATGCTCCATAGGAACCTTCTCCCTCTTTTAAGCTTCCATCTCTGGGTATACGGCATACACCTCTCTAAAACTCACACTCTTTGGTATCTGAGTTGTATAAGGGTTTTATTACTTATGTGTCCGTGTACGAGTGTATAGTTATACATGGGCGTGCAGATAACCAAGGAAGCTAGAATGTCATATGTAACTTCATATCCTCTGAAGTTACAGGCAGTTGTGAAACACCTTACGTGGCACTGGGAACTGGACCCAGGTCCTCTGGAAGAGCAGCAAGCATTTCTAACTGCTGGGCCATCTCTCCAGCTCCTGTGAATTTTATTCTTCAAATCCTGGAGACAAAAGACCCAAAAGCCACTGGTTGGGAGCAACTTTGGAGACTGTTGAGTTTCTGGAGACCGTAGCTCTCCTGAGCCAAGTCTAATTGAGGCTGGAAGAAGGCCTCGATCAGGCTCAAAGGCACTCCAAATTTCTGATATCACAACAGCCAGGCAAAATGGCCTCAGAGTCACCTCTGTCCACCTAGTTTTCCTCGGGGGTTTAAGTTAACCACTCAGACCTCTCTATACCTGCAGCTATTGGCAACCGCTGAGAGCCCCTGTCACATAGTTAGGGTGTCATCCTCAAGGTAAGGGGTGCCAACGCTTGCTAGCCCCTTCTGTATCACAGTCAGTCAGCATGCTCTCCACAGGGACAGTCCTCAAACGTGTCCGATGTGTACTGACATCTGTGGGAATAAAGAGTAAGATAGTTACCGGAGCTCCTGTGCATCTGTGCACTTCCTGGCTGAGGCCGAGGAACTGAGGGCACAATTGGAGTATCTGAGGTCAAAAGTTGAGAGTAAAGATCTTGGAACCGAAGCTCTAGGTGTCATCACTCAGAGGGATTGTGAGACCCTAAATTGCCGGTCCTTCCTGATGTGAGGCTTTCTTTCCTTGTGAGATGTAGACAGAATCTCCGCTCCTTACAAGGTCCTAGCGACAAACCCAAGTACTGTTCCACCATAGTTTGTCCTAGGAAACCAACGAGGTTGTTAAGTTTACTTAATAAATAAGCATGGGCAAGGGATTATGGGTAGGACCACTGGGGATCCCAAAGTAGCCACACTGGGAGGTCTACATCTAGTCTGGAAAATCGCTCCCCCATGCCTGCATAGACAGAACCCCTTTCAGTTAATGTCCATAGCCTATATATTCTGGTGCCTTCTACCTTCCCGGATCTCAAGGCCATGAGCATTTAAGGCAGAATTGCGTACAAATGGCTGGGAGGAGCTGCTGGACTTTGTCAAGTTAAGGGCCAGTGACTCTCTCCGCCCGCTTTTCCTATGAGGGAATGTCAACACGCTACAGGCCCAACCATGATTGACTCGTGTAAGCAGGTGCAGCTCATTTGATAAAGATGGACACTGTGTTGCTTGGAGGGCTACCTCAATCTCTGGCT
Source organism: Arvicanthis niloticus (assembly GCF_011762505.2). Classification (NCBI taxonomy): domain Eukaryota; kingdom Metazoa; phylum Chordata; class Mammalia; order Rodentia; family Muridae; genus Arvicanthis; species Arvicanthis niloticus. The sequence goes on from NC_047663.1 coordinate 8,065,802, forward strand.
TGGTAGGTGTGAGATGGGAAGGGACCTTGCAGGGATCACATACTTGTAGTTGCTGATGCCTACCTGGTGGTGGCGCTGTGAGGATGGCCAGCCTACAGCACTGACGCGGGCTTTGAAGATGCTTTGAGTTGGACATGGAAGCAAGCTAGAATAGCAGGACCGGCTGCCACAGAGCCCCTCGGCATGCAGGTTGCACTAGGCGTGGTTTGGGGTCCAGAGCAGGAGGAAATGAGCTGTGAAGATCTGGGTCAGAAGCAGATTCATGGAGAGGAAAGGGGTGTTCCAGATGGGGGACCTTTCTGGATAAAGCTGTGTCTTAGAGTTTCTATTGTTGTGACCAAACACTGACCAAAAGCAGGTTGGGGAGGAGGTTAACCTCAGCTTAGAGCTGTCAGGTCACATTCTGTTGCTGAGGGAAGTCAGGGCAGGAATTCAAAGAGGGCAGGAACCTGGAGGCATGAGTTGATGTAGAGGCCATGGTGTGTGTGTGTGTGTGTGTGTGTGTGTGTGTGTGTGTGTGTGTAAGTGTATGTATGTATGTGTGTAAATGTATGTGTGTGTAAGTATAAATGTGTGTGTGAGTGTGTATGTGTGTATGCGTATATATGTGTGTATGTGTGTATGTGTATAAGTGTATGTATGTATATGTGTGTATATGTATGTATGTGTGTGTAAGTGTGTGTGTATGTGTATATGTGTAAGTGTGTATGTGCATGCATATGTGTCTTTGTCTATGTGTATGTGTGTGTCTCTGTGTGTCTGTGTGTACGTTCATGTGTGTGTCTATGTATGTGTATGTGGTGCTTGCTGGCCTGCCTGTTCCTCATGGCTTATTCAGCCTACTTTGTTACAGTACTGAGGACCACCAACCACGGGTGGGCACCACTTCCAGTGAGCTGGGCCCTCCCACCTCAATCATCCGGCGAGGGAGTGCACCATAGGCTTGCCCACAGGCCAATCTTGTGGGGTCATTTTCTCAATTGGGGTTTCTGCTTTCAAAATGACTCTAGCTTGTGTCAAATTGAAGTAAAAACTAGACTTCCCAGGCTGCCAAAGTTGACAAAGACAAGAATAGGGAGATCAAACTGTCTTCTTCCCAGTCCTTCCTCCCCTCAGAGGATTACAAAAGGAAGCTATGCCCATCTTCTGCCAGAAAAGAATACACATTCTCACAATACCTGGGAAGTGTCCGCAGAGACCTCACTTAATTGGCTTCAGGTGGGGGCTCAGACAGTAGCTTTCTCCTTTCCTTGTATGCAGTACTGTGGGTTGAGCCCAGGCCTACGTACTTGCTGGGCAAGTGCTCCGCCCCTCAGCCACACTCTCAGCCCTCCAATATTTGAGATAGCGCTTTGCTTCATAACTGGCCTTGAACTGGTACATTTTCTTCCTCAGTCTCCCAAATGCAGGGATGCTAGTTGTCCCACCATGCTCCCCCAACCCAGTGAAGCCTCTCCAAAGACAGTTGAGCACCACTGACCTAAACTCAAACATATCAGCATTCTCCCAGTGGCAATGGGAAGCTGAGTGAAGGACTGGTCTTGCCTTTATTCCTAACATCCTCCGTATGCAGAGACCCAGAGCGGGTAGCTAAGCACATCCCCAGTACACTGAGTCTCTGAGCACCACACACTCCATTCGAGAGCGACCTACTTTCTCTGCCTGTGGCTTCTGTCGTACTCGGGGCCTCTTGGGATGGAGGGGCAGATGGAAATGCCAGAGTGTCTGTGTTGATGCTGCGTTTGGGTGTCACCCAAGCTCTTGTTTCCCTGTCAGATTCCGGATGTGGCATTTAGATAGTAAACTGCTGCCACCAGACATTTACTGGGGAGATCAAAGTATCCGGCAGCATCCAGAGAAGCCCTGGGGTTTGGTTGCCAAGAGCTGGCAGTTCTGGGCGTAGGGCAGCACGAGGCTGCCACAGGCACTGTTTGGGCTTGAAGACAGACTGTGAGTGGGGGGGGGGGGGTGGCGGATGAGATGCACATGGTGGAATCTAAGTTCCCTAGGGAACCTTCATCAGCTCGGTGCTGCCTCTCCATGCTACAGAGGACATTTTGGTACAGGCCTGTGTATGCTCAAGCTTATTCATGGTATCTTTGACTGATAGTTGCTGCTTCTGGCGCCATCTCTCCTGGTCTTTCAGTGTACAAGTGGGTCATGGCAGAGGGCAGGTGTTGCAGAAAGTGGCCTTTATCAAGCAAAACAGAAGCACCTTTCTCAGATCAGCTGTGCCTGCCAGAGGTCGTCATGGCCTGGCTTGTTGACTGTTGATATTCCTTCAGGAAGGAAGGGGTGGGAAGGGTCACTGGGTGCCCACTTCAGGCATTTGCATGTGATTCTACCCTAATTCCACATAGCCTCAGGATCCAGAGAGGTGCCAGGAGGTGGAGCTTGAGAGAGAAAAACTCAGTTTACACAGCTGGCTATAGGGAAGCCATCATTCATGCTGGGTGAAGACTTTCCAGTGTGGTTGTTTTGGCGGGGGGGGGGGGCAGTTCCTCATGTTTCAGCAGGTAGCACCTCTCCCATGCTCTGTAAGTAAGCCTAATAAAGTCATTGGTTGAAATTTTGGTTGAATCGTATTTTGGTTTGGCACGGAGGCCTTATGAGGAGGGGTTAGATACTGTGTAAGTCTCCCCAGGGAAGGAATTCTCACAACAGGACGGTCAGTCCTAGATTCATCTCACCCAGCTCCTCCATGGCGCATCCCCACCTGGGTCCAACGACTCAGGGTCGGACTCTTCTCTTTCTGCCCTTTAAGGAAAACCAGAGATGCTGGATCCACTCCTTAATGTGACCCAGGTGTGTGTGTGTGTGTGTGTGTGTGTGTGTGTGTGTGTGGTGGGGGACTGGACAACTGCCCAGCCTTCTGACTTAGGTCCTGCATGTCTGTAGTTGTCCCTAGTGTGTCCACTGGAGCTAGTGATCTACGGGCAGGAACAGGAATCCCACAAGGTGCACTGGCCTTGGGCATAAACCCAAGCCCAGGTATCCTGGGAAATGTCCCCACTCGCTGCAAATTCTCAGCAGCTGCCCACTGTCACCAGTGTTTATTAACCTTTCCTACACACAGCAAAAACATCATGTGTCTCGGCACGAGCTCTCAAGAATAGCAATTATTTAGTGTGTTCCCTACCCCCCACCCCAGGAGGGGCTGTTATTAACATCTCCCTGGTTGGACTTTTGGAGAGAGAGCAGTTTGTCTCATTTTGAGAAGGGTGTTTGAGAGGTGTCTCCCCCCATCCCCCAGACACACAGGGTCCATTGGAGCTCAGGGTTTGGCCAAGGCGACTCCGGCCCAGCCTTCAGTTCTTCCCACTGTTAAGGAGAAAGTGAAGAGTCTTCTTATACCTTCCATACCCTCCCAGGTCATGAACTTGAGAGGCCCTCATCATTCCCCGAGGACTCCTGTACTTTGGAAGTTCGGTGCTAAGCAGTTTGTTGTATTTCTGGCTTTCTGAGCTGCACTCCCCGTCTTTAGCTGAGGGAGGTAGGGAGACAGGAGTGATGTTATAAAGAAGGCTGCTTTGGGCACATGTGAAAAGGTCTGGGTGGGACTGGAGGGTGGGGGAGGGGTGGGAGAAGGGGAACCGTCTTTACAGCCAATGGGCAGGTATCCACGGCCGTCTGCATCTCCTTCCAGGTTGTCCCTAGGAATCCACAGGTGTGCCCATGACTGTGTCCCCAACAGGTTGAGACCAGACACACTGGACTTAAAGATCGGAAGCAGGTAGAGAGGGATTTGTGGCGATAAGACACCCACTCTCACCCCTGTCGGAAATAAAGTCATACATGCTGCTTGGGCAGGAGGGAATTATCTCAGATGTCTCTACCAGTCCCAAAGCTTTGGTATCTTGGGATAAGGAACAATAGAGAGGATTGCCCCCTAGTCTCCACTTCTGGAAATGTCTCAATGAAACATTCTATTGTTTGTCTTTTAGAGCAAGCCGGGGAGCTCCCATGGTGGCATGAACATACTGAATATCCCCATTCCTTAACTTTCCTTGTCAACTCTGTTTCCCTTTGTCACTCCAACCCACCACTACCCCATCCTGGCCGAGTGCAGGCTCTCACCTTCTCCAGAGCCAGTCAGAGGGCCTTCATATTCCATATCTTCCAAGAGTCAGGTCAAAAACCACACCCTCCGCATTGCCTGTCCATCTTTTTTCTTGAATCACCCCTGCCCTGCCCTTTGCACCCCCCCCCCAAAGAAGTAATCTCTCTCCTTGGGATTCTCGGAACACTCTCTCTACTCTGTCGTGGTCCTCATCAATTTCCCTTCCTCATCCTGTTTTCCCACCTGCATCCCTTATATCATCTCCGACTTGGCAAGCTCCTTAACGACAGGAGTCATAGCTCACTCGCCTTTATGGTTGCACTGCACCCAGCACTGCGAATGTTGACTGAATGATAAGAAACCCAACTTGGTGACATTTGGGGGATTCACGTCATTGTGCGAAGGTCATTCATCTTTGCCTCGCTGTTGAAGTTGGGAGCATCTTTTGGGGAGTGGCAAAGGGAAGGGATTCCGTCTTCTGAGTTATCAATCCATCAACAGCCTTTCCAGGCCAGTTACTATGTGATGCTGTTAGGTACCAAGGAGGCAACACACAGGTCAGGGACCAGCCAGCTGTTTCTTTCTGCCTCCCAGCTCCTTTCTAGTGAACTGAAAAATCCCCGCTCTGCAATCCAGCCAAACTGCTGAAGAATCCTATGCTGTATGTTAGTGTTCTGTCTAAACTCCACCTCCACAGTTACCTGGCAACAGCCAGGTAGGCCTGGCCCTCTATAAAAGGGGCTGCTTGCCTCCTCCTCCTCTCTCTCTTGATCTCTTGATGTCTTGCCTCTAACTTCTCTCTGTCCCCTCGACCCTGTCCCCTTCCTTTCCCCCTCTCTCCACGTGGTCATAGCCAGTCTCTGCTTCTCTCTCTTCTCTTCTCCTCTCTCTCCTCTCTCCTCTCTCTCTCCTCTCTCCTCTCTCCTCTCTCGCTCCTCTCTCCTCTCTCCTCTCTCCTCTCTCCTCCTCTCTCCTCTCTCTCCTCTCTCTCCTCTCTCTCCTCTCTCTCCTCTCTCTCCTCTCTCTCCTCTCTCTCCTCTCTCCTCCTCTCCTCCTCTCCTCCTCTCCTCCTCTCCTCCTCTCCTCCTCTCCTCCTCTCCTCCTCTCCTCCTCTCCTCCTCTCCTCCTCTCCTCCTCTCTCCTCTCCTCCCTCCTCCTCCCTCCTCCCTCCTCTTCCCTCCTCCTCCCTCCTCCTCCCTCCTCCTCCCTCCTCCTCCCTCCTCCTCCCTCCTCCTCCCTCCTCCTCCCTCCTCCTCCTTCCTCCTCTCTCCTCTCTCCTCTCTTCTTCTTCTTCTTCTTCTTCTTCTTCTTCTTCTTCTTCTTCTTCTTCTTCTTCTTCTTCTTCTTCTTCTTCTTCTTCTTCTTCTTTTCTTCTTCCTCTCTCTCTCTCTCTCTCTCTCTCTCTCTCTCTCTCTCTCTCTCCCTCCCTCTACTACCCTCCTGGCCCCCCTCCCCATGCCCCGAATAAACTCTATTCTATACTATACCAGTGTGTGACTGGTCCCTCAGGGGGAAGTGATGCCTCTACATGGGCCCGCTGAGACATCCCCCTTCCCCCATACCTCTCCACACACCCACAGAACATACTCTCTTTATCTCTTTATCTTTTTATAAACACTTCACTATGGCCATCTTGGATCTCACAGTCTACCTTCCCACATGGTTCTTGACCTTCCCAGACTTCCTTCCTCACTGTCCTGCCCTTAGTCAGATGCATCCCTTTCCATTCATCGTTGCCTAGTTTTCTACTGCTCTCTCGGCCTATCCTCTGCTCTCTGTGTCACACAACCAACTTTAGTATTTACAAACATCAGAAGTTAAGGCCACATGTCTCTTCCAAGAAGTCTTTCAGGATTTATTTGGTAAAACTGACTGCTTCAGGGGAAGGAAGATCTTGCATTCCATCAGCTATTCGCTTTGTAGTCCACTCTTTGTCTTAGGATAAAAGTCTATCCTGTGTGGTTGTGGAAGCCTCAGCTCACCAGTTTAAATAACTAAGTGCCTTTCTCTTTTACCCAATGCTTGTGAGGATTGTCTTGAACTCTGAAGTCTCTCTGTTTATTGTGTCTCCTTGGAGACCAAGTGCTTCTACTGTGTTGTTCTACCCTGTCCTAGGCACTGTGTTTAAAGACCTAGCTAGAGCTAAGAAGCTCAAGTCAACTTGGTAAGAAAGAGAAAGAGCAAGGAAAGTATCCTTCCACAGGTGTGTGTGTGTGTGTGTGTGTGTGTGTGTGTGTGTGTGTGTGTAATGGTTTGAATATGCTTGGCCTATGGAGTGGCACTATTTGGAGGTGTGGCTTTGTTGGAAGTGTGTCACTGTGGGCATGGTCTTTAAGACCTCATTCTAGCTGCCTGGAAGTCAGTCTTCCACAGCAGTCTTCAGATGAAGATGTAGAACTCTCAGCTCCTCCTGTACCATGCCTGCCTGGATGCTGCCATGTGCCCACCTTGATGATAATGGACTGAACCTCTGAACCTGTAAACCAGCCCCAATTAAATGTTGTCCTTATAAGAGTTGCCTTGGTTATGGTGTCTGTTCATAGCAGTAAAACCCTAACTAAAACAGTGTGTGTGTGTGTGTGTGTGTGTGTGTGTGTGTGTGTGTGTGTAGCTACTAGATTTTTGGGAATTTATTATGGCAGCTATGGAACACAATGGAGAACATCTCAAGTCAACTTGGTAGAAAAGAGAAAGAGAGCAAGGAGAGAATCCTTGTTCAGGTGTCATTGTCTCCCTCAGTCCTGTCCTGACTCTTGATGGCCATGTCTGCTGTCAGAATATGTGTCCAACAACCTCAACAGCTACAGCTTGTGGGCTGTCAGAGATAAAATTCTAAAAATGCTTCCTAAGACCCCCCATTCTTTTGTTTACCAATCCAACTTCAACCTAGGTATCATTGCAAAAGGGCTGCCGATGCAGATGTAATCAGCTGGCCTTAAAATAGGCAGGTTGTCTAGGCAGACCAGAGTGATCACACAAGACCCTTAGAAACAAAGGCAGAGAGTCAGAGTCCATGTCTGAGAGGTTTCCATGTTCTGTTGCCATTTCAGAGCTATAAGGGCCACATCTGAATAGCACAGAAGGCCTAGTTTCCCAAAGCAAACCTTACCCAGTGGCCAGCCAGGAATGAGAACTTTAGTCCTAGAAACATGAGGAAGCCAAACTAGCCAGGGACTTGGATGAGGGGAAAGCAGATTCACCACACAGCATCTAGTAAAAGGCCAATCAGTAAGACAATTTGACTTTATCCTTCTGAAATCTGGAGCTAATGTAGACCTCCAATCTATGGAACTGTTGAAATAAGTGTGTGTGTGTGTGTGTGTGTGTGTGTGTGTTTGTGTGTGTGTGTAGTTACTAGATTTGTAGGAATTATTATGGCAGCCATGGGAAGCGGTGGAGTCCCTATACAGCATGGTCATGGCTGTGCTTTCCAATTAAGTGGCTGGCCTGGGGTGGTTCAGGCTGCATTGCAGGATGGCATGTTAGTATGCCCACTCTACTCTTGCATGTTTACGTACCTGTTTGTAGTTTGACTATGAATGGCTCCCATAGGCTCCTATATTCAAAAGCTTGTGAAATCATTTGGGAAGGATTAGAAGGTATGACCTTGCTGGAAAAGGTTTCAAAAGCCCACACACACCATTCCCCGTTAGCTCTCCCTCTGCCTCATGCTTGTGCATCAGATGGAAGCTCTCAGCTACCGCTCCAGTGCCTGCCTGCCTGCCTGCTTTTGTGTTCCCTTGCCATGGTGATCATGGATTCTGACCTTCTGGACCCATGAATCCCCAAATTAAATGCTTTTTTTTTTTTTTTTTTTTTTTTGAAAAAACTTTCCTTGGCTGTGGTGTTTTGTCATAGCAATAGAAAAGTAACTAAGACATTTGGTGTGCTAATCAGCCATCAATGACAGAGGTTCAAGGCCACTTCCAGCCTCAAGAACACATGCAAAGTCTTTTCTGCATCATGGAGCCACGTATACTATTGGCCCAAATGAGCCATGTGGAGTGAGTGGCAGGGATATTTGTGAAGGATCAGGATGTCCAGTTCTCTGTTAAAGGAAAGATCTAGAAAACGGAGACCTACAATCTACTCTGCATATTCCCCACCAGCGATTTAATATGACCCCCACCCCAATCCCACTGTGCTCTCCCAACCCCCACCTTCAAATGTGCAACCCACCTGCTTCTTGTGTTTCAATTCCTCTGTGTCCCCCACATTGGAACATAAGTTCCACACCAGTGGAAAGTTGTGTCTAGACCAGATCTGGCACATAACAGGCGGTCAGTATGCATTCCTTGAATGGTCTAAATCTGATGCCACTACCCACGTCTGCATCATGGGCTGTGATTCATTTTGTGTAGAAGAAGCAGCCAGTATCCCAGCTCAGGGAGATGGACTTAGAAACCTCATCACATTGCAAAAACAAACCAATTTCCGGCTCTGATTTGGAACCTCTGATGAGCCCAAAGAGTTGGAGATGTTCTAAAAATAGCCATCACAAAGCTTCGCTGTGACAACACCGTTTCTCCCCCTCCGGCTGCCCGATGGAGGGGTCCGGGCCTAATAAATTCAAACAACAGGGCATGCCAATCCCCAGAGACTTCACTCCTGGGGCTAAGATAATAATCCCAGGGTTTTGGCAGGCTTTTCTGGATCACACTCAGCTTCTCTTGCGAGAATGAAAGGACAGGCCGTCCCTGCCAAATGGAACCACCTTGGAGAAGTTGGCTGGGCTGCAAGTGCCATCCTCTGCAGTCAGCAACTGGCAAGTTCAACTGGTGTCTACGGGGTGCCAGGCACAGCCTCTGTTAACCCTTTCATTGCCCTGCAGAGTGGCCACCACTCTGTTCCCCACCGTAGATGGGAAGTGAACTCGCTTTCCTGATATCACAGGCACGGGAGATACCACAAAGCTTCAAGGTCAAGCCGGTGATTCAGGTTGGTACTCTTTCTACCAGGTCAAATGGGTGGAAGGTTCTAGAATTACTGAAACTGGGTTTGGCCAGGGGGAGAATGGAACAGTGTTGGGACAGTACTGGGGTGTGTGTTTGTGTGTCTTTTCTTACCGTGTTTCCCAGTCCCAGGAGTCCTGGGGTCTGAAGGGAAAGACAAAGTGATGGTGTCAATGCAGTCAAATGTATGAGAAGCAGGGACAGACATCACATAAGTCTTGACTAGAATTGAGTAGAATCACAGCCCCATGGACCCATCATCCTTAGCACCACCACCATGTATTATCAATGATATTAATGATTTATCAGTAGTAGTTATAACCATCACCACCACAGCTAGATCATTAATATTTACCAACAATTAATAGCATTAATATTTATTAGTGTTAATATTAATCTCCATTAATAAGATGTAGAAATATTATCAATATTTCCACACTATCACTACAGTCAATTTATCAATAAATATTAATAGTATAATATTTATTATAATGAATAGTTATCACAAAGGCTATCCACCAGGCATTAATGAACCTAGTTTAGGGCTTAGGGGGAGGGCTCAGATCAGCTCAAGTCCTCAACACCTATATAAAAAAAGCTGGTGATGTGGTCAGCATCTGCACATTCAGCACTGGGGAGGCAGAGACAAGAGGATCCCTAAGGCTGAGAGCCAGCCAAGATGGCTGGAGTGATGAGCTTTGGGTTCAATGAGAGACCCTGCTTCTAAAAACAATATAAACTGGGGGAATGATTGAGAAAGATTCCCAGTGTTGACCTGGCCTTCACAATACATGCACGCACACACACACACACACACACACACACACACACACACGCATGCACGCCCATGTACACATACACTTTGTACTCACACAGAAGAAAGTCTTAAGAAATTATCGATTAAAAAAAAAATCTCATGTGCCTGCGTGTGTCTTAGTGGGAGTTTGTGTGCACTGAGTACATGCAAGTGCCCATGGGAGCTACAGGGCACGAGATCCCCGCAACTGGAGGTACAGACAGTTGGGAGCTGCCTCATGTGGGTGTTTGAAACTGAGCCTTGGTCCTCCGAGAAAGCAGGAAGCACTCTTAATTGCTGAGCCACCTCTGTAGCACTCCGAAGGGGGGAAATTAAAAGTGAAAAATAAAACCTACTACAGGCATTAGAATAATACATTTGGCAGAGGAGGAAACTGAGGCACAGCTTAGGCTCCTGGGTAAGCATAGCCTTCAATAAACAGTGAAGTTGAGGAGGGCTTGGCTGGCTAATACAAGGGCCCAGCCTTATGTTTACTTTCCATAATATCCGAGAGAAAGCAGATTCTGGGCTTCCATTTGAAATGTTATATTTATTGAGTACTCTGGCATCGCTCACTGAGAGCAAGGGGAGGATTGGGAGGGCATGGTGCCAGGGGACCCAGGATCAGAGGGGTGCCGACCCCTCAGAGATTGAAGTGGGGGATGGCACCAGCAGATGTATTAAAATGCAAATTTCTGCCTTGCTTGCTGGTTTATCATCTGACTCGTTATACAATTTGCCAGTTATAGAAGAAAAATTACCATAATGGGGCCCTAGGGAATGGTTGTAAAAAGGAGACCAAACGTTACTTATCAGCCGTTCCACTACAATTATCTTCTGCGTTTGTTCTCTTCCTCCTCGGAAACATGAAACCATCATGTGCCAGGGACTAGGAGCTGCCTGGGCAGAGAGAGTAGAGCGGCTGTATCTGTGATCTGCTTTTCCTTCTACTCCCTGCCCCCTGCTGCCCCCACCCCCACTCCAGTCCTGCCCAGTGGCTGCTACCTTCCCTCAGCAGTGGTCTCCACCAGGGTAAGATCACTTCCAATCAGAAAGGAGGTATAAGTTCTGGGTGAAGTTTTGAGTCTTTACACGCCTAGAGTCTCCAGGGCATCTTCTTTCGGACCCTTGATTGGAGGTAGGACAACTGAGTATCTTTCTCGACTCAGTAGGTGCCAGACAGGTTTACTCAGGACCCAGGTAGGCAACAGGTAGCCAGGCTTCTGCAAAAGTGTCCAGTTGCTGTGCCAAGCATTCCCATTCTAATTTCACTCCTGCCCTGCCGATTCTCACTCTCAGGATAGCTCTCTATCCTGTATCTGCCAGCTTTCCTCTCCCCTGGGGCTCCTTGCAACTCCATTCTCTCAGTGTCTCGCCTTGTACTTGGAACATAATAAGCAGGAAATAAATATTTGATGAATGAATGAAAGCGTGTCTGCGAGCCCGCGCCCGTGTGTTTCCAGGTTATTCCAAAGTTGTCATCCCCACAGGCTGACTTCTTTTTAGGTCCAGCCAAGTCTTCTCTAAGCCCCAAGGCCTCTGACGATTCCTCAGGCTTCTAGAGCCTGCATATTCAAACAGGCAGGGGATCGGATAACTGCACCCAGCCAGCTGTCTGTGCATATTGCTTAGATACTTACACTTTCTCAGACCTTAGGCAACTCTGTCATTCTCTTAGAATTCCTTTTGTCTTAGTTCCTGGGGCTCCTCATTTGCTTCTGCCACGGTATGAAAGGTAAACCCTCATTGCCTCTGAGTTAAATTTACAAAGCATGAATCCAAAGCCACTCACCAAGCGCTCAGCCTCACACGAAGTGAGGATATCTCTGACTCCCGGCTTCTCTAGCTCTCTGCAGGAGAGAGGGTGCAGGCGTGACTGTTGCTTACACAAAACTTCTTTGATGTTATTATCCTCAAGCTGTAGGAGCCCTGAAGCAGGGGCACTGGATGGGTCCTTTGACCTCTGGTTACGCACTCCCATTGGTGTTCAGGCTCTGGGAGAGCATGGGAGAACAAGCCACCCCGGAAAGCTCCCAGGAGCCAGAATATTATTCCTTCATCTAAACATTTTGGCTCAGGGAACAGGCATCTTCCAGGCACCTGAAGTTTCTTTCTTAAGAGGGAGGTGAGGACATGAAGTGGGAGGATACCAAGGGCTCCAGCAAAAATCACATCCCCTTAGAGGAGGGGTCAGAATACGGCAGCTGGGAATGTGGCTGGCTCATTGAGTAAGAGCCTAGCATAGTGAAGCTCTGGGTTTGATCTCTAACATTACATAAACTGGGCAGAGTAGTATGTACATTCCTGCAATCCCAGCACTTGGGAGGTAGAAGGAGGAGGATCAGGAATTCAGGATCATCCTTGCTTACATAGCAAGTCTGAGGTCAGCTTGGGCTACATGAGATTGTGTGTGTGTGTGTGTGTGTGTGTGTGTGTGTGTGTGTGTGTGTTTAAATAATAATACCAAAGCGCAAGGGCCAAAAAGTCTGCTCTCCGTGTTTGCCTGTGAGCGCAGACGATCTTCAGTTTTTCAAATGGTGGGGGCAAAACTCTTAGGGGTTTTTTTTTTTTTTTTTTTTTTTTAATCCATGTATGTGCTAGTGCTACCAAATTCATATGCAAATAAAGTTTTATTGTAACACAGCCATGCACATTCATGTGTGTTTGGGGCGGGTCTGCAGAACTCCACAGCTGTGGCAAAGACTTGGGTTCTCTGAGATTTACCACTGTGAGAACTTCTGTTGAACATGACTATAATTCGCCTCTGTCTACTTCCCAATGTGGCACTGGAGCAAGCAGGGCATCCTGGGAAATATCCTTGCTTTTGAGTTTGGTTTTCTCTTACCTGAACTCCTACTTTTGAAAATGAAGAGAAGCTGTAAAAGCTTGGCTGGGCATAGGTAAGGAAGGCCTAGGACCCAGGTTTTCTTGGTGTGTGTGTGTATGTGTGTGTGTGTGTGTGTGTGTGTATGTATTGAGTGAGTGTGTATGTGTGAGTGTGTATGTGTGGTGAGTGTGTATATGTGTGTGTGATTGTGCATGAGAGTGTATGTGAGTGTGTATGTGTGTGAATGTGTGTGTAAATGTGTATGTGAGTGTGTGTGTGAATATGTATGTATGTGTGTGTTGCCCAGATCTGTTGGCTTCTGAAAGCCAAGGCTGTCTAATAGTCAGCAGAAAGTCCAGCTTCTACTAGAACAAAAAGAACAAAAAATGATGGTCCTTTTATTGCTTTTTAGCCTCAGCCCAGCAGAGGGGAAGAGGAGAGGTGAGTTAGCTGTGAAGACCTTCTGCATTAATTCTTGAAATCACAAGAAAAATTTGTGTGTGTGTGTTTGTGTGTATGTGTGTGTGTGGCGTATGCATGTTTTAAAGCCACTCACCACAGATTGTGCATGGAGTATTACTCCTTACCAAATTGGCACCACTCCACCCATACCTCAATTCCCTGCTCCTCCCAAGCTCTGCCCACTGGGTTCTTTTGATCCTGGTGCTGTAGGCTTAGGCTTTGGGAGCCACAAGAATAGGCACAGTGTGTCTAGAAGGGTGTAGACGTGTTCTACTGTGACCAAATAAGGGAGATTTGAGCAGAGCTGCCAGCCCTATGGCCTGGTCCTTCTCATGATGGGGCCACTCTGTGACTGTGGGTGCTGACTGACAGCTCTGCCCTCCCTCAGATGCTCGTAGCACCCACTCCCCCATCCCCATTTATGACAAAATAAAAGTCTCCACACAAAGGTACATGGGCGAGGGATAAATTGACCCTGATGGGTTTACCTTCTTTCGAATGCAAGGCTTGCCTCCAAGGCTCTCTAGGCTGGCCTCCAGCCCTTGACCTTGGTGTGTTCCAGCCTGCATTAACCTGCCTGTGAGCCGACTCCTGGGGTGTGCTAAGGCATGTTGACGAGCTGATTAAGGGATCCATATGGCGGAGGGCGAAGGGTCTGACGTGGAGAAGGCACGTGCTACTGTGGGATTCTGACAGCCCACACTGTGGAATGTCACAGCCCTGGGCCAGGTGGGTTTACTGGGGAGGACACAGGAGGTGAACTCACTTACTGGGGAGGACACAGGAGGTGGCCTCGATTATTCAAAATTAGGAGCTTGACGTCAGCGACAGGTTTATGCTCTTCAGCCTTCAGATACTCCGACTATGTAATCAATTCCCCTGCGTCCGAGTGCTTCACTTTAAGTTGTTAACTCTGTAATGTGTGTGTTTCTCTTTCTTTCTCTCCTGGGCCGGGCACTCTCCTGGGCAAGGGGTGTGGATGGTCAGACTTTGACCCTTAAACCAAACACAAACAGGAGGAGAGGCAAGAAAGATTGGGCAACTTTAGTTGTGTGAGAAAAGATTTGGAATATTGTATTAGGGCCTGGGGAGCTGGTTCTGTGGGTCTGGGTGCAAACCTGAGGACCTAAGTTCAAATCCCCAGCAACCTTGTAGTACGCCAGGTATGGCTGTGCGTGTCTGTATTCCCCACATTAGGGGTACACACAGGCAGATGCTGGGGGGCTGCTGGCCACTTGCCAGTGAGGAACTTGAAATGAGGAATCCTGAGAACAGCAATAGAGGAGGCGGCCCAGAGCAAGGAGAAAGTTGAAAGTTGAACCTTACTCAATCTCCATCCAAGGCTCTGCGGTTGGCATTGGGCCACCCGGGGAAGCCAAAGCTGTGACAAGGTCCCATAATCTCCCCATGGAGCCGAGTAGGGCAGCTCAAGGAATCAGATGTAGGCCGTGTGAGGAATCTCTTCCATAGTCCTCCCCATAGGTGGCTCTCACTAGGAAACTACTGAGTTTGGCCCTCCAGGCTATGGCTAGGTGTTGTGAGCGACTGTCCTCTGAGGCAAGCAACCACTCGGAAGGTTCAGTCCACCCTCTTGCAAAAGGATTATCTCAGCTGGGTCTGCAGACTGTTTGTTTATGTCCCTTCGTGGAAGGAGAGTCTTGAACCCCTCACCCAAGTATCTAGCTTCTCCCTTCCACCGGTTGTATCCAACTCTGCTCTAACTGCTTGTGGCCTTGGAAAGGAGCTAAAATATAGAGAGAGGGGATTAGGGTAGGGAGGGCTCCATCTATGCAGCTAGGCTGCATCCCCGTTGCTGCTGGGCATAAAGGCTTTCTAGGTGTGGTCTCTTGGGAAGGAGGAGCTCGCACATCCCTGTGAGGAACCCCTTCCCTATGCTTTGTGAGGAAGCACAATATGGCTCTCTAGAGAGAACTTTGGGGAAATCGTCCCTTTGTCTGTCACTGGGAGATGAGATAGACATTGCTTCGAGGTCCCTACCTCTAGGTCTATGTAATGCTTGTGGGTTCCTTCTCGGGCTTTGTGCAGCTCTGGATGGGGTCTCTAAGAACATTCCAGAACAGTAGGTGGCCTTTCTTAGGGAGCTGTTTCCTTGCTCCCACTGGGTGCCGCTGTCATACCCTGAAGCATGAGCAGTGGGTGACCTGGCTATGAGGTTGTGCTAGGGACTAGGGTGGGGGTTTAATGATTGAGGAAGCTGGCCTAGAGGCTCTGTCTTCATGGCTTCTCCTTAACCAAAACTCAGCCTCCCAAGTATACAATTCTACTTAGGCTGTAGGTTTTAACAACAGATTGTCTTCTCACTTGAAATTATTAAAAACAATACCCTTCAAGATTAAGTCTACCTCTTAGTCAACCATCATTCCCGGGGTTGCCAGAGAATGCTCTAAGCAAACCAAGCAGCAGGCAGAAATAGGAGAGAGGACCAAGGAAACGTAAGACAAAGGGTGTGAGGCTGAGGAGACCGGTACAATGTAAGGACGTGAGTTTGAATTTCCAGGACTCACATAAAAGCCAGGGACAAGTAGCACAAGTCTACTACCCCAGTCCTGGGAGATGGAGACAGGTAGATCCCTAGGGGATCACAAGTCAGCCATTCTAGTGGAATCTATGAGCTCCATGTTCAGTGAGAGCCTGTCTCAGAAGCTAAGGTGGAGAGCAATTGAGAAAGACTCATGCCAACCTTTGGCTTCCATGTTCACATGCACACTGGCACACACATGTGCATATGCACACTGGTACACACACACACACACACACACACACACACACACACACACACACACACAAGTGCATACCCACAGGGGCATGTACATTCATTCCCTCCCTCCCTACCTACACAAAGATGGTCAGAGGTTTCTCGTTTCTGGAAGTTTCTGGTGTCTGGTGGCGAGGCTGTGGGCTGTAGATGTGTTTACACTTACAAGACCATAGAATTAAGAAGGGCATTAGCATGGGAAAACAGAAAGTCATTCTACTTAGGGATCCAGGGTGGCTTCCTGGTGGAAGTGTCAATTTGAAGTACAAGGTTCTGGGAGTCATGAGGGGAGGGAACAAGTGGGGAGCTGACCCTTCACTAAAGATGGTGGCAGGAAAGAACTCTAGGTTCTCAGCACTTCAGTCAGGGTCCCTCCCAAGTGGAGCTTCTGGCCTCAGCCAGGTACCGCCATTTCTGTTCTTTCCTGGGAACTAGTAATTCCCATGCCGGAGGCTTCAGAGCACCTCAGGCTCACTCTGCTCAGGAGCTCAGAATTTGGGATGGTTTCCTCTGGGCAGGGCCTATGTTTGGCTTTGCATTTAAAATCTAGCTTACAGGCAAGTTGCTTCGGTAAATAAAATTTCCAGCCCAGCAGCTTGCCTTCCTCCAGTGAGCCTTTGTTTTAGACAAGGGCATCCCAGTGGGAAGTCAGACACAAACAGAAGCCAGAAGGCAGAGGCTGGGCTGGGGAGTGCTGCTGGCCTGCTTGGAGGGATGCCAGGACCTGGTGGAATCTCTGCTGTTTGGTACTTGCCTGGGCTCTCTCAGGGTCTATGAGGTGAGGGGGGTCTAACAAAAGCTCTCGAGCTGCCTCTCCACCATGCTTAAACATAGATGGCTATAGAAGAGCATTCTGAGCCAGGTCTACCCCACCTACTGTTAAGACTATTAGTGTCCATTCCCACCTTTAGAATCCCGACATCAACTATGTTATCCTGGGCAGCTAATTTGCTTTTTCATTGTCTCACTGATCATCTAACTTTAAACTCAGTTCTTGCACTTGGCACCTTGCCTGTATGAGCCATTATCTTCATTGTACAGAAGAGGGTACTGAGGCCCAGAGCAGGACAGAGAGAGCCTGAGAGGGCATCAGCACTGATGAACAGGGTGCCTGGAGAGTCCTTAGCTCAACCTTGCTGAAAGCCTTACAGTTTCAGCTCAGCAGAGGTAAGCCCTTAAACAGTGGTGGTCAGTGTGAGTTATATTGCCTCTGGGCTACCTATCTCATCCCTCTTTCCACCAGATATTCTCAAAGAGCCTCAGCAGAGGTGGGAGCCCAGAGCCACGTGTCCATCCTGGATTCCCAGTGAGACTAGAGGTGGGGGAGCAGAAGGACCAGTCTGTATAGGGGAAATTTCCTGCCTCCCGGTCCAGCTCAGATTAGAGCCCATTTACATCTTAAAACCCAGCTTAGAAAAACCACAATCCATCAGCCAGCGATGGTGTAAATTGCTTTGCTAAATATATTTCTGGGTACATGGTAAGTAAAAATATCATGAATTTAATAAGCCTTGGAATTCACATTTTTCCAATCCTAATTAAGTTTCTCCTCCACATCGGACGTGCTCCTTGAGTCGCGTCGGTAAGGTTGGGAGGGGAAAGGCTGCTCAGGCTGACTGAGCCTGACTAGGTACCCCACAGCCAACAATGTATTTCCTCCTCCAGCAGCTGCGCGTGGCTCTGTGGTCAGCCAGTCTCCCGACTCACCAAGTCTCCTGATTCTCAGGAAAGACCACTACCCTTCCTAAGTCATCTCCAAGGGTCATGATTTGAATCCAGCTGTTTCTCTCTGTCTCTCTCTGTCTCTCTCTGTCTCTCTCTGTCTCTCTCTGTCTCTCTCTGTCTCTCTCTGTCTCTCTCTCTCTCTCTGTCTCTCTGTCTCTCTCTCTCTTCTGATGAATGCACAAAGTGGCACCTCTGGTCCCAGCTTGGCTCTCCACACTATGGACATCCTGGACCATTAGTCCCTTGACATCTAATTGTATGCCATCCACTCCCCTGTATTTCCACCGTGCACACTCACACACTAGCTACAGGCACCATACCCCATGACAAAGACTCATGGTGCTGTTGGCAGGATGTGGGGTGGCATCTGACACTGTGATGGTTAATATTATCTGCCAGCTTGGCTGGACCACAGTGCCCATGTTTTTGGTCACATATCATTCTGGATGTTTCTGTGGAGGATTTTAAAAGATATATTTTTACATGTGTGTGTGCGCGTGCGCGTGTGCGTGTGTGTGTGTGTGTGTGTGTGGTTGGTTGGTTGTGGGGGGGGGTGTGTGTGCTCACGCGCACAAATGAAAACCAGAAGAGATCATTGCATCCCTTGGAGCTGGAGTTGCAGGTGTCTGTGAAATGCCTGGCTTGTTCTGTGGGCTTTGAACTCTGGTCCTCTTATAACTGTGCAGCAAATGGTTCTGAGCCAACATATAGATGCTAGGAAGCAAAGCCCGGTTCCTTTGCAAGAGCAGCTATAGAGTGAAAAATTATAAAGGCCATTTTATGAAATATGTGTAGATTTCTTTGCCCTTAGACCTGGGCAGAAAAATGCAGGTCCCAAAATGCAGAACTGAAAATAAGATTTCAGGCCCCCCAGGACACTTGCTGGATGAATTACATTCCTCAAGCCTCAGGCAGTAGGCCCACCTATGGGTGGGAGAGGCCCAAGGCAGGAAGACACATTTCTGACCACAGATAAAGATGCTGCCACCTAGGTGGGGCTATAGCCGGAAGAAGTGAAGATAGTTAATCTGAAATAGATGGTAAATGACAGGGTGGGACACAGTGACATGGTAAACCATTCAGGGTGGGTTTCAGGGTGGGTTTCTCTGGAATGTTTCACTATTCTTATGTTATGTATCCTTGGCAACCCCTCACCTCCTCCCCACTCCCCTGGTTTGTGGTTTTCCTCTTTAAAAGACCCCTTAACCCATCACTCGAGGCCAAACCTTGCTCTTGAGAGAGAGCTTGTGGTTTGACCACCGGCCAACTTCCCTAATAAAGCCTCTGCTGATTACATCCAGGTATGGTTTCTTGTGATCTTTGAGTGGTCATGATTTCCTGAGACTTGAGGAAGGGTCTCCTGAGTATGGGGGTCTTCACAGCCAGTGCTTTTTAACCTCTGAGCCATCTTTCCAGCCCTAGGTGTCTCTTGTCTTGTCTCCCCTCCTCCTCTTTCTCTTCCTCTTTTCCTCTTCTTCCTCATCCTCCTCTTCCTCCTTCTCCTCTTTCTCTTAAATGAGATTAATCCCAGAAAAACTTCTGCCTCTGTAAAATTCGGAGCATTCATTTTGCTCTGCTCACTTTTATCCTCTGTCAGTCTTGTCCTGAGTTATCCAAGTCTTAGGGTGGGGTGGGAGGTCTGCACCGGTCCCTGCTTTTGACTCAACAAAGCCGCGAAGTTTGTGCAATCAGAGGAAAGCTGGGACGAAGACTGGCCTCCCCAGAGCAAGGAGCTCTTTCCCCATTCAGGGCCTTTGCATCGGAACTCCATCTTCCTCGTCTCCAGTTTGCCAGCTCTTCCCTCCAAGTTTTGTGAGCCAGTTCCTTGGAACGATCTCTGCGAGCCTACCAGGAGGGAGTCACATCCTCTTGCTGAGCCCCATTGGAGCACAGCCACGCTGAAGCACAAGTAGTGGGCCTTCTGCCTGTGTGGGAATCCCGTGAATCCATGGGCAACAGGAACTGCCTTCCTCGCTCTCAGAGGCGGACACAGGAGTTCCCAGAGCTGGACTGACTTTCCTCAGCGTCTTGGCAGAGAGGTGGGAAGCCTGGAATGAGTCAGAAGAGTGTTTGTTCCCATCTGGGAAGTGTGGCATCTTGGAGAGACAACTTTTCTTCACTCTACGAAGGAATCCTTAAACCCCCTGTGGTGGTTTGAATATACTTGGCCCAAGGAGTGTCACTATTAGGAAGAGTGGCCTTGTTGGAATAGATGTGGCCTTGTTGGAGGGAGTGTGCCACTGTGGAGGTGGGTTTTGAGACCCTCTTCCTGGCTGCCTGGAAGACAGTCCATTCCTGACTGCCTTTGGATCAAGATGCAGACTCCCAGCTCCTTCTCCAGCACCATGTCTGCCTGCATGCTGCCATGTTTCCTGCCATGATGATAGTGGACTGAAACTCTGAATCTGTAAACCAGCCCCAATTAAATGTTTGCATTCATGAGAGCTGCCTTGGTCATGGTGTCTCTTCACAGCCATGGAGACCCTAACTAAGACCCCTGTAGGATCTTTAGAAGGGTGGACATGATGCAATCTGGAGGGAATTTGAACATAGGAACTAGTAGGAGAGAGGCAGAGTGGGAACTAACCCTAGAGTGTTTATTGGCCGCTGGCCCAGGATGCCCAGTCTGACTGATTGGTTCCCAGAAAGGATAGGCTCTTCCAGATGCCCCAGAGTTCTTATCTCATTTCTGGGAGTTTGTGTAGGGGAGGGGTAGAATCTGTCCTCTGTTGCCCATGGGGATGCTGTTGTACAACTGGGCACAGAACATTTGCTGCACATTACAGAGTTATGTTCTGTATCATGACCTATTCCCCACGAGCCTGGAGTTCCACGGATCAGTGAGCATGCAGCCACCAGGGAAGGGCAAACCTAGAGGCCTCAGAAGCATCCCTTGATGGGCTTGAGGTAGCTGAGCGCCACCTGGGGACCACCAATCCCAGCAAACCACCTGTTCTAGCTCCTCCCCCAGATCCCTTTCTTTACTCCATGAAAGACACAGGATAAGCAGAGCTCCAGAAGGGCCACAGCATGTGCTCTTAGGGACATTTAGCTTCAGAAGCTAACTACCAAGTCTACATAGGTCCAGTCCTTAGGATCCGTCTAGTCACCCTGGATCCATGTAGACACCCCCAACCCCCAATCACCCTTACCTCAAACAAATTGTATATCCTTTGTTCTCTGCTCCATCTCTTCTCCTCCTCTAGCATCTTGCCAATGCCTGCTGTGCCTCCAGGTTTCCCTTCCCAAGTGTCCTCAGAGCATCCCTGGAAGAGGTGAGATGCTCTTATCATGACTCCTAAACCATAGTTTGCATCCTGGCCCTGGCTGTCTTCCCAAGTTATTGGCTGCTTTCTTGTTGCCACAGCGCAATAGTCAACAAAGAAACTTAGGAAAGGAAGGTACACCAAGGCTCATCATGGCTGGAAAGCCATGGTGGCAGAGGCTTGAGTCAGCTGATTGTAGCCCGCCCTCAGTCAGGAAGCAGAGAGAGATGAACGCTAGTCCAGCCCACTCTTTCCTTGTTATTCAGCCCGGGATTCCAGCCTGTGGAGCAGTGCCACCCGAATTCATGGTAGATCCTCCCATCTCAGTTAATCCAGAAATTCTCTTACAGACATGCTAAGAGGCCTGTCCCTTCAAGGATCTAAATCCTGTCAGGTTGGCTATCAAGATTAACTGTCACATCCTAGTCAGTCCCCATCTCTGTCCCCTGGTGGATGGGTGGGACCTTGAGTTGTCTGTAGTTTCTCAGTTGCTGGTTGCATAGATGTGCCAACATCCCTCCCACTTCTAAACTTGGTGTTCAGGGAAAGCGAATTCCTTAGGATCCCCCAGTTCCCTTGTGGAGCACAACTGCCTTCTGCCTCCTGCAACTGGCTGTGCCTGGTCCCTTCTCTACCTGGTTGGTTATAGGTGGGAGGGGAGAGTGAGGAGGATGGAATGCCATTCTGTGAGTTTCTGCTACATCTGCTCTTGGGATATTTTGGGAGTAGCACCAGGTTGCTGACCTAGGCAATAGGGGGGACAGAGACCTGTGTATCTTTCCGCCTGGTGGGAGCCACACCCCCAAGTGGGCGTGAGGACATCATCATGGATTGAACCCCCCACAACCTCTGCAGGAAGGTGTTGAGGGTCTTTGCAACAGCACGAGGCAGTCCTGGGTCTTGACAGCTTCAAATCCACAGCTGTTATCTGACTCCAAGCAATGAGACACTGGAGGAGATGCTGACAGTGGCTTCATATCTGAGTTACTGACGCATCATTTTTCAAACATGAGTTTTTTTTTTTTTTTTTTTTTTCAACAAGGAGTTTCTGGTAGTCCAGGCTAGCCACAACTATGTGCTTTGAACCTCTGATTTACCTGCCTCCACCTCTCCAGGGCCAGGATTACAGGTGTGAGCCACCATACCAGATTTATGCAGTGCTGGGAGTTGATCCTATGCCAGGCTAGCCGTGTTCCAACTGAGACACATCTCCAGCCTCTCTTTTAGTTTAATATACACACTGCACACCTGTGCTCATACAGAGGAGCTCATGGGGCCGAGGCCAGGGCCAGGACAAGGTCCAACCACATCATCCCACACCACTTTCCCCCAGTTGCTTCCCCAGTGGCTTGGTGAGCCTCTGGGATCCCTGACAGAACCCTGTTTCGTCAACATGGGGAGGATCTTCCTTCTTGATGGTCCCACTGTTTCCCTGTACGCCTTGTGTATGAGACATGGAGGGAGGAAGGAGAACATGGTCCAGCATCCCAGGCCTCTGCCAACAGCCCTGGGTTCTTCATGGTGATTGCACAGTGACGTCTCTAGGCCAAGTCTGGACCTCCTTTCTTCTTCTCTCTACCTAAGCAGTAGCTGAGGAACAGACAGTCCCTGACACACCAGGGGCACACACCATGGTCCTGTGTGTGCGTGGGGCTGCTCCTTCCAGACTTCAGAAGCTCTGTGTGCTCGGGGGAGGCTGCAGCCACCAGGCCTGGGCTGAGCCATGTGATTCTCCAGCAGGTATATTTTTAGCTTTCTCATTAACCGAGTGCTTTCAAATTAGCCTTCTATTAACCTCAAAGGAAAATGAAAGTGTGTTTTTTTTCTTCCCAGAGTGAGTCTCTCCTGCAGAATATCAAGGTTTCCATGATTAACGTTTCATGCGCCTCGAAGCCCTAATGAAGTTGGATTCTCTAATATCTAACTTGATGGAATAATTGGTCCATGGTCTCCGCCATGGCAGGGGAGGCTGCCAATTGAGAAGGGGCTTTCCGTTTCCCATCACAGAGTCCTTTGTCCCAGCCGCCTCTTTTCTTCCCCAATAGAGCCTTCACACCAATAGACCCTCGTTCTGGAAGGCTTCGAGCAGCTGGAACTCCCTCTCCCGTTCTAGCTTAGGTACCATCGATTCCCTTCCCAAATGGGTCACTCCAGACTGATAGTTGGCCATTACTGCTTTTGCAAGCACAGTCTGTTCCCTGGGCTGCACACCTGGGTCACGCAGAAGCCTCTTGACTTTGGCAATGTCCCTTGAAGTGGGCTTAGCACTTGGACTTCAGATTCCAGCTGGAGAGAGGAATAAAAAGTCTTGCAGTTTCCAGGGGTGTCAGGCAATGGAGCTGATGAGATTAATTCAGTCTCGACTGACTACCTGAGAGGAAGGAGTGACCTGTCCTGCTAGGGCCACATGCATAGCATCAGAGATGTCACCAGAGGGGATTGCAGATGGAAATGGATGTCTGCCAGCAGAAGGAGTAGGCAGCTGGTCCCTGTCACCCAAGGAGATGGCGTGGCTATTCTGGAGGACTCAATTTCTTGTCCATTGTTATAACCCAATGGTCCTCAACCTTCCTATGCTGTGACCCTTTAATACAGTTCCCCATATTGTGGTAATCCTCATGCATAACATTATTTTTGTTGCTACTTTATAACTGTAATTTTGCTACTATTCTGAATAGTAATGTAAATATTTGTGTTTTCTGATGGTCTTAGGTGACCCCTGTGAAGGAGTCATTTGACCCCTAATGAGGTCTCAACCCACAGCTTGAGAACCACCCCTCTAGCCTGTTCTTGGATATATCATTCATTGGTCTAGCCTGACCTTGAATTGCTTGTTTACTGGTCCAGCCTATTCTTGGACCATTTATACATCGATCTAGATTTCCTTAGATCATTCATTCTTTGGACTAGTCTAGCCTTGTGTCATTCATTTGTTGGTCTAGCTTGTCCTTGGGTCATTCATCCTGTGGTCTAACCTATGCTCAAGTAATTCATCCATTGGGACAGTCTGTCTTTGAATAATTCAGTAACTGGCCTAGCCTACCATTCATTGTGTCATTTGCTCATTGGTCCTGCCTATCCTTGGATCAGTTGTTCACTGGTCTAGTCTATCCTTAGATCATTCATCCATTGCTCTAGCCTGTTCTTGGATCATTTGTCTATTGTTCTACCCTGTCCTGGAGTCATTCATCCATTGGTCCATCCTACTCTTGTGCCATTCATCCATTGCTTCATTCTGCCTTTGGGTTATTTGGCCATTGATCTATCATTTCTGTGCCCCAAGTTTGAGTCCCATTTCCTCTTTGCCCTGTTTCTAGCCATCTCCTTTGTCCTCCAGTCCTCAGCACTGATGTCTTTGCCACCATACCATCTTGGTCTTTCTCCACTGTAGTGACAATTTTGTAGTTTTGGTTTCTTTAAAAACCACAGAAATATTATAAAAAATATCCTTTTGTTTTAATCCCAGGTGTGGGATGTGAGGCTGCTTCAGGTTGTCTACAGCAGCTGACTATGATTTGCCCTGTGCTCTACCAGGGGCAGGATATTGTCAGCTGCAGATAGTTTCTGAGATTGTGTGACATTTGGAATGCTGGGGACTCTTGGGAGGTATATAAATGCTAGGGCCCTGAGAGATGGGGTTGTTGTTGTTGTTGGGTTGCTGCTGTTGTTGGTTGGCTGCTGTTGTTTACAGTTTGTTAAGTTGCTGTGCACAGAGAAGAAAGAAGAAGAAATTAGATATCCTAATGGCAAAGATCAAACACCCCAAGAAACTTGATGCCCCTAATCAGGAGGAAGTAGTCTAATAGTAACGTCACCCCTATTATTTTTTTTCTCCCATCTAGTGTTAGAGGGTTGAAAGGGTAGAAAAGGGGTGTAGAAGGGTGGAAGAAGGAAGAACCCACAATGTAGACAAAGACAGGTTACACTTCATATATGGGTCTGTGCTTTTTTAAGTTACTGTAGCAAAACCTGGGCTGGAGGCCACTCAGATAGGGGCCTCTTCTGGGTACTTCCAGCTTCTGGGATACTCTCAGCTTCTGGGATACTCTCAGCTTCTGGGATACTCTCAGCTTCTGGGATACTCTCAGCTTCTGGGATATTCTCAGCTTCTGGGATACTCTCAGCATCTGGGATACCTTCAGCTTCTGGGATACTCTCAGCTTCTGGGATACTCTCAGCTTCTGGAATACTCTCAGCTTCTGGGATATTCTCAGCTTCTGGGATACTCTCAGCATCTGGGATACCTTCAGCTTCTGGGATACTCTCAGCTTCTGGGATACTCTCAGCTTCTGGGATATTCTCAGCTTCCTGGATACTCTCAGCATCTGGGATACCTTCAGCTTCTGGGATACTCTCAGCTTCTGGGATACTCTCAGCTTCTGGGATTCTCTCAGCTTCTGGGATACCTTCAGCTTCTGGGATACTCTCAGCTTCTGGGATACTCTCAGCTTCTGGGATATTCTCAGCTTCCTGGATACTCTCAGCATCTGGGATACCTTCAGCTTCTGGGATACTCTCAGCTTCTGGGATACTCTCAGCTTCTGGGATTCTCTCAGCATCTGGGATACCTTCAGCTTCTGGGATACTCTCAGCTTCTGGGATACTCTCAGCTTCTGGGATACCTTCAGCTTCTGGGATACTCAGCTTCTGGGATACTCTCAGCTTCTGGGATACCTTCAGCTTCTGGGATACTCTCAGCTTCTGGGATACTCTCAGCTTCTGGGATACTCTCAGCTTCTGGGATACTCTCAGCATCTGGGATACCTTCAGCTTCTGGGATACTCTCAGCTTCTGGGATACTCTCAGCTTCTGGGATACCTTCAGCTTCTGGGATACTCTCAGCTTCTGAGATACCTTCAGCTTCTGGGATACTCTCAGCTTCTGGGATACTCTCAGCTTCTGGGATACTCTCAGCTTCTTACCACTGTGCCAACTTCCTGTGTGAACAGTTCAGTGAAGAAATGCATATTTCATGCTGAGCATACCCCTTGGTTCTGACATGCTTCCACGTGAGGAGGGTTCTTTCTAGGGATCCCCATCCAAACTTCTTTGTAACCCCAGCAAAGAGTGCAGTCTATCAAATGGCTTGCTTAATCTCCTAGGGATGTGGCTTGATTCCTAGAGGCCTGAGGAACACACCAGGCAGTGATGTAAATATCTAACTACACCACAGAATCCCTTGTACCAGGTAACCCACACCAGCTCAGGTTCAGCCCAGTGCCCCCGAGTGCCTTCCTAGATAAAGCCCCCGGCCACTTCAAAACTGAAATGTCAAAGTGCCAACTTGTCACTTCTCCACCTTCTTTCTTCTACCCAGTGGATATTGCCACCAGTAGCTCTCCCACCATGTCAAGACCCTCCTCACTGTCTCCATCCCCCAAGTCTTGGCAATAGCCTTCTGCTCAACCCTTCTATCCTGTGCTCCTGGACTCGCATGGTGACTCAGGGGCCTATCACCTTGGACCTCTGTAGTGCTCCCTATCACCTTGGACCTCTGTAGTGCTCCCTATCACCTTGGACCTCTGTAGTGCTCCCTATCACCTTGGACCTCTGTAGTGCTCCCTATCACCTTAGACCTCTGTAGTGCTCCCTATCACCTTGGACCTCTGTAGTGCTCCCTATCACCTTGGACCTCTGTAGTGCTCCCTATCACCTTGGACCTCTGTAGTGCTCCCTATCACCTGGACCTCTGTAGTGCTCCCTATCACCTTGGACCTCTGTAGTGCTCCCTATCACCTGGACCTCTGTAGTGCTCCCCCACCCCCATTCATCTGTGCAAAGCTTTATTCCCAGTCTACTTTCCTGTTCACAAGCAGAATGCTCACTCTCAGATGTGCGTCTGATTGTGTGCTTCCCTGCTAACACCGGCAGTGACTCCACAGAACCTTTGGTTGTCTCTCCAGTTCCTGGGATGACTCAGAAATTTCCCAGGAGTCAGGACTAGGCATTTTCTGTAATATTATTCCAGGTTACTGTCCCCGATGCACACCCATATTCATCGAGGCCCAGCCGGCTACTCTTCCCTCAACAATCCCTCACCACTTCATTCCTCTGTGCTTTACACACGCTGTTGGTGAGCTTCCTTCCCAGTCCAGCCAGTGAGCTCCTACCCATCCTACAAAACCTCTTCCCTCCTTTCCTCCTCGGAGAGGCTACTCTAGCTGGGAAGTTTTTTATTATGTGCTGTGGAATCCCTTCATATTCTTTCCATTTCACTGTGCTCTGCATCCAGGCTCTGTGGAAACGTGAGCCTAGGAAAAATGGTGTGTATGTGTGTGTGTGTGTATGTATGTATGCGCCTGTGTGTGTGCCTGCATGAGTGTGCACGGGCATTCACACGCATGCCTGTGGAGGCCACAGGACAATCTCTGGTGCTGTTTCTCAGAATACCATCCACCCGTTTTTGAGACAAGGTCTCTCACTTGGCCCCAGATACTATTCCATTAGTCCGGCTAGTCAGTGAGCCCCCGAGATCCTCTTCTCTCCATCATTACAAGCATGTATCACTAAATCTTTCATTTTGTTGTTGTTGATTTTTTTTTTATGGGTTATGGGGATCAAACTCAAGTCCTCAAGCCTTCCCTGGGTCTCTTCCATACTAGGGTGGATTCCTGTCTTTTGTCACGGTTGATCAGGTCTGTCATGGTCCTGGGCTTTGCAGAGGAGCAGGGCTGAGAGCAGCCTGCAGTCAGGGTAACCCTCTGTGGAGTGAGCGTGAGCGCTAGCTGTGGTGGCTGGCTCTGCTTCCATAGACCAGAGCCTGGCTCTTCCCTCCTCTCCCTCCCCAGGGACATCCTCTCAGCTATCCTCTGCAGCCTCTGTGCTGGAAGAAGAAAGAAAGAACCTTTCATTGTAAGTGACAGTCACCCTTAGTTCCGTGTCCCTGCATGCTGGCACTCTATCCTAGGAAGCTGAAGGGAGCCACCCTGAAGTCAACTGCTCTTCCTCTGCCTACCTGCCCCCTGCCAGCCCTTACCTCTGGCACCATTAGTCACCCAGGGAAGAAGGCAGGAATCCAGGCCAGGCTCATTTGGAAAAAGCCTCAAATGCAAAAAGTAGCTTCTTAAACCCAGGTAGGGGGTAATTAACCACATTTCAAAAGAATTCTTCTGTTTCAAAAGACTCCATGGCAGGGAGCCCACAATTAGCCTGCTCCCCTGGAGCCCTGACCTTGCTGGGCAGCCAGGCTGGGCAGCTTCCCCTCCTCTCCTGCCTGCACCACCAGCTTGTTTTCCTTCCTAGGAGTTAAAGATGATTCTTTCTCTCATTTTTCTTCTGATTTTAATAATCTTTACCATATCTTCTCTCAGAGGGAGGATGGCTGGCCTGACCCAAGGTTACTCATTTCACAAACATAGGGAATGGAGGTTTTTGGGAACAGCGGAAGTTCGGAGGGGACAGGACCTGATGAGGAGGGGTAGGCTAGAAAGTCCTTCTATCCCAGAAGCCCTGCTAATCTCCTTTCTGAAGAGAAACTTTAATGTATTCCGGAGGCAATGAAACCAGCTAAGACACATTTTTTTTTTTTTCTTCTGGCTTTCTAAGCAGCAGTGTACAGCCATGTCTACTTACAGTATGTGGAAGGCCATGTTCAGAGAATGGTTGGGTAGGTAGCTCCCAGGACAGCAGGCACTGCTAGGAGGCATACTGTGCCTCTTAGATACCCTTCCCATTGTCTTCCTCCTTGCTGCTTGGAAGGGAAATGGTGGGTAGTCCGGCAGTCATCTTGGACCAAGTTGAGGCTTTGTGATGGAAGTTCAGGCTGGGTTTGTCACAGCAAAAAGACAGATAGCATCTGAATATTGGTCTCTGTGGGCTTGCTTTACCAGCTGTTTAGCCTTTCACTTCTGTAAGGGGAAGAAAGAAGCTGCCATCTTGGGTAAGCCACTGTGATAGTGTGTATATGCTTGGCCCAGCGAGTGGCACTATAAGGAGGTGTGTCCTTGTTGGAGTAGGTGTGTCACTGTGAGCATGGGCTTAAGATCTTCATCCTAGCTTCCTGGAAGTCAGTTTTCCACTAGCAGCCTTCAGATGAAGATCTCGAACCCTGAGCTCCTCCTGCACCATGGCTGCCTGGATGCTGCCATGTTCCCGACTTGATGATAATGGACTGAGCCTCTGAACCTGTAAGCCAGCCCCAATTAAATGTTGTCCTTATAAAAGTTGCCTTGGTCATGGTGTCTGTTCACAAAAGTAAAACCGTAACTAAGACACTCATCCTTATAGAGGACTATTCCTCTTCTCTCAGTATCCATTGGTTGCCTGTGGCTTTTTGCCTTGGGGCGGGGCCTTGTATGATTTTACTCACCCATACAGACATGCCACCTGGTGTTGTCATTATGCAACTTGTTTAAATGACTGTATCTTTAAGATTTCACATATGGAGCTCCCCTGTCACATATAACAAGCACTGCCACGCAGTAGATGTCTGGTCCCCTCACCCTTTCTTCCAGTGCTTGGTGAGCCTTTATGTAAGGGTTGTTTTGTATGTGTATCCATTTGGGTTGGGCATCTCATAGTTAGCTGTTCAGTTTCATTCATGCAGACAATGTAGCTTGGTCATTCCCCCCACCCCCATTGCCCTCTCTCTTCCCCATTACCCTCTTCCACCCTCCACCTATTCCCATCCCCCTCCTTCTCCCCACCACTAAACCCCATTTTCTTACAAAATTCCCTTCCTGTTCTGAGCAGGTCCTGGTGGTATTGCAGCTTCCCCGTCTTCCCGGATGAACACCTCCATCCGTTTCAGCATCAATATCTGTGGGTTTGGTTTTGGGCCCTGACAAAGTAGCCTTAGTTCTTAATCTATTCATTTGTATGAAATTATCCCCATGCCTGATCTTTCATCCCATGACCTCTTTTCCTTAGCTCCCTGGGAGGGGGGTTGGGGAGGAGAGGTTAACTTCTGGCTCCCAAAGGTTGAAAATGATTTCCCCTCTCTCTCCTCTGGGGACTTCTAATCCCTGGGCTGGGAAAGTCTTCTGAGTTTAACTTTCATAGGTTGTTGGTAAAAGCCAGGAGTGAGACTCTGGAAGCTGGGTGTTTCCCTGTGGCTGGGTTCACAGCCAATGCTTCATGTGAGACAGCAGACACAGCTCAGTTGGTTGACTGCTTCTTGCACTAGTGTGAGGACCAGAGTTTAGATCCCCAGCATCCATGTAAAAAGCCAGGAGTAGTAGCTCATGCCTGCCTTTCCTGGTGCTGGTGAGATACAGGTAGGGGGAATCCCAGGGCCTCGCTGGGGATTCAGCCAGTCTGGCTTGATCAGAGAAGGGTAGGGAGAGGAGGAAGAGGGAGGGGAACACATTATCTTAGTTTTCTTCACAAAGGGGTGGGTTTTTAAAATTAAAATGCTGTCGAGAGGCTGGTGACATGACTTAGTTATGGTACTTGCCACCGAGCCTGACAACTTGAGTTTAATTCCTTGGACCGACACAGTGGAAGGAAAGAACCAACTCCCCACTTGTTCTCTGACCTCCACTGCAACACACACACACACACACATACACACACACACACACACACACACACACTCACACTCACATACACACTCATGCACACTCACACTCAAGCACACTCACACACATTCAAACATACTTATACACTCACACACTTACACACACACTCACACACATATATGCTGGATGATAAGAATGTCCTACCATATACACACACACTCAAACACACAACACACATATAAACACACTCACATATACTCACACTAACACGCACATATACACACTCAAACACACTTATACACTCACACACTCACACCCATACAAATGTATGCTGGATGATAAGAATGTCCTACCATACACACACACTCTCTCTCACACTCACATACACACACTATATATGTACATGTATATATGTATATATATGTGTGTATGTATATGTATATGGGAGGCTGAGGCAGGAGGATTGCAAGTTGTAGGCTGCCTGGGACCTAGAGTGAGACCCTATGTTAAAAAAAGAAACAAAAAAGAAAGAAATGATAAACTCCAAACCCACTTAGCAGGAAGGGATGGGCCCTGGATATCCTCTGGTGTTCCTAGCATCTTCCCTGGAGATCCTCTGGTGACCCTACCCTCTTGCAGGTGGGGAAACTGAAGCTCAGGGAGGTGATGAGCCAGAGCCCAGTTTATATGACTGTCTCGGGGCAGAGCTGAGATAGGAAAACCAAATGTCCCACCTCTCACGCCACTCTTCTGTGAGTCTCAGACAGCTTGTGGTCTGTCCATGTGGAGCCGGAGGAGATGTGCACGGTGTTGCCCCTCCCCCAACACTTCTGGGGCTTGAAGAACATCAGGCTCTTTCTCTGGAATTGTCATGGCCCCAAGAATTCTCTGACTTTTCTCTAAGAATGTGCTTTTTCAGACTTGACCTTTAAGGATTCATCCAGCTGCACAATTCTTCCACGGGCTCCTGGGCCAGGCTTGGTTCCTGACAAGCTAGAGACCTGAGCTTTTGTGACTGTGCCTGGTGGACAGGCGCATGCGGTTGAGAGAGCTGGTTTTGGAGTGGGGGTGGATTCTCTCCCTAAGTGATTGAACTCTCTCTCAGCAGGGGGTTTGCAAAGGAGGTTTGGCTGCCAGCTAGCAGCTGGGGACATGGGCGGGAATGGTCAAAGCCAAGGCTATGTGCACAGGGCACCCTCAGCTGCAGCAGGAGCAACCCCTTCTGGGAGGGAGAGCGTAGAGGAAAGGGGAAGGGTACAGGGCAGAGCAGGTCTGGTTTCCTGGGTATCAGAAAACAGAGGAGCATGAGGGTCATGCACCCCACACCAGGCAAAGGGACCCCCAGTAGGGACCTGAGAACCCTGTTGGGCCAAGGTAGATAACATGGGCTGTACACAGGGAAGGCATGCTTTGTGCAGCTGCAGAGGTGAGATATGAATAACACAATTCCACATCTGGGGAGTTTATCCATGGGGTCACTGAAATCTTGCCCCTCCATCCCTATCTCTTTTTTCCTTCCTCTTTCTCCTTACCCCCTTTTCCTTTCCCTTCTTCTTTCTTCCTTCCTCCTTCCCTCCCTCCTTCCCTCCCTCCTTCCCTCCCTTCCTCCTCCTCTCCCTTCTCTCCCTCCTCCCCTCCTTCCTCCCCTCTCTCCTCCTTCCTTGTTCCCTTTTCCTCTCCCCCTTTC
The DNA here is from genome assembly GCF_011762505.2 of Arvicanthis niloticus. Lineage (NCBI taxonomy): Eukaryota > Metazoa > Chordata > Mammalia > Rodentia > Muridae > Arvicanthis > Arvicanthis niloticus. The sequence continues at coordinate 8,097,811 of NC_047663.1, forward strand.
TTTTCCCCTTCCTCCCTCCTCTCCTCCCTCCTTCTCTTCCTCCTCCTCCATTTCCCTACTCATGTCTTCTTATTCTAATTAATGTTGTGACTCCGTTTTTCATTCCCTGCCACGTTTATGTTATCTGGGGGCACTGTTCAAGACCTCTTTACTACCAGTGAGGGACAACCTAGAAACCACAATCCCCAGGACAGAGACAGATGTAGTCAGGGTCCACCTTGGCTGGTGCAGGATGGTCTCCAGAGCACTCTGTGCCATCTGTGGGCACAGGGTGGGACACTCCCCAGTCCCAGAAGCAGGTAAGCCAGTGTGAGCGAAGACACCCATCTTCACGATAGCATCTCTATAGATTCCAGAGCTGCTGGCACAGAGCGTGAGTTAGATTCCAGACATGTAGCATGAGCAAGAAAAATGGCGGCTTTTAGCTCATTCTTGTGATTTCCATAGCCCAATGTGGTCTCTCTTGAGGAGCTCAGGAGAAAGGACTCTTCCTATCCAGAAACCAGCATGAGCTGGTGCGGTGCTGCTTCAGTGCCCGGAAGTTCAGTCCAGGCTCTCGGCTGCCACCTGAGGCAGGTAAAAGGGTGGTGATGCTCACTTTTCCAGGAAGAAGAGAGCCAGCACAGAGGAGAGGGCACCCAAGGTTTCCCATAGCTCTGCACTCCGCTAAAAACAGAAAGGAGAGAGGTTAGTCTTTCTTGAGTTCTTTCACTACATGACAAGTTTTGTTTTGTTTTGTTGCTGTTGTTTGAAAATAAGTCCCTGGGACTGGAGAGACAGAACAAACTGGATTGTTCGGCCCTTCACTACTTTGGAGCTAAGAATAACAACAAAGGTTTGGCTGACTTAGGTGTTCTTTGTGAACCTCAATAACACAGAAAAAAAAAAAAAAAAAAACAAATCAAGAAAACTTGGGAGGTTGCTGGCATCCACGCGCGCGAACACGCGTGCGCAAGAGAGAGCTCGCGAGCTGTCCTGACTATTGTGCGTGTGCCAGTGCTCGCAGGCATCTCGGTGAGAGCGAGGAAAGTTTGCAAATCGATTGAAGCCAGTGTGAGAGCAGTCATGGTAGCTTATGATCCTCTCTGGTTATCCAGACCGTGTGGGCTGTGCCTTCATCCCAGCGCAGAGCAAAGATGTGGCATTCCTCCTCCACAGACCTGAGGATCCGGGTTTCTTCTCCTTTTGTGAGTCCCAAGATTTGGGGTTGGAGTAGATGCAAGTGAAGAGGAAACCTGTTGCTGAGAATCTGGGGTTTCCAGGCCACCAAACAGAGGGCTCGGGGGATGCTACAGATGGGAGGCTGGAGTTCTGGGTGTGGAAATGTTTGTTGTTAGGAGGATTGGTGGGCTTCAGGGTGGGTAGTTTGAGGAGGGTGGTAAGATTAATGAATAGAGGGCTAAAGAGAAATGTCGAGCTGAGGCATCGTTCAGTGGTAGGGAATCCTGTGTAAGTACAAGGACCCAAGTTTGAATTTGCAGTACCTTTGTTTAAAAAAAAAAAATCTGGGACTAGGTATGCACATGCCTGTAACCCCAGCACTATGGAGGGCAGAGACAGGAGCCTCTGGAGCTTATTGGCCATTCTCCTAACTCTAGGTTCAGAGAGAAATCTTGTCTTAAGGGAATAGAGTGGAGACAGAGAGTGACCAAACAGGACACTTGATATCCCCTTTTGAGCTCTACGTGCACAGATATGTGTACCTGCACACCTATGTGCATACACTACACTACACTATATACTACACATGCATGCACACACACATGCACACACAAACACAGAGGGAGAGAGAGAGAGAAAGAGAGAGAGAGAGAGAGAGAGAGAGAGAGAGAGAGAGAGAGAGAGAGAGAGAGATCTGGAGAGAGGCAGTGATGAGAACAGTGAGCTATGTCCTAAGCCAATGAAAGTCAAAAGCATGATGTACTCAAGATGGCCACAGGGCTTAAAGCATGGAGCTGATAACTGGAGGAAGGCCTGCTTACAGTGCGGGAGGGGTGTGTGTGTGTGTGCGTGCGTGTGTGTATGTGTCCCCTCCCCTCTGGGGCTCACATTCAGATACACTGAAGACTATGGGAAGGCAGCAAAGCTGGGCTAGAGCCTGAGGGGCCTCTTCTCTCTCACCCTGTGAAGTGAGTCTGGAAAGGACACAGCTTTTACTGTGGTGGGGGTGGAGGTTGGGGCTGCAGTGGGGGTTGGGGTGGAGGATAGGGGTGGGGGGGGTTGGGGGTGGTGAGAGCCAGGAATAATGGTGGTAGTGGTTGTGATGTGGGCCATTCAGTAAGCATTGGCACACTCACACAGTAGGCACTAAATAAATGCCTTGGAAATTTATTGCCCTAGAGCCGTGGATGGCGCGGTAGCGGCCCTGCACTAGTAGCTTTGGTGTAACGGCTGCTATTCCAGAGAGTTATTACGGTGATAAAACCCGCCAGGCTGCTGTGCGGCTCTGCTCAGATGAGTGAGGGCTCTCAGGTCCGGGACTTGGAGTGTGCGGCGACGGAGACATGAACTCATCTAGAGATGGCCTCAGTGGCCATCTCCGAATGTAAAAATGAGTGGGCAGGAAGAGAAACCAGGACAAATCAGGCGCTCAACAAAGGCATCCTTGAGGGTTCGGCCTCCTCCTCCTCCTCCTCCTCCTCCTCCTCCTCCTCCTCCTCCTCCTCCTCCTCTTCTTCTTCTTCTTCTTCCTCCTCCTCCTCTTCCTCCTCAATTCTAATCCTCTGACAGTGACCCCTGGGTTCTCTGGTACACACCGGCATGATGTTCTCATGTTCCTGAAGTAGCAAAGGGAAGGGCTTTTGTGCGATTTTGCAATTTCTTGATAACCTTTATTAACCCTTCATACTCCCTGGCTACTGTGTGAGGCCGTCACAGGAATGAATATGTCTAATCCTTGTGTCACAGATACCAGAGCTAATTGCTAACAGGAGAGTCATAGAAGTGGCCAGATCTGTGGTCCCCCTTAGAAGTGAGAGCTTGGCCCCTTGGACCGGGGGAATTGGGAAGATGCCATATAGGAAAGATCTGGTCACATTAAGGTGCTAATTTTAGTATGGGTCGATTTAAGGGCAAGACTGGATGCTGGCAAGCTGGTTATTTTGAACTGCCACCTGGGAAGAGAGTCCTAGTGAGAAATTACCTAGAGCAGGTAGATCTGTGGCTATGTCTGTGTGTATGTGTGTGGGGGGTATTGTTTTGATTATTAATATAGGAGACCCAGCCCACTGTGGGTGGCACCATTCCCTAGGTGGGGCCCTGACTTAAGAGAGCCACACAGCACACAGCATAGGTGCATTTGTTTCTCTTGGGTCTTAACCGTGGATGCCACGCGACTGTCTGTCTCAAGCTCTTGCCTCTGAGACTTCCCCACATTGAAGTTTATGGACTGGCTTTGCTTTCCGTGTGTTTGCTGCTTGTAGACTGTAGTGTGGATTGTGAGCTTAAAACAAACAAACAAACAAACAAACACCCCTTTCCTCTCCTAAGCTGTTTTTATTGTCAGGATATGTTACCACAGCAAAAGAAATGAAACTGAACTGGGCATACTTGTTAGGAAGTTACTGCCATGGTCCTGGGCTTCTCAGAGAAGGGCCCTATTAAACCAGTCTGCTATTCCTAAGATTATGTCTTGACTCCCTGCCTTCTGGTTACTCTGTTCCTGTCTCACCCTCTCCATCACCATACAGAGACAACAAGAAATGCTTCTTCATCAGACGTTCATACTCAATACCTTCCCCTGGGCGTCTGCATGGCTCTTTGGATCTCTGTTTAACCATCACTGTACTGGAAAGGGATTCCCCAAGTGCTTTACAGTAAATAATGCCATGGCCCATCCTCCCAGCATGCTCCAGGATAAATGTTAGATTTATCCATCTATTTATTATCTGTCTCACCCCACTAGAACCTAAGTTCCCCAAGGTAGGATCAAAGTCGCTTCTCTGCTGTCTTCCTGGAGGGAGACACTCAAGGATGCACAAAATAATAATAATAATAATAATAATAATAATAATAATAATAATAATAATAAATAATGCAATGGGCTAGAGAGATGGCTCAGTGGTTAAGAGCACTGACTGCTCTTCCAGAGGTCGTGAGTTCAATTCCCAGCAACCACATGGTGGCTCACAACCATCTGTTATGGGGATCCGATGCCCTCTTCTGGTGTGTCTGAAGACATACCATACACATAAATAAATAAATCTTTAAAAAAAAAAAAAAAAAAAGAATGCATCAGAGACATATCTCATGACAGAGGTGTCTCAGCCTCATGTGCCAGGGGTAGGGAAGTTTTTAGGACACCACAGTCCATTCTGCATGCCCACATGCACAGGTAAACATTAGAACCTTAGTTCTAACCACTGAACTTGAATGTGAGCAATACATGTTCTAGCTCATTTTTGTCGTTGTAACCAAGCAACGATGCAAAGGAAGACGGGTTCATTTTGGCTCACACGTAGAGGGCCCGGTCCATTGTAGTGGAGAAGGCATGGTAGAGGGAGTGTGAGACTGCTCATTCACATGTCCGTGGACCAGGAAGCAGCAAACACACAGAAAGCAGAGCCAGTCCATAAACTTCAATGTCCAACCACCCAGCGACTCACTTTCTGTAGCTTTATCTTACCTTCCAAAGGTTCCATAAGCTTTCCAAACATTGCCACGAGCTGAGGACTGAGCGTTCAAACTTGTGCAGCCAAAGGTATGAAGGGGAAGGCTCAGAAATGAATCCTGCCGCGGGCTCTGGTGACTGGGACATTCCGTAGGGCCAGGCAGGCACGTATTGGGTGCATTGCAACCCAATTCCTGTGAAGACACAGCCGAGGCTCTTTGGCACTTTGTGCCTTGTTCCTTCCTGTGATGACACGTTCTTGGATGGTGAGTAATTGGAGCCTCGGGGCTGCCTCTCCTTTTGAGCAGAAGTGCCGTTCCGCTCCAGGGGAAGCACACGGAGGATGAGAAACAGAACAAGGCTAACACAAACCGAGGCGTCAATAACTGCTTGACATTCTGAGAGGTACAGCCTCACTGGTGGGTCCAACGCTACGCAAGACCTTTTTCAGTAGGCGCTAAAGTGGCTCAGCAATGCTGGCCTTTTATGGAAGAGATACACTTGAAAAGGAATGGGAAGCTTTGGGAAAGCCGGATGGTTCTTTGCAGTTCAAGGTGTTTGGGGGGGTAGCAGTGCAGTGAGGTGTGAATGAGTTTCATCTAAGAAAGGGGCGCATGGCAGCGGCTTTGATGTAATAAGCTTAGTTATTAGTTACTGCTGGAACAAAAACCACAGCCCTTGCACCCCCGGCAAAGCAACTTAAGGAAGAAAAGGTTACTTTGCCTTGTATTTGAGGTACAGTCCATCATGGCCAGGAAGTACTGGAAATAAGTTAATAACAAATTCAACTGGGGAGAAAGGCCGTTTTGAATATACAGCTCTGCAGAAAAAGATCCAGCACAGGGAAAAAAAAAAAAAAAAAAAAGGCAAAAATGGCCAAAGTACTGCTTTGGCGCAAGACAATGGATTTAAAATCCCTCCCGAGTTGAGAAATCCCCGCCCTTTTCTCCTATAGGCCAAGAATTGCACCCACCCCCAAACTCCTCATCTCATTGGCCTAGGGCACAAAGTCTCAACCAAAGAACAATTCGGAGCTTAGAACTGGCCCCTCCTTCTGAACGTGGGCTCATCCTTGTAGCAGAACATTTGTAACTTTCAGGGTTCCCAAGATTAGCAGCAGCTCACCGCTGTTAGGGGATAGAGGGACCTAGTACCTCCCATTTGTTTGTAACTCCAGTTAACTTGAAGCTCACCTCATGCTGAAAAGGGACGGTAACAATCCGTTTCTCACAGGTATGGTAGCTGGTCACATCGCACCTGTCGTCAGGAATCGGAGAGCAATGCATGCTGGTACTCGGCTCTCTTTCTTCAGGCCAGGACTCCGGCCAATGGAAGATGGAAGATTCAGTCCTCAGTTAGGGTAGCTCTTCCCACTGCACGTAACCTAATCTAGAAAGCGTCTTGTGGACATGGCCAGACCATTGTATCCATGGTAATTCTAAATCCGGTCAGGTTGACAGTTACTTCTAACCATCACACGAGCTAAGGGTGAAAATGTCCCAAGAATGACCTTCCTCTTTCATCTGGCCACCAAACGTCTTAAAGGGACCAGGTCCTTAAACAGTCCCTCAAGCTGGAGGCCTTTATAAAGGCATAGTCTTATGGCAGCCATTATAGCTGCCATAAATTTCCCATGAAACTGTGGGAAGCTGGAGGAGCTATCTGAATTTGGACTACGCCACGCCGTGTTCAGGGTCTCCCTGGGGGTTCTAGACTGCTTTCCCTTGCTGTGATAAGCACTATGCCCAAAAGCAACTTGGGGAGGAAAGGGTGTATTTCAGCTTGTAGTTATAGTCTACCATGGAGGGGAGTCAGGGCAGAAACTGAAGGAATGTTGCTCACTGACTTCCTCCCCTCAGCTGTTTCAACTTGATGTCCCAAGTCCACCTGCCAGGGGTAGCACCGCCCAGAATGGGCCGGACCCCCCCCACATCAGCCATCATCAATGAAGAAAATGCTCTACGGATGTGCCAACGTGATGAAGGCATTTTCTCCATTGAGGTCTCTTCTTTCCTAGATGCCTTAGCAAGATGTCTGGAGAATCGCTACCCACAGTTAGCTTCCGGTAGGTTTGCGGAAGTGCTCATCCATCACTCATTCCCTCGACTGAAACTTCGCGAGGTGCTGCTGAGCTGTAAGGAGATCAGAGGGAAGAGGCAGGAGATGAACTCTTGGCAGTCTTTGGCTGTGTCCTGATGAGCACTCCCGTGTTTAAGATTTAGCTTTCTTAATGGCTCTCCAAAGTAGCTGTTATTATCTTAATTTTAGAGCTGACTAAACTGTGGACTTCAGAGGTTCCGGCTTTATTTTTCTAGGCCCACGCAGGTGAAAAGTGACAGGATAGGGCTTTGAGTTTATGCCATGTGCCTTCTTGGTACCCACACGTACAACTTATGTCAAATCAGTGCTGTGTTGTTGGCGTCCGTAGGAGTGGGATCTGGAGGTGTGAGTACTCGGCTCAAGGAGAATTCTTTTGGGTGGGTGTGATAATGTTGATTAGATGTTTCTGCTCTGCAATTTCTTCTCCTGGAGGAAAAAAATCCCAAGTTTATTTCTCTAGTTTTTATTTGTTTTTTTTTTTCTGTTTATGTTCAGTTCTAAGAATTTTGGGTTTTTAAAAGGATTGAAGAAAATCGTGAGCCTAGGAGAGACTGTCCTGGTCACTGAATATATTCTGTGTTCCTTTGAGTCACTGACAACTGAAGCTCAGAGGCTCTCATGACTAGAGACCCATGGCTACAGGTATGAGACCCTGTCGTGAAGCAATGTTTCCTGGATTGAAACAGCCCATTCTGAGGACAGGCTCTTAAATACCCAGAAAGATAAAAAGGAAATGTACAAGGCTCAGGAAGTAAGTGGTTCACAGGTATCAGAAAGTTTCTGGGTCTTACAGGACTCACCAAGAGGTTATGCAAGCTGGTAATAGCTGCCAAGGAGATGAGACTCTCCAATCTGATGTGCTGTCTCTAAGTCCTTCAGGGAGCTCCAGGGATGCAGCCTGCCTGAGTTGCTGGGGCAGGTTTTTCAGTAATGCAGTTGGCTTAAAAACCCCGTTCAATGCTCCTGTCAATGACACCAAGAAACTCATCAGTTTACTGAGTTGGACTTGAGGAGAGTCATTGCTTTGTTCTGCTGTTGGTGTTCTGTCTGGGGTTAGTAGGTGTTTTATTCATGTCTCCTTAAAGAAAGTCATGCCATTCACCACCTTTGTGTCGTCTCCAGGCAGCAAAGAATAAGAACGTCTCCTTTTGAGGCCAGGTATCCAATGTTGATATCTCTGTATATAAATTATGTGGCTTAGCTATTCTTCCTGATTGCTATGACAAAATATTTGCACAAAAGCAACTTCAAGAAGGGTTTATTTCAGCCTGCAATTCAAGGGTATAGTCAGTCCATCATGGCAGGGAAATCATGGCAGCTTAAACTTTGTTTGTTTGTTTTTTTGTTTTGCTTTTTGAGACAGGGTTTCTCTTTGTAGCCCTGGCTGTCCTGGAACTCACTCTGTAGACCAGGCTGGCCTTGAACTCAGAAGTCCTTCTGCCTCTGCCTCCCAAGTGCTGGGGTTAAAGGCATGTGCCACCACTGCCTGGCAGCTTAAACTTAAGTTGATGGTAGTATTGCCTCTGCAGTCAGAAAAAACCCAGAATGATTGCTTGTGCTCAGATAACTTTCTCCCTTCTGTGCTGTCGAGGACTCCAGCCTAGGGAACAGTGCTACCCATAGTTAGGAAGGGTGTTGCCACCTCAGTGAACCTAATCAAGGTGATTTTTCACAGGCACAGCTGGAGGATAATCTATTTTAGATAACCCTTCACTAAGTGAGTCTCCTTGTCTCTGTGGTGATTTTAGATCTTGATAAATTGACAATATTAATTATCACAGTAAGTAGATAGCTTATATTCATTTCCCATTGGTACATGGGGATGTATCCCAAGACCCCAAGTAGAAGCCTGAAGTAGCAGCTACTACTGTACCCTATATAAACCATGACTTCCCTATAGAGTTGTGTGTTGCAGATGCTTTTAGGAAAACATGCTGTGAGATGATTGCATTGTGCCTTCCAAGCACCTCCATGATCTCGATCTGCCACTTGAAGAGGCCTCATCATAACTGAGATGTGGTAGACACAAGTCATGTAAGGCTCTGAACAATGTAACTCACCAGCCTCTTTACAGGATCCTTAAAAGGCAGAAGTAGGGATGTGTGTTAGTATGATGATGACTAACACATGGGCTGGAGAGCTCAGCGGATCAGAGGGCATGCTGTTCTTCTGGAGGACCAGAGTCCAGTTCCCAGTACCCTTGTCAAGTGATTCAGTGTCCTGTAACTCCATCACCAGTGAATCTGATGCTCTCTTCTGGCCTCTTTGGGTACTACACTCTCGTAGTATATCCACTGAAAACAGAGCACAAAAATTAGTAACAGAATTATTTGTTATGGCTATGTTACAATAAGTAGCTAAACATATACACACACTATACACATATGTGTATATATAAATATAGATGTATTTGAAAGATTTATTTATTTATTTATTTATTTTGATTTTACAAGTGTTCACTTGCATATATGTCCACCCATGTGTAAGGTGCCTACAAAAGCCAGAAGACAGATTTGGATGCTCCTGGAATGTTGGATCCTCCAGATTGTTGTGAGCCACTGTATGGAGGCTAGGAATTGAAACTTGGTCCTCTGCAAGAACAAGTGCCCTTAACAACTGTGCTATCTGTCCAGACCCTGCAGTATAGTTTTTATCTGGCTAGAAGCACAGTGTTTAATATCCACACCACTTTACACATGGGAGTAAAGTCTCTTGCTGCTTTGTAAACATGGCTGTGACATCACTAAGTAGAACTTAGTTCAGTTCTATTATAATGTCATGGGGCCACCACTGCATGTGTGCATGGTCATTGGTCAAACATCATGACATGCATCTGTATCACATATCCAAGTTCTATGCCTTCTCTATTTTAACCAAGTTCTATCCCAAGCTGTAGTCATAACTTTTTTAGTCTCTGTGTACAGCATCCAAACTAGCATTGGTTTCTTCTTTTTCTTTTTTCCTAGTTTCATGGATAAATTTGCTCAGCCCAGAAGCCTTAGGCACCTCAGTGTGTGGTGTCTTTCTTGAGTCAAGAACATCCATCTTTTTACTTAAGGGAAGCACCTCTTCCTGCTTCCTAACATATCCCAAAGGATGGCATCACTAATCAGATGTTACATGAACACAAACACTGCAGTACTCTGACGGTGCATCTGGTAACCTAGATGCTATTAAGTGAGTCTTGGGTAGTAGATTCGATATGGACACAGTGAAAAGTTAGGATTGTCATCCTGGACAGGATAGAATTGGAAATAGAAGTCCAGAAATCTATATGAGATTTCCATAAGTTCCTGGCACATGGTAGATATGTGTGTTCAAGAGAGAAAAAATAACCCAGCATGTCCCAGGAGAAAGGAGCAACATCTAGAAGATGAAGGAAGTGAGTGAAGGCTTTGGTTGCTGTGATTGAAGGGGGAGCTGGATTTTGGAGATGAGGCAGTCGATTTAATTATCTGATGGGAGAAACAGATGAAAGAACAAAGCAGGCTTCAGAGTCTCTGCAATCTATCATCAAAATGTCTGGTATCCAGTCAAAAACCACCAGGCAGCTGAAAAGCAGAAATGGTTGCTTATATTCAAGGGGGGAGGAAATCAATAGAAGCCAACTCCAGTGATCTGGGTGTTGTAACTGATAATTAAGGAACTCAGCATCCTTATAAGTGGGTTCCACATTTTTTTTTTTGTGGGAAATTGTATGCAAACAGAAAATGTATGCAAAGTAGGGAATCCTGTTAAAGAAACAGAGACCATTAAGGAGGGCAGCATGGGGCTCGGAGGATGGATCAGTGGATAAGAGCACTCTCTATGCAAGCAGGAGGATCTGAGCTTGAATCCCAGGAGCTCAAGTAAGGTTGGGTGAGGTAGCGCACATCTGTAATCTTAGTGCTTTTCTGGTGAGATGGGTGTCTGTCTTAGTTAGGGTTTCTCTTGCTATGAAGAGACACCATGACCATGGCAGCTCTTATAAAGCAAAACATCTAGTTGGAGCTGGCTTACGGTTCAGAGGTTTAGTCCATTATTATCATGACAGGGAGCATGGCGGCACTCTGCAGACGTGGAGCTGGGGGAGGAGTGGAGAGATCATCCGGATCCACAGGCAGCACACACACACACACACACACACACACAGAGAGAGAGAGAGAGAGAGAGAGAGAGAGAGAGAGAGAGAGAGAGAGAGAGAGACTGGGCCTACCTTGAGCATTTGAAACCCGAAAGCCCACTCCCAGTGACACACTTTTCCCAACAAGGGCATACTTGCTAATTCCTGTTAAGTAGCTTCTTTTCCTAATGACCAAGCATTCAAACCGATGAGCCCATGGAGGCCATTGCTATTCAAATCATCACTATGGTAGAGAAAAGAAAATCCGCAGAGGCTTGCAGGCCAGCCAGCCTGGTATATGAAGAGTTGAACACAAACTGTCTCAGAGAAGGTAGAAAGTGAGGATTGACACTTGAGGTTGTCCTCTGACCTTGGTGTGCATACTGTGGCAGGGGCATATCCATTGTCTCAGTCAGGGTTTCTATTCTTGCACAAAACATCATGACCATGAAAGCAAGTTGGATGAGGAAAGGGTTTATTCAGCTTACACTTCCACATTGCTGTTCATCACCCAAGGAAGTCAGGACAGGAACTCAAGCAGGTCATGAAGCAGGAGCTGATGCAGAGACCATGGAGGAATGTTACTGGCTTGTTTATCCTGGCTTACTCAGCTTGCTTTCTTATAGAACCCAGTACCACCAGCCCAGGGATGGCACCACCCACAATAGGGCTTCCCACCCTTGATCACTAATTGAGAAAATGCCTTACAGCTGGATCTCATGGAGGCATTTCCTCAAGGGAGGCTCCTTTCTCTGATAACTCCAGCTTGTGTCAAGTTGACGCACACAACCAGTCAATACAACCATACTCACACATATGGATAGTCTTACACATATATGTACATACATTCATTGTATACACATATGTATCATTCACACAAACATTAAAAACATTTTACAGGAATGCTAAGACAGATGAGGGACTTTCCAGTGGTGGTTTGACTTAGAAAGGCCCCCATAGGCTTATATGTTTGAATACACGGGACTCCAGAAGGTGGCTGTTTGGGGAAGGATTGGGAGGTGTGACCTTGTTGGAGAAAGTCTGTCAGTGGATCTGGGCTCTGAGTTTTCCAAAGACTCATGTCTTCTGTTTGTGGATCCTGATGTGAGTCTCAGTGTTCCTGCTGCCGTGACTTTGTTCTGCCCTCGTGGACTCTAACCCTCTAAATCGTAAGCCCAATTACAAATACTGTCTCTTTTAAGTTGCCTTGCTCTTGGTTTTCACAGCAACAGGGAAGTAACTAAGCCACCTCCTTTCTCTGAAGCACTGAGCAGGTATTAGCTATGGAAGACACTGCTAAACTCATTATTGCTGTTAATGAGTTACGCTTTTTAGTGCAAGCATGCTTTCTGTTCATTTTCAGACAGATAAGTAAAGATGCTGGAGGACTGGGGCGATACGACTCCTTAATTGGCAGCTGCTGGGCTCTCTCTTCCTGCCTGGGCTTCTTTCTTGAGCTGAAGGACTTGTCAGGCAGCCAGCCAGCTGAACTATCCTTATGCCAGGACTGTCCTTCTGAATGCTCCACAGACACTCAAGAGAATCAGGGAACAATTGCAGCTAATTACTCTGGCTCCTTTAGGTGAAGCCTCAGTCACGATCGCTTCCTGCAGTGTGCATCGGACACTTTGGTAATGCAAGCCACAATGAACTCTGCGTGACTCTGCAAGTCATCTCTTCCTAGACCTGAGTGGAAGGTGTTCCTTAGGTGGCTTAGTAGAACTGCTGTGGCTGATACTGAAGACACAGTGCTGTGATTGGTGCAAATCCAGACCCTCATTTGCATATAAAGTTTTCTGTCATTGGTGCAGATGGACATTTCTGACTGTGTAAACAAATCATTTGGCTCACTTAGGTGACACCAACTCCCCCTAACCATTCCCTACCCCCATGCTGCCTCTCATAGTTTGCGACATTAAGGACAATGGTCTTTTCCTGACTACTTTTAAATGTGTGGCTAATCTGATGAATGAAGAATGATGTTGTGGAGGCAGCAGAGTGACAGTGATGGCAAACACAGCGGAGTGGCAGCCTAGGTGACAGCTGAGCAGCATAGGTAGCAAGGCCTGGCTGATTGACAAGTAAAGAAGCACCAGAGAAACAGTTGGGGAGAATGGCCAGAGTAGGACCAAGGATGGTGGCAGAAATAGAGAAGATGAAAAGCCGAGGCTGGAGGAGGATAGAAAGCTCTAGAGAGCCCAGGAAGGGAGTGTGCAGGCCTGGGTTGCTTCAAGATTCCAGTGTGCGTGTGGTCAAGCTTTTAGGGTCAAGGATCTCAGGCATCCCAGGCTTGGAAGCATTCACAACAGTTTGCTGCGGAGGCCTGATGCATGGATTGACATGGAAGATGCAATACCAGCTGATGCCAAGGACAAAGGAATCTTCACTTCCTGTACCTACACGAGAGCTGGACACTTGTTTAGTGATAGTTAAAGGTGTTGTTATCCAAAGTCTACACAAGAGTTTTAACTTTAGAGGCTGTCACCTGTTCCTGATCCTGGCTGCCTATTTTGCCCACTGCTGTTAAACACCCAGGAATGTAAAAGCTTACCCTACACCAGCACTTGAAGAGCTTCTCCTTGCTGACCCACAGTTTCTATCTAAATAGAGCAAGTGGACCCTGGACCACTGATTATGAATGAGAATATTCCCTCTCTGCACTGTATGTTCAGCACTACAGTCACTGGTAACGTATGGTTATTGAGCACTAGAAATGAACCACAAGTTAATTTTATCTCATCTGAGTAAGTTAAAATTCATAGAACATGACTATTGTATTGGGTGGTGTGGTTCGACATTGGAAATGCACATAACCCAAATGAAGAAATGAAAGCAATTCCTTGAATTGCATGCTGATAGATTGGAGGCAGAAGAAGAAAAGACAGTTAATTTGAAGATAGCTCAATATAAATTATCCACCAAGAGGTGTAGAGAAAAGATAGTGAAAAATGAACACAGGCTCCTAAGTCAGCGGGACAAAATCAAGCCCATGCAGAGAACATCTTGGGACTTCTAGATGGAGAAGGGAAGGATAGACATAGAGAGATCCACATGTGGTTCCATCACAATCAAAGAGGCAAAAGTCCAAAAACAGAAACTTCATCAGAGTTCAGAGTTCTCATCTGGGAAGAAGAAGGCTGGAAGACATCGAAACAAAGCTTCATGAAGTATTGAAGGAAAAGTCAGTGTCTGCCACCCAGAATTCTATACCCAGCTAAACTATTCCTTAAAAAAATAAATGGAGGTGCTGAGAGATTCTTCAGCTCTCAAGAGTGATTGCTGTTCTTGCAGAGTGCATTTGGATCTCAGCAGCTGCACTGGGTGCCTCACACTGTCTGTAACTCCAGCTTTATCTTTTGGACTCTGAGAAACTGCACTTAGATGCACATACCCAGACACAGATGCATACATCAGATAACTAAAAGGTATTTAAGAGTACTTAAAAACAAGTAACTAAAAAATATCAATCTTCTTGTGACATTATAACAAAATACAATAGATTATGTGAGTTAAGCAACAGAATTTTGTTTTCATTGATTTGGAATTTGGAAGTCTAAGATTAGAGTGCCAGAATGGTTGCGTTCTAGTGAGGGCTTGTTCCCTGGCTTGTGGATGGGCTGCCTTCTCAAATCTTCCTTTCTAGGCTTTCCCTTCTGTGCTTTGTGCTCATGTGTAGGTGTGGTAGGGAGAGAGTCCCTTTCTATAGCCATACCTCTTGTTAGATTAGAACCTTACTTAACCTTCATTCCCTGTTCAAAGCCCTAGCTCCAAGTCCAGTCACATGACATCTGGGTTTAGGGCTAAAGTATGTGAAGCTCTGAAGGCTACGGCACATCCAGATTAGGAACTACTTTGTCAAAGTATCAGTAAGACCTTCTATTAGTGAGGGGTTTTGTTGTGTTATTTTTTTTTTTTTGTCTGCTTGGTTTTTTTTTTTTGTTTTTTTTGTTTTTTTTGTTTTTGTTTTTTTTTCCCCTAGGACCAAATAGCTCACCAAAAGCATCTTAAAGGAGGCAGGGTTTATTTTGACTTGCAGATCCTGTGGATGCAGTCCATCACAGTGGGGGTGGGGGAGTCGTGTGACAGCAGCATGGCATGGTTGTGTTCACATGTATCCCCAGTTCAGAAGCAGAGAGAGCGCAGGAAGTGGGCTGGACTACCTCTCACCCCACACTGGGCAAGGCCTGCCCCCTCCAGTGAAGCTATGCCTTCTAAAGGTTCCACAACCTTCTAAAACAGCTGCTCCAGGACCAAGAGTTCAAACACAAGAACCTACAGAGGGCATTTCATAAACTACGAGGGCTTCTGTAAATAAACCACTGAATGCATTTTGAGAGAAATGCAGATTCGGTAATAATCTTTGCAGTGTATTTTATGATTCTGGTAATTATTATTTCATAAATAAGTAAGTGAGAAGCTATGTCATGTTCAAGAATTGCATGACTCCAACATTACACGAAGATATAAATTACCCTTTCACCGTAGTTTCAATTCAGTCCTAATCAAAATTCTCTTAGACTTACAAAAAAAAAAAAAAAAGAAAAAGAAAAAAAAGAAAGAAAGAAAAGGAAAAAAAAAAAATGGGGCCACTGAGGTGACACAATGGATGGAGGCATCAGTTGCCTAGCCTGACGTTCTGAGTTTAATTCCTGGAATCCACATGGCAGAGAAAAATAATTGACTCTACACATGCACTGTGATTTATGTGCACGTGCCCATGCACGCACATGCACGCGCGCCCGTGCGCCCGTACACACAAATAAATATAATAAAAATTTAGAAGAATTTTTAAATGTTTTTTTTTTTTTTTTTTTTTTTTTTTTTTTTTAGAATTGGGGAAATATGCTTCTCAAATCTCTATGGAGCCAGGCACGACTGAGTTCTAGCGAGAATCTGCTTCTTGGCTTCTAGGTGACTGCCTACACTTTTATAATCATAGCACTCAAGAAGCTGAGGCAGGCAGATTGGAAGTTGAAGGCAAGCCTAGGCCCTGCAGCTTAAAAAGCAAAAACAGTAGGTGTGGAAAACCAAAGTACTCATGGTCACAGTGACCGACCAATCTAGGGAGAATCTGAAAAGATGTGCTTCCTAACCTAGGAATCGCCATGACATCACCAAACCTAACCTCAGGACTCGCCATCCAGTGACGTCACTGAAGCCACGAGGAGGTACCATCATAGTGGACTAATCGGTTCTCTGAGACAGAGCAGCGAGGCCCGAAATAGATCTGCAGTAATACCATTAATCCGGTTTTGACAACACCACCGAAACATTTGAATAGGAAAAAGAAAATTTTAACAAACAACGTTGGAACCAGCAATGTCCGCATGGGAATGGAGCAGGAGCCGCACTGCCTGCCCCACACAGCACGTGGAAATTAATATGGGATACACGGTGGACTCAGGCACTAAAAAGTAACGTTAAAAAGCTTTTAGGGAAATAAAAAGAAAGAGGCTTTGCAATTTAAGGAGGGTAAGGATTTTCCTAGACAGGAACCAAAAAAAGTAATAACTGTAAAATAAAACAATTATAAATTAGACTTCAAAATTAAAAACACATCCAACAGTATGATTAGGAGAATGAAATAGCAAACAGAGAACGGGGAGGAAATTGGAGCAGAATGCCTGTCTGATGGGAGACTTGCGTTTGGAACGTACAGTGGTTTTCTACGATGTGATAATGAGACTGAGAATGGAGGGAGAAAACAGATTCTAAGACACATCACACAAAGAGATGATTTTGTGAATGGCCAGTATATACATGCAAATCCACATTTTATAGTTATTGGATAAATGTAAATGTCTTAGTTAGGGTTTTACTGCTGTGAGCAGACACCATGACCAAGGCAACTCTTACAAGGGCAACATTTGATTGGGGCTGGTTTACAGGTTCAGAGGTTCAGTCCATTATCATCAAGGCAGAAGCATGGTCGCATCTAGGCAGGCAGGTTGCAGGAGAAACTGGAGATTCTGCATTTTCATCTGAAGGTTGCTAGTAGACTACTGGCTTCCAGGCAGCTAGGACTAGGTTATCAAAGCCCACCAAACAATGACACACCTACTCCAACAAGGCCACACTTTCTAATAGTGCCACTCTCTGGGCCAAGCATATACAAACCATCACATTCCACTCCCTGGCCCCCATAGGCTTGTTCAAACACATGAGTCTATGGAGGTTGTACCTAAACATAGTATAATAAAAATACATTTAGTCCAATTTCCAAAGCCCCCAGACTCTATAGCAGTTTCAACAATGTTAAAACTCTGAAGTTTAAGGTTTCTTCTGAGATTCATCCAATCACTTAACTGTAATCCCCAAAGCAAGACAAGAAACAAGCTGGACAAACTCCAAACTCTGCATCTTCATGTCTGATGTCAAAGCGGTCTTCAGATCTCAAACTCCTTTTTCATCTTTGTTGACTGCCACAAACTCCTTTCACCTAGGCTGGTGCCACTTCCTGTTAGCAGCTTTCCTCAGCAGATAGCCCACAACTCTGGCATCTCCAACATCTTGGGGTCTCCAAGGCAACTTCAATGTTACAGCTTCTTATTTCAATGTCTGGGATCCAAACATGATCTTCTGGGCTCCTCTAAAGGGCTGGTGTCACTTCTCCAGCTCTGCTCTCTGTAGCACTCTAAGCTCAGGTTGATCTACTCCACTGCTGCTGCTGTTTTTGGTGGTCACCCCATGGTACTGGCATCTCCAATACACTGTGGTCTTCTGCTGCAGCTAGGCTTCACCTATAGCCTCTCATAGGCTGTCTTCATGGTGCCAAGCCTCAACTTCTTTGCATGACCCCTTCAGTCCTGGACCATCAACTACAACTGAGGCTGCACCTTCACCAGTGGCCTCCCATGGCCTCTCACAGTGCCCAGCCTCAGCTGCTCTTCATGACCCCTTCATACCTTCAAACCAGTACCACATGGGTGATTCTTACACATTACTGAGTCTAGCTACAGCTTGAGTTATAACCTTGGCTATCTCTAGAACACAGCTTCTTTGTGCTCTCAGAGGACACTTCCCAGATTTCATCTCAGATAAAGTGACGAATCAGAGAAAGATTTGACAGAATGAGTCAGAGATAGGAAACACCCAACTCACATGAGAACAGCAGTGGAATAGAGGCTACTTAAGAACAAGAGAGAAAAGGTGGTGATGGATGGTGTGTGGTGTGTGTTGTGTTGTGTGTGGTGTATGGTGTGCATGTGTGTGTGTGTGTGGTGTATAGTAGGTGGTGTGTTTGTGTGGTGTGTGGTAGGTGATAGGTGGTGGGTAGTGAGTGGTATGTGTGTATCTCTCTCTCTCTCTCTTTCTCTCTCTCTCTTTCTCTGTGTGTGTGTGGTGGGTAATGTGTATGTGTGTGTATGGTATGTGTGGTGTGTGTGTTATGTAGTAGGTGATATGTTTGTGTGGTAGGTGGTGGGTGGTGAGTGGTGAGTCTATGCGTGTGTTTATGTGGTGGGTAATGTGTGTGTGTATGTGTGAGTATGGTGTGTGCGGTATGGTGTGTGTGTAGTGTATAAGTTTTACTGAGGCAGTTTTATAGAGACAGGCTACAGATAGAACAAGCTAAACACAGGTGAAGACAGAATGAGCCAGAGAATGAGAAGGAGCCAGAAGATTAGAACAAATAGCCAGAGTTAGTTTGAAGCCAGGCATCGAAATTTAGTCAGAAGGCAAGAAAAGCCAGATTGAATCAGTCAACTTGGAAGATTACATTGTAGGGAGGCTAGAAGCTCCCAGGCCTAGGCCTGGGGACACTTAGGACAGAGAAGGAAACGCTCTGGGCTCAGCCCAAGCTGTATATTCACACAGTTTGGGTGCAGCTCTCATCTCCTCCCTTCATCAGAGGAAATAAAATCAACATTTATACTCTGGTCTTCATGCCTGTGTGCCACATTCGTGTTATTCGTGTGTTATTCATGGAGCTAACGTAGCCCAATTTCTAAAAACATTCCGACCATGTCTCAGAAAGTTCTTTGTATGCTTATCATTTGTTTCAGTAAGTACATCGCTAGGTCGTTTTAAAGAGTAATAAAAACAAAATTTTGTATATGATTATTTACTCCTGTTCTGTTCATAATCACCTGAAGTGCAAAGAACACAAGTGCCCATAAACACTGGGGTAGATACAAAAGCGCATTAGGCAGAATTATCTAGAGGAAAAGAACAGATATAATGCATGTATATTCTAATGGGGGATTTATTAGGAGGCTGGAGAGATGGATTCGGGGCTAAGAGCTCATGCTGCTCTTGTATGACTCATATATAATATGTAACACACACCAAATATAACTCGCATACAAAGAATAAGGGTTACCTACTGTAAGAGGGTGCTTTTCTGGGAAGCAGCACTGCAGACAGTGGAGATACTCTATATTGTAATAAATGCTTGGTTGATATGAACCTATCCATCTGTCAAAACCGAAGTATGAAGATTTGTGGATCTCAGTGTCCAATACACTTTGTCTAAAGCTACAAAGAAATGAGATGCAAGGGTGTCCACCAGGAGGAAGAACGAGCCAAAGATAGTCAAAGACTTGTGGGGGGGGTCACATGACAAGTATACGGTGGCTCGGGCGGGGGAGTGTTATCATGTTCTCTGTTTACTTGTGCACCCTGGTCATTTCTTATAATAAAAAAAGGTGGGGGAATTCACAGTATGATTCCACCTACTTTGGCTCAGAGCCTTGGAAACAATCAGAGAAGCATCTTGCTTGAATGAAGACCCAAATCCACTCATGCTGGCTTTCTTCTTGACCCCTTGGCCATTTGTATACTCCTGCAAGGACTGTAATATCCGGAGGCATCTTGCCAAGACTCGTCTGAAAATGGCACAGCCTTGGGCTTAGCTGTCACTCAGAGCTAAGATTCACAGGTACTGGGTATGTGAAGGCTATGACAGTTTTTTCCAGGCAGCCTCTGACAGTTTAGAATGGTTACTTCCTCAAGGTGACCCACCTGTTTTCAGCAGAGCCAGTCTCTATCCTTGATGCTGGGAGAAGTCAAGGGCGGGAGTGCAACTGGGAGTTGGGCTGCAGAACCCAGGAGGCAACTGTTTTCTGGTCCATGCCTCCCTGCTCTAGAGAGTGTGTTCCCATTGGCATGGGCTGGATAAGAAGTATGGTCTTCTATTCCCAGGACATTGCCTTAGCTGGAACCTTTTCCTACATCATTCATTTTCTCTGTGTCCCTCAACAGCCACCACTGGAGATGGAAAGATTTTTATTTCCTTCTCACAAGACAGTAACCCCCACCAGATCACCTCGGGAGTCCCCCAACTGGGGCAGAGAAAGGACACAGTGTGGTTTAGCAGTGTGGCAATGCCTTCCTCGCACTACAGCTTCTTTATGAAATTCAAATATATGCACAGAGACCAAGAGTTCCCTGCAAACTCTTTCAGGGTAAAAACCAGCCCTGCATCCTAAGTAAAGAATGACAGGGAGAGACTTGAGATACTGCCAAGGAATATTCTGCCTGTAACCCAGTGAACTTCATCCAGTATGGGCTTAAGTAATACTGGGAGATCATCCCAGTCTTCCAAGTCTTTGGCTGTTTTGGCTCAAGTTCTTCAGTAGCTGGGTCCCACCTCCATCTGTAATTCAGAAGCATTCTTTCTGTCCTGCATGCATGTCAGCCTGTACCAAGATGAGACTAAGGGTTTTCAACACAGGAAGGCCTCACTCCTTGGGAGAGGGCTTTATTTTCTGTTGCTTAGAAAAAAATATACAAATAAAACATGCAAAAACAACTTTCAAATACATGCACAAATTATCAAAATGACTCCCAATGGCTTATTGTCATACTCATAGATCAGAGCATCTCTCAACTGCCATTAGAGTAACTTCTTGTACCGGGTGGCACCCCCTCCCCCAAACTGGTCAGTGGAGTGTCCAGTGCTACATCAGACATTCGTATCTTACCCCTTCCCCCATGACTCAGGGGTCTTTAAGGAAGAGGGACTGGAAAGATTTTAAGAGCCAGAGGTGACTGGTAACATTGAGGAAACAGTATTTTCCAGACACAACAGATGCTCACGTGGACTCACGGAGACTGTGGCAGCATGCATAGGACCTGCACAAGCTAAAGCCAGACCCTCCTCCCCAAAATACCATCATGGGGTGTGGGTGTGGGTAGACACAAAATCCCCACTAGCTGAGGATCCATTGGAATTTGATATCTGTGGGGAGAGGAAGTGTCAGTTTTCTTTAATGATGAGATCCCTGGTAGGTTGACTATACATCAGGGCAGGCTCTACTTTCAAGAGCAACATTAGCTGGATTTGGTGGGGAGAGAAGAAAACAGAAAACGAAGGAGATGATGAAAAAGAAGAAGGAAGAGGAGGAGGAAGAGAAGAAAAGGAGAAGGACGATAAAGAGGAAGAGGATGAAGAAGAGAAAGGGGAAGAAAAAGAAGAGGAGAAGAAAGAGGAGGAGGAAGAGGAGGAGGAAGAGGCGGAAGAAAGGGAAGATGAGGAGGAACAGCAAGAGAAGGAAAAGCAGGAGGAGGAAGAGGAGGGAGGGGAAGAGAAGGAGAAAGAGGAAGAGGAAGAGGAGGAGGGGAAAAGGAGGAGGGGAAGTAGGAAGAAGAAGGGGAAGAGGAGGAGGGGTAGGAGAAAAAGAAAACAACTCAAGTTTGGTGGGATGGGAGGGAGGATAGTAACTAGAAGAGCTGGGGAGAGGGGATGGATTAAACAACCCACAGAACTTGTACCTGCACATCTGATCACCACACACCTCTCCCGCACCCTCTGGGAACCATTTAGTACACTGTTAGCCCCGGAGATATTTTCCATTTTTGCCCCTTGGGGTCAGAGTGGGATGACTCTGGAGAAAGTGCAGGGAGAAAGTTGGTGGACAGACACTCTTCATAAGACCTCCTCGCTCCTGTGCCTATTTTCATCCCAAGCTGTTCGGTGTAAAGGTTGGAGGGACAACTGTCTTCCAAGGCTTGCCCGTGAGGCTGGAGAGCCAATTTATCCTGCCTGCCACGCTAAGAGGATTCTTATCCGAGTTATCAGCAAAGAGAGCAGGAAGAAGCTGGCCAGGGTGAACAGGCCACTGAACAGCCAGCCTTTTATTGTGCCAAACTCTTTCTTTAATTTCTGTGACAGAGTAATACAGAGTCTCAGGCCATGGCCTTTTCTCAGGCCATTATAGAAGTCAAATTTGCTTCCGTCAGGAGGCATCACTAGCCGGCTTCATCATCGCTCCACATGTAAGGTGACCCTGCACAGCTCCAGATAGAGACAGATGGGCCAGCCCCTCTGCTGCCCAGACAGCACACAAGAACCTCAACAGACAGCAGGAAATGTTAGAATGTGGATCTGCAGCCCTCCTGGACCACATCACTCTGAGAAGGGTGGAGGAGGGGACAGGCAATGTGTTCAAGACCATCTCCTGTGGCTATAACAGAATAACAGAGACTGGCAAATGCATAAAGAAAAGAGATTTGTCTGGACTCATGGATGGGATGTCCTCGATTGATGGGACATGTTGGATCCATTTCTGCTGAGGACCACTGCTGCCGCAGCCTGTGGGAAAAGGTGGTGAATTCAAACATGAGGGCGGCCTTACCTTATGCCAACCTGCTCTCTGCTACATCAGCCAGCTCCTCCAGAGCAAGAACTCACACTAGAGAGGCATGGATCCACCTGGGAGGGCTCCATCCCCGTGACAGCAGTCTTCCCAGGATACCCTGACTTCTCTCTCCACACTTCTACACTGGTACCAAGCCTCATTGTGGACTTTGGTAGCCAAACAACATTCAAAGCCTAGCACAAGACAGTAGTGGAAAATCGACACCGGGGCTGGGGAGATGGTTCATAAAAACTCATGAAAAAGCCTTGGCATAATGGCATGCATGTAACCCCTAGGAAGGTGGAGACAGGCACCTTCCTGGACAGACAGTCTAGCCTAAATGGTGAGTGCCAGAGTAGTTAGATCCTGTCTCAATAAACAAGGTAGATGTCTCTTGAGGGGCAGTGAATGCCCAAGGCTGACCTTTGACTACTACATGCATGTGTATTCATCAGCATCTTCAACACACACACACACACACACACACACACATTCACACACTCACAACACACATACACACATGCTAACACATACATATACACACAGTCACATTCACACATATACACATGCTCACACAGACATATACACACTCATACTAACACACAAACACACATGCTAACACACCACATACACACACTACTCACAACACACACACACACATGCACAGGCATATGGTTGTGTTAGATTGGCGAATTAAAAGGTTATGCACCAAACATACAAAGTCCTTCTAAATGGTGGTCGGGTCCCTGATTACCCTGTGCACAGTAGGCACCTCAGGAAGTCCTTGAACTTTGTGTTTATCTGGGAATATTCCAGGGAAGACCAACAGGAAGATCAGCCTTGTCTGAGGTTCCAGACTCCATAGAACAGAGTATGAAGTTTATCTAGTCAGACAGCCATGCTCCAACCATAGCACTGGTATAGCACTGTTATGTTAATATACAAGTCTGTAGATTTCTGGAACATTCTAGAGCGTTCTGGATCTTTTTGGAAATTTTCTAGTTTTATTTCTCCCATCCATCTGGGACACTAGTATGGGGAGGCTGGTCATGGCAGTCAAGGCCATGGCATGTTATAAAACCTGGTCTACCAGGCCCACAGAGGGAACTCCCAGAGGCTGCTGCCCTCCAAGTAAGCAGGGTTCTCAGAAAGGTCCCCAGCATGGCTGCATAGTATGAGTTTGTGTCAGGATGAAGGTGAATTTCTGAGTGAATAAATTCTCTGAGGTAAGTAGGTTCCTGCATGTTCCTGTGTTGGTGTGAGTCGGTGTGAATGCATCCGTATTTATGTGTTGGTGTGAATGTTGACTGTGTGTGTCTGCATGGTTTGAGTCTCTGTGTATGCATGCCTTCAGTGTGTGTGTCAGTGTATTTCATGCTGGTGTCTGTGAGTCTGAGTCGCTAGGTGTGTCTGTGTGTATTCGTGAACATGTCTAAGTAATCGTGTGAGTCTTGCGTGTGTCTTTGGTATGTGACAGGGCATGTATAAGTTTCTATGCAGGTGTATTTGTGAGACTCTGTGTGTGTGTGTGTGTGTGTATTGTTGAGTGTGAGTCCCTGGGTATAAGTATATGTTTAAGTGTGTGAGTGTGTGGGTATGTACTGAGTGTGAGCCCAGGATGTGGTGTGTGTGTGTGTGTGTGATGATGTGTGAATATGTGGATGTCTCTGTATGATAGTATAAGAGTGAGTCTCTCTGTGTGTCTGGGCATGTGTGACTGTGTTCGTCTGCCAGTCTGTGATAACAAGAATCACAGTATGCACACTGTGTGAGAGGTTGGTGAGCTATATATACATTCAGGCATCCGCGGGGAGTCGAAGGTGTTCCCTTTGGAGTTTGCGCAAGTGTGTGAAGAAAACCAGTGAGGTCGATTTAGAATTGACTTGAGGCTGGGTAGCGGTGACTCTCAGGCACAGGGGGGATGCTAACAGCTGAAGCATTGCTCCAGTGACTGAGTGGAGGAGGCCGAGCGGAGAGGCCCAGGGTACACGGGGAGGCCGGCAGGAGGCGCTGTACAGTACAGGCAGCTGTGGCTTCCAGAGGTCTTGGCTGAAGCCAAGGCACTTGCTGGGCATCCAGGGCTCCACCAGGAAACTTGTAGGGGCTAGAGGGAACCCAGGCCACAGAAACCGAAGAGGACTTCCCCTTCCTGGGCCCCGTCTCTGGAAGAAAACTAGAAAAGTGGTGTTGTCTTTGTCTCCCCTACACCAGGGCTGATCTGGTGTAGTGTAGTGTCATAGACTTCCTGGGCCTTTTCTTCCAGCCTTCTGGCTTGTGTCTGCTCATTATGTATGCAGTTAGGGGTTCTCAGCTCGCTTGTTCTTTTAAATAATAGCAAATGCAGCCAGGGATGTTGTCCCTTCACCAAGCGTTTTCTCACTCAGAGCTGGGGCCCCCATCCGGCTCTCTGGCAGATCTGGTGTCCTAATCCTGGGTTCTGGCAGCGGACTGGTTGCTATGGGGACCTCACCATTTCATATGTTGATGCTGAATTCAGCGGGAGATGAATGTGAAGAAAGAGGGAAGGTGAGAGAAGGGGGGAGGAGACAGAATTCTTAGGGTCTCTCCAGGGTTGGGGCTTGGGAGGTGGCCAGGAAGAAGTAGGAAAGGGTGCTTGAGTTTCCTTAGCCAAGAGCAAAATAGTGCTAGCTGGTGACTTAAAACAAAAGCTATATTCCTCTGTAATTGCCTGAAGTGAAAACAATCAACTTTCAAGCAGAATTGGTTCCTGCAGGAGGACTCCCAGGGAGGACTTCCACCTCCACCTCTTTTCAGTCTTGTCTGTCAGTGTCCTGTTGTGTCCACCTCCAAGCCCCCACGCAGACACATCACTCCCAACTCTCTGGGGCCTTCTCCTCCACTCTCCCCTCCACTGGACCTTCTCCTCTGTCTGCATGCTTATCCTTTTGCTATTGCTGGTAAGAGCACTCTCTAGGAACCTGGGGAGGTGGCTCAGTAGGTAAGAGCACTTGCTCCACAAGCCAGAAGGCCTGAGTTCAAGTCCCCAGGCCTCACATAAGAGCCTGTAACTTCAACAATAAGGAGGTGGAGATAGGCAGATCCCAGAAGCTGATTGTTTCAGTAACCAGAATGGTGAGGGACCTTGTGTCTGGTAATGAGGTGGAAGAGAGACCCTGTCTCTGGTAATGAAGTGGAAGAGAGACCCTTCCTTTGGTAATGACATGGAAGAGATACCCTGTCTCTGGTAATGAGGTAGAAAGACATCCAATATTCTCCTCTGGCCTCTGTGTGGGCCCTGCATGTATGCATATATGCATGCATGCGTGCGTGCACCTGCACTCACACAGATACACACATGTACTTACACACATACATGCACACATACACAGGCACACACATGAACACGCATGCATAACACATGAATGACACATGCACACATATGAACACATATGCACAGACATACAGAAGCATGCACAAACATGTGTGTTTGTAGGAAACAGGGGACTTAGGGCCTTCCCTAGGTCCATTATGATCTCATCATCTCTGAGTCCCACTTTCCCAAATAATGCTAATTCTCCAGGTTCCAATGGGTGGGGACTTGGTCACATCTATTTGAAGGCCACCTATCTGAAATATTTCCCACTGTTTTTACTACCGTGTTCCCAGCTGGTGGTGCTGTCTTGGGAGGTAGGACCTAGCTGGAGGAAGTGGATGGCTGAGGGGCCTTTAAGGGTTCTATCTTGGCCTACAGCCATCCTGTTCTCCACTTCCTGATCTGCAGAAAGTTGTGCACAGTGGTCACTCTGTACTCCCACCACGGTGGATGGCACAGCCCTGTCCACCCACCTTCTCGGCCATGGTAGGCTGATGTCCCTGAAAACCATGAGCCCCCCAAATGTTCTCTGTTCTGTTGTTTCTGTCAGGTTCTCCATCACAAGGAAACTGTATCTAACACACCACAGCCTCACCCTGAGCCCCAGGGCCAGGCAAGGAGGCTCTGGGACATTCATCTCAGCACTCAGGACTGCCTGAGTCCCTCAAGGCCATGCCAGGGCAGCTATGTGCACACATTCACAAGCAGATGGACAGAGTGGGTACCTGGCTTTGTTGCCTGCTAGTTTTGAGTCTGGGAGGAGTGGCTGGCCCTGTTTGTGGGCTTGCCTGAAATGTAGGTCCAGGATGAAATGTTTCCTTCCTTGAAGGGTTGTTGTGGTCAGCAATGAGGTTCGGCTCTTTCAACAACAGATAGTAAACCATATTGTGTTAACGCTGGCTGTGGCTTCTGTCACTCCTAACTAGGTTCCACTTCCCACTCATCCCAGGAGAAAGAAACTGTGCTTGATAGAAATGCCCCCAAAAAGAATGGGTGGCCAGAGACCTCAGACCTCACTCCTGGGGAGCTGGAAGTTTTAGACCCACCCCACCATGAAGTCCTTCTCAGGATTTTCTTTCTTTCTTTCTTTCTTTCTTTCTTTCTTTCTTTCTTTTTTTCTTTCTTTCTTTCTTTCTTTCTTTTTTTTTAATTTTAGAAGTGCGCACATGTGTATGTTGTATGTGTGTTGTGTAAGTGTGTGTATGCACGTGTGGTGTGTGTGTGGTGTATGTGTGTGAGTGGTGTGTGTGTACGTGGTGCATGTGTGCATGTGATGTATGTGTGTGTGTGGGTATGTATGTGTGCATGGTGTATTTTTTTGTGTGTGTATGTGTGTATGAGTGTGGTATATGTGTGTATGGATGTGTGTGGTGTGTGTGTGGTGTATGTGTGTGGTGTATGTGTGTGGTATGTGTGTGGTGTATGTGTGTGGTGTGTATGTGATGTATGTGTGTGGTATATGTGAGTGTGGTGTGTGTGTATATGTGGTGTATGTGTGTGTGTGATGTATGTGTGTGTGGTGTATGTGTGTGTGGTATATGTATGTGTGTATGTTTGTGTGTGGTGTATGTGTGTATGAGTGTGATGTATATGTGTATGCATGTGTGTGGTGTGTGTGTACAGACACGTGTGGTGTGAGTGTGTGCATGCACATGGAATGAATGTGGAGAAAAGCAGTTTTCTCCTTCCACCGTGGGTTCTGGGAATCGAACCTGGATCCTCAGGTTGGCAGCCCGCTGAGCAATCTTGGCAGTTCCTCTTTCTCAAGATTCCACCCCACATCATTCACATAAACATTTTCCTTCATCTTTGGAAAAGTTAAGACTTTTTCCTCTCTGGTAATTTCCCCCAAGAAGTTATTACCTCTTTGCAATGCGAAGACCTGCCTTTCTTTTTGGAGTTTGGGAGTTGCCTCCATGCTTAGCGTAAAGTGTCTCACAATGATGACATCATAGAGACAATGGACACTCCGCTGCCCATTTATGCTTGTATGTCCTCGGTGGCAGAACAGAAAGTTGGATCCTTACATGAGAGCCCTTTTTGGGAATTTCTGTCACTTATGAAATAAAGTCTGGGAACTACTGTCCTGGGGCTCACAGAACAATCGCAGATACACAATCTCCCTCTGATCTCAGTGGACAGACGATGGTGTTGAGCTCTCAGATGGTTTTATAACTGGGCCATAGTCACATGACTGGGAAATGAAGTCAGGCTCTTCAAGATAAGGCTGAGTCAGGATGTCACTGGGAAGGTGACTGCTCTCTTGCTCCCTTTGTACCCCATAGCAGTATTTTAATTTATTTTTATTTTCCTAGGAGTATCCAGGATTGAAATCCTATCTGCTCCAGGAGGGCCCTCTTTGTTCTGTGTGCCTCGCACTGTGCGGAGTTAGCTGGATGGTACCACTGAGCAGTTTTCAGGCTTCCAGTCATTATTTCCCCCTGCAGAGGAAGGCCTCACAGGACCGAGAGCATCTGATTTCTAGTCCCTTCCTGACTGACGCTTCTAGAAGGAGACCATGCACATCCACTGTATTGTATTCACATTTTAAAGCACCCTTCCAACCAAAGTCAGTCTGCATTGACATCCTCTTTAGGGCTTCTGTGATGTCAAAGGACACCCCTTCTCAGCCTGCCTTGTGGGTGCTGATGAGTCTCTTGAACGAAACAGGTCCTCAGGCCCAGGTTGGCCCTGGACTCTGCCCCCCAGGGCCAGCCTCAGGCACAACATTGCAGGAAAGGTTGGAGGTCACTCTTGGGACCATCACAGGCCTCCCATCTTGCAGATGAGGGGACTGAGGTCCTAAAGTTTAGCCATCAATAGGTCACTCACCTGGGCCACGTGTGGCTGTGGTCCATTTATTCTCTTAATGGGGCGTGGGGAGGGAGTTTGCTAGGGCAGATTTGCCTGTGGATTCACTCACTCAATATTTGAAGGCACTTACTAAGTGCGGGCCACATCAATGAACCAAACGGGTAAATATCCCTGCCCTGATGGAGTACGCGATCCAGAAGAAGAAGGGAGATGGACGCTAAGTAGCAGACACACATGAGAGGAAATTATAGCTTGGAAGGAGATAAGTGCCCAGAAGAGAGAAAAGCAGCCAGAAAATTGAGATAGGAGTGTACCTGGGGGGGTGGGGGTGTGTGTGCAAAATGAATCACCACAGAGTGGCCAGGGAGCCTAGGGCTTTCCTTTCTCAACAAAGCATCCTGCAGAGTTTTAAAGAGGAAGCATCCATCTCTTTACCCTGCTGGCTTCAGCCCCGACTGATTACAGAAGATGGTTCTTTTGAGACATCTCCAATAACACTAAGCAGTCCCTGAGCACAGGCTGTCCCTGGGGGGAGGGTAGAACCTGGGTCCCAGTAGCCAGCACTCCAAGCAAGTAAAACACTGTGTGTCCCTGAGTGGATCTGTGCCACGCACCACAGCACCCTCCACCACAGAAGAGCATACTGCAATCATAAAGACATGCACAATGACATGCATAAAGACTGCTGGATGGCTGCCATTGGCCCAGGGGACATTCTGAAAGGTCATGCTCTCTCTCTTCTTGAAAATGGTTTCCTTACTTGACCTCCAGGGTCTCAGAGGTTCCTGGGGCACCTCTTCCTATTCCTGTCTGTGTTGCTGGCTTCACTTGTCTCCCCCTCTTCCCCCCCACCCCCCAGCCTTCAGAGGTAGAAGAGACTGGTGGACTCAGTCCTCCCACGGCTTAACTGCCTGCTCTGCACACGCTCATCCATTCTTGTGCCTTTAAGCACCATTTAGAAGCTGAAGACTCTTAAATTTTTATCTCTAGCTTGGACTTCGAGTTGAATTCGGACTCATATATCCAACTGCCTGCTTGATGTCTCTACTGAGAGGGCTGATAGTGGCGGCTGTGAATATACTCTATTCACATGTCCTGTAATGGGGACCACTGTGACCAATACCCTGCCATCTCCCACTGGTCCTGCCCTAGTGGTATTATAGTACACAGAGGATGGAGGGATGGAAGCAGGCCAGGCCTCTTCCAACACCATAAAGGATGCCCTTAAAGGGGGAGCTTTGACTCCAGGACTCCAAGCTGGCTCACCAAACCATTCTCAGCCTGTGCAGTGGGGAGGCGCTTCTCTGTCATGAGCCCAAGAGGCTGAGCTCTCAAGAGCCTGTGAGGCCCTAGAAATCAGGATGCTTCTCCCCCAAATCCGATCCTCTCTGCCTGCCTGCACCTTCAGTGAGCCACGAACACAGTATGCTTTAGTTACTTTTCTCCTTGATGTGAGCAAATGTCTAGCAAAAGTTACTTAAGGAGGGGTTGGACTCAACCACAACTGTACCCACAGTTTGAGGGTACAGACCATCACGGCAGGGAAGCCACTGCAGAGAGCCTGAGGCAACTGCATCAGCAGTCGGGAACCTCAGAGGGACGAGTGTGCTCAGCTCACCTTCCCCTTTTTATTCAATCTGGGAATCGAGTTCACGTGGTGGTGCTGCCCACACTGAAGCTGGGGTTCCCCTCAGTCAAACTCTGCAAATGCCCGCGAAGATGCACCCAGAGGCATGTCTCCCAGGAGAGTCCAAATCTAGCCAAGTTAGTAGTGACTATGAAGAGGACGAAGAGATGGCTCGGTGGTTAAGAGCGATTGCTGCTCTTCCGGAGAGCCTGAGTTTAGGTCCCAGATCTCACAAGTGCTTGTAACTTTATCTGCAGAGGATCCTGCACCTTCTGGCTTCCATGGCCACCCTCTGCTCACACACACACACACACACACACACACGTAAACATAAAATCTTTTTTTAAATTACCAACTTAACTTCCTCTCTCTCTCTCTCTCTCTCTCTCTCTCTCTCTCTCTCTCTCTCTCTCTTTCTCTCTCTCTGTGAATATTGACAGTCACACATTGACAGCTCATGTTTCACCAGTCCATACTGGATCTAGCCAGCAAGGCCTTTCTCTCAGGAAGCCTCCATCTACTCCGTTCTGTGTCATCTCCATAAATGGCAATGCTCAGGTGAAGACACGTGTTGCTATGGAGCCCACATCTCTTCTCCCAGACCCTTGCCAGAACAGTTGTCTGGCTCCCAGGCTAGAAAATGACCAGAGTATGGCTGTCCGCATATGGCTCCACCACAGCTCCTGCCATCTCTCACTGGGCTAGCAGCATACCCCCTCCCCCCCCCCCCCAGTCCAGATTCCTGCTTTCCTTTGGCCCTGCCCCTCTTCTGTGCTAGGCACCCCTTCAGATTGTCAGTTCCTATTCTATTGCCTACTGGTTCCCAAGTCACTCAATGCAAAACCCACCCAAGGCCACAAGATCTTTCCCAGCTCTGTCTTCTCTTCTCAGCCTTCAAGGCATATCTGCTTACGGCCTGCACCTGCCCAAGACTCTCTCTTACCCCCTCTCACCTCATGTCCACCAATAGCAATTCTTCCTCCTTCCACCCTTTGCCATCCTCCTTGGGTGTTACCAAACCAGCCAGCTCTGGGACATCATATTTTTCCCAGGTAACTTGGCCATGGTTTCTGATTGGTGGCTGCTTATGTTTTCGTTGTTGTTAATTGTTTTGTGGAGGAAGGCAGGCTTTCACTACTTGGCCCAGGGTGGCTGAACCTCACAATCCTCCTGCCTTAACTGCACCAGCACTGAGATCACAGGCTTCTGTTCACCAGGGCACCTAGCTGGTGCCCATCACTGGAATGACAGCTCCTTGGAGGCAGCCTGCTGCTGTCTTCTCTACCCCAGGCCTGCATAGTGAAGGTTCTCAGTAGATATTTGGTGAATGAGCGGATCCTGAAGCCACTCATCATCAGTGTACCTGATACATAACAGTATTTGATAAATATTGACTATAAAATTTTGACTGTTTATATTTCATAAAATTCAGGAACTTGCTGAGCAGAGAAGTGAAAAGATCCTCTAATCCTATTGTAGAACTGCTCCAGGTTGGCTTCTGAAAAAAGACAAAAATAATATATGCAGACAGAAAGTACCCGAAGCCATAGAAGGAATCGGGAGCCTTCTACCACCATCTCCTACACACCTGGGGCAAACTCAAGGGGACACTGGCTCTCGGGGGCCATTTTTCAGTGATGCTGCTGCTGCTGTCAGGACTCCAGTTTTAGAACCATGGATAGAATGCTGCTTCTTTAAGATGCCAACCGTACAGCTTCTGCCCCTCCCCCATCTTTTGCACCTCCCACTCCGTGCTTTTCTTCACAGCACACATCTCCATTTCAACTATACATCTACTTGTGTTTACCGATGATCTTGGAATTTAGATTAGACCAGAACAAACATGCTTGTCCCCTGTCGTCCCTTACTGGGTAAAACCATAAAAACAAAGACTAGTAAATGGACAGATATAGCTGGTTCATCTCACTTCTAGAAGGAATGAAGCAACATTGGCTGACCACAAGTAACCTCATTGTCCTATGGCAGACTTTCTGGATGAAGCCTGGCTGAGGCCTCCGCTCTGTGCCAGGTAACCATGGGAGCAGGACCTATGGCTTGTTTCTATTTGTTTGTTTCTATATTCCCAGTTCCCGGCCTATAAATAACAAGTAAATTAATGTCTGAAAACACAGTTAGATTTCCATGTTCACAACACCTGTATCCACAGATTCAAACAACCGTGGTTCCAAAATATTTAGAAACAAAGACATATGTTCTGAAGATGCTGGCATTATTTCACTCACCACTCCCGAAACAATGTAGCCTTGCAATGTTTTACACAGACCGGCACTGGAAAAGGCATTATAGATAAACTGCAGATAATTTAAAGAACATACAGGGGTATGTGTATGTGCCATGGAAACCCTGCATCCTTTTACACAAGAGACCTAAGCATTAATACAAAAAGGACTTACACATGGCATATAAGAAATTTAAACATTGGTACATAATGGACTTGGGCATTGGTACATAGGGGCTTTACGTTCTTCCATAATGGTTAGTGTATCATTGCAAGAAGGACTTCGACATGGCTACAGTAGCAACTTGAACATTGACACATGAAAAACTTAACATGGTTACTTAATTGATTTGAACACTGGTACATAAGGAGTTTGAATATTGGTACATAAGGGACTTGAACATCAGTACTCAAAAGACTTCAGCACTGGTACAGAACATACTTGAGCACTGGTTAACACGGAACATTAGAACACAGCTTCAGCATAGTTCATAAGGTCTTGAGCCTTGGCACATAGGAATGAGAGCTGGTACATAACACAAAAGATGTGCGCACTGCCTGAGAATGACTCCCTGTAGGCTTAGAGTTTTCAAAACCTACTTTAATAAGTGTTCTTAAATGCTTTCACCTCCCTTTTAGCCCACCTACCAGAGGTAGGGGGAAAAGGTTAATAAGAAACGGGGGATGTGGACCTGTTTACAAGTAGTTCTTTGGGGAGATTCCAATATTGTCCTCAGGATATCAACAGTCCAGTCCAAGACACCAAACATGAATCAGTAGCAGAAAAAACTGCGAGGCTTCACCAAATTGGCACAAGTCAGCAGAAGCAGCAAGAAGCATCTAGAATGCCATGAGACGTTCTCTGGCTTGTTTCTCTTTATAAAGTCACAAGTGAAGATCAGCGAAGACCAGCAAAGCATGACAAGGTGAACCAATGCAAGAGTGTCTTTTCACTCTTTGTAGGGCTATATTTATATTCTTTCCAACCATCACTCTCAAGAGTCTGCTCGAGTGAAACATCACATGCCCTTTTACAAGACGGTTTCCAGAAAAACACCACGTGTCTGTTCTCAGCAAAACATCCTCTCATAAGACAGCTTCCAGAAGACATGTCCATCACACGACACACCCGAGTCTCCAAAGAAGCCAGGAATTTCCACTTTGACGCACTCCTGAGTGTATAAGGGAATGAGCAATGATACAGAAGATTGTATGGACCCATCCTCTCAAGGATGACTATATACAGTTGTTCTGCTTAGGTTATTTTCTCTCCTGGACATAGAAGGAATAGCCCACTAATATAGTATATAGTATATAGTATATAGTATATAGTATATAGTATATAGTATATAGTATATAGTATATAGTATATAGTATATAGTATATAGTATATAGTATATAGTATATAGTATATAGTATATAGTATATAGTATACAGTATACAGTATACAGTATACAGTATACAGTATACAGTATATAGTATATAGCATATAGCATATAGTATATAGTAATAGCCTATAGTATATAGCATATAGCATATAGCATATAGTATATAGCATATAGCATATAGTATATAGCATATAGCATATAGTATATAGTATATAGCATATAGTATATAGCATATAGTATATAGTAATAGCCTATAGTATATAGTATATAGCATATAGCATATAGTATATAGCTTATAGCATATAGCATATAGTACATAGCACATAGCATATAGTAGTATATAATATATAGCATATAGTATATAGTTGTATATAGTATATAGTAATTTATAGTATATAGTAGTATATAGTATGTAGTATATAGTATATAGTAGTATATGGTATATAGTATATAGCATAGTATACAATATATAGTATATATATATATGTAGTGTGTAGTATACAGCATGCATACAACATACAGTATACAGTATAGGGGACCTAGCTCTTCTCAGAATGAGAAGCTGGGATCCTTCAAGAAATTACCCAGTCCCAGGAAATTGTGAGCTTCTCCCAGGATCTTAGAGACACCTGGGAAGACAGACACCTCTCCTTTCTCATATAAAACAGTGAAAAGAAAGGTGGAGGGGAGGGCTCACGGGCAGGATTCTCCCTATTAAATACAAAGCAGAAAGAAGCAGGAAGATCAGAGTGAGGTTGGAAAGGAAGTAGGTAACAAAGGAGAGTGACAGAGAGGCAGGAGGGGAGGAAGTGGGAAAGAAGATGAGGTGGGGGAGGGGATCGTCAATGGGTTCCCCTCTTCCTAGGCTACCTGCCAAATCAATTGATTACATCTGTAGGCAGAGTTGCCTTTTTATTTCACACCAATTTTCGCAGGCGGTGTAAGATAAAAATGGAAGAGACAGAGTGAATGGGAAAGATGATTGAATGTTAATGTAAAAGGGAAGGTGCAAGGAAGGGGGGCAGCGGACACACAGCTAAAGGGAGTGTGTGTGTGTGTGTGTTTGTGCCCCCTGTTGCAGGGGTCCAAGGGCTTAGTGAGCACTGAGGATCTCAGACTCCTAAGCTGAGGATGCACAGTGTGATATTCCCTCAGCCTCTTCTCCTGTTGGTGCCTCAGTTTCCCCACTGGGAGAGTGGTGGGAATCAGTTACTCTGCACTGGTGCTGGGAGCACTTGCCGGTGAGATGTTTGAGGACTGTGTTGGGAGTGGACAGGGCATGCGCAGGCTTCTTAATCTCAGCGAGCAAAATGTAAACGGTACAAAGGGAAAGAAATGACCATTGCACAGTAGGCCGCATTCTGGACTGATTGATGCCCACGGAGTTAATGTTCTACTGATCCCCGAAGGGGTCCTCTGCCAAGCTGGCCATTTGAGCCACCTTCAAAGGCTAGTGGCAACTACAAGGCTTTATTTTGTGTGTAAGACTGCATGGGGGGTGGATCTCCATTGAATAAGCTTCTCTTATTCCCCATTTGAATAAACTTGGCCTACGGAATGGCACTATTAGGAGGTATGGCCTTGTTGGAGTAGGTGTGGCCTTGTTGAAGTAGGTGTGGCCTTGTTGGAGGAAGTGTGTCATTGTGGGGGTGGACTTGGAGACCCTCCTCCTAGCTGCCTGGAGACTGTCATCTCCTGTCATCCTTCAGATGAAGATGCAGAATTCTCAGCTCCTTTTTCAGTGTCATGCCTGCCTGGACGCTGTCATGCTTTCTACCTTGATGATAATGGACTGAATCCCAGAACCTGTAAGCCAGCCCCGATTAAATGTTTGCCTTTATAAGAGGTGCCTTGGTCAGGGTGAAGAGTCACAGCAATGGAAACCCTAGCTAAGACATGCAGAAAGGAGGTTTCTAGGGTTGTGGATGCTTTTAGCTCTACTGAGGCTATCTTATCCCTTACTGGCTAATGAAGCAGCTATCTCCCACAACCACCTGCTGGCTAAAACATTCTGTAGCAAACACTGGTCCAATTGCAATCTCAGCTCCCCAGCAAGGCTAGCAATGGCTGACTGCGAACCTCATCTCTTTGAAGCCCCACTTACCTTTACCCTTACCTAGTCCTACAATTACCTCAGCCAGTAAAACCCGGCAGGAACTTTTCTTTCTTACGTGGGGATGTTCCTTCCCCGCCCCGCCCCGCCCCACTCCGCCCCGCCCCGCCCCGCCCCGCCCACAGGTGCGTCTGCCAAATTAGCTCGAGCTACTGTTGAGCCTGTCATCTCTTATCATCAGGGCCTTCCATCAAGGGCCTAACATTCTTCATACAAAAATCTCGGAGCCAGGGATCAAGTTCCTCAGTATGAATCTTTCTCAGCATCCTCCCTCGCCTTCCTCCCACTCCCGTTCCCCTCCCCCGCTCATTCCCCCCCCATCCAGCCCCGCCCATTCCCCCCGCCCATTCCCATTCCTCCCACTACCATCCCCATGCTCCCGTGCCCATTCCTTTCTCCCCATCTCTCACTTCCAGGAGAGACTGCAGCTCCGTGGCTCCCCTGACACACAACACCAGCCAGTTTACAATGGACTGAGTAGATTTTTCCCTGGTGCAGTCACAGGGTCCTGAGAATCTTGGTGCTGAGTGAATCTCCCCTAACTGCCTGTGAGGTAACTGATAAATGTCTGGGTGGAGATCCCTTCACCTCAGGAGGGCTGTCAGGTTGTGGGGACACATTTCCTTTTGTCTCTCTTCAGAGAGTCTGCTCTGATCCACTCTGCTTAATTAACTGAACCCCTTTTAAAACTCCGCCAGGCAGCCTGCTAGGATGCCTCCTGCATAATTCTTCAATACTCAGCTGTACAAACACCTCTAAAACGGAGTCTCTCATCTTTTACTGTCTTTAAGATCCTCCAGACACTGGTCACCGCTTGCCCCAAAGTGATACCTCAGACTTCAAAATTCAGAGAGTTCTCCAAGCCCCCTCTAACAAAGGCAACAGTCTGTCATCCATCCATCCAAACCTTGCTTGTCTCTGTTCTCAGTTCCCTTGATTCCCACCCTGTTCTGCCTCTCAGCTGTTACACGTCCATGAATCCCCCTCCCCCTAACCTGAGCCTCACACTGTCAAACTTCCCAATTGGATCCACCCAGACTTCCTCTTCGACCCTGCTGATGAACTGTCACTGCCTCCGCTAAATAACCTCCACCAACATCCTCCTGAGACCAACCTCCTTATTCCAAACTCACACTCTTTTCTCCTCCTCAAACCTGATCCCACTCCCACGACCCTCCTTTGACCCCCCTCTCCAGCCTCCTCAGACATCCTCCCTCTGAGAGAAGTAACAAGACCTGGAGGTCTTCTGTACATTCAGGCTCTTTCTCCTTAGGCAGATGTCCCCTAGATCAAAAATGATCTAGGCCCTTGTGCTCCTGATCCCTCTACAACTCACTAAAAGGAATCCCAGCAGCTTACCTAACCCTTTAGATTGACATGGTACCACATCTATGTCACCCTTTTCTCTCCCTTCTGCCTTGAGAGCCATGGGTGCCTTCGGGTGGTAGCTCAGGCCCATGTGGACACCCCCAACACTCAGGATCAGGACTGAAATCTGATTGATTGAAATCTGAGTGATTGACGCTTCCTGACTGACCCTAACCAGAACTACCAGGCCACCTCTGATGCTCTCTAAAAGGGGGCCTGTAAGGTCACTCGCTTCCTGGCAGGCACAGAAAAGGCAGCCCTTAAAGCTGTCAATCACGAACACAAATCAGAGCCATCGCTCAAAGACCAAAGGAGACCCATCTCTATCTTTCTCGCCTTTCAAAGGCCATGACCAACCTGCCATGACCCATCAGCTGACTCAAGACAAGGGACGATTGTACTCACACCTGCTCTTTATCTCACAACTGGCCACAGATATGAGATTAAAGTTCCAAAAAACTTGACGATGGCTCTCAGAACCCTCAATGGGATGGAGTTAAAACAGCCTTCAAGGTCTTTAAACAGAAGAACAAAGGAGCCAACCTTTAAAAGGGACCAGGCCAAGCGCCCGATGCAGGAAGCGGACTTTTCACAGGGTTCTCTAGTCTGAGGGGCTGGGAAATGGGTCAGCGTGAGGCTTGCTTCAAATGAGGCCACAAGACCATTGAGCAAGTGCCTACCCCAGACGAGGCCGCCTCCATGCCTCTGACCCATGTGTGGGGATGAAGGACAGTGCTGATTAGATTGCATCCAGCAAGGAACACACTTCATTCTATCACCCTGACAGGTCCCAGATGCCCAACTCAGGCTTGGCTAGGGTCTACTGGTTACCTGTCCCTCCATCATTACTGTAGGACCACATGTTATGCTATAAAGTTGTTCATATGCCTGTTTTGTTCTTACTAGGTATGGGGGCTGCCTATTCAGTCTTTACAGACTACTGAGGACCCCTCCTGGGGCTCTCATTCTATGATGAGGGTGGACAAGATACCCTCACACCCAAAACTGATGGGCCTGGTGATATCTAATATGTTTGGCCAGCCTTTTACATGCTTGTTTCTGATGGTCCCACATTGCCTGACACCTCTTCTGTGAACAGAGACAATCCTCCCTAAATTCTGTGGCACGGTGACTTCACCCCGTAGACCTCTGCTCCCTTAACCTTTGCCTGACTTCCATAGGCTGCCCCCACCCTTCTTCAATGCTAGCCTCTTACTGTCAGTCGATCCCCAAGTTTGGGACACCTCAGCTCCCATGGTTCCCATTCACTAAGAACCCCTTGCAATTAGGTTTCAAAACGCCTCATGCTTCTCCATTAGCCCTACTGGTCTACACCTTGTCCTTACAATTAGCAGGTCTGACTCCTTCTCCCAGGACCTCAGACTCATTGACCAGGCTGTCATTCCCATACCTCTGATTATCCCAAACACCTACACCTTCCTGTCCCATATTCTGCTCTCTACTTGCTTCTGTGTGCTTTTTTACTGTACCATAGACCCTCCACCTGCCAAGACCTCTTCTCTTTCACCCGGAACGGTCCCAACTGTCACATCACCACACAGCTTATCGGGATGGTCCTGCCTTACAAGTTTGGAGAGAGCTCCCAATTATTTGGACAAACTTCTTCCTGTCAAAACAACCAAACAAGGTGAATAGAGGTTGGTCTCCTTGCCTTAAAGAATTTGGATTTGCTGTACTACTGGCCTCTGAGGTTCTAAATCTTACACTCTATCAGCCAATTCCCGTTTCCCTTCTCTCCATGGTTTCATGTGGTCACAGCACATGCCTCCAAAATGTCGGAGTTTTCAATATCTCATTATATTACACACCATCCAGTTCATTAAGTTTCTCCTCAGCTGTGTCTCCCTCTCCAAAGCACAAACAGCAACCTCTCTGAGTCTCTCCCCTCACCCTTCTGAGTCTCTCCCTTCACCTCTCTGAGTCTCTCCCCTCACCTCTCTGAGTCTCTCCCCTCGCCCTTCTGAGTCTCTCCCCTCAGCTCTCTGAGTCTCTCCCCTCATCTCTGAATCTCTTCCCTCACCTCTCTGAGTCTCTCTCCTCACCTCTCTGAGTCTCTCCCCTTACCTCTCTGAGTCTTTCCCCTCAGATCTCTGAGTCTCTCTCTCCTCACAGTTGTTTCCTCACACTGCAAGGATCCTGTCAAGAGTTTTTCATTCCCCAAATAAAGGGGACCTTCTCTCCTTCCTGAGACTCATTTCTTCAAGATCTGGATGCCCAGTCTCAGGATTCTTACAAAACCCCTCTGTCTGATCTCCAGAGAATCTCTCTCTGACTCTCTAGATCCCTCCCAAGTCTCCAGCCCACATTGGTCAAGTTCAAGAAAGCCTTTTGGCTGCCCAGCCCCAGCACTCCTAAATCTCTCAACCCCTTTAACCCACTTCATTCATTCTCTTCAAAACCCCACCCTGGCCTACTCTGCCAACTGTTCAACAACTCTCCCTTTCTGGTGACAATCCTGTCACAGAAACTAGACATGGTAAGTCAGTTCAGGTCTCTAAGCCTTGAAGACTTTGGATCTGCACTGCTGGCCCTCAAGGCATATACGCTCCCAGCCAATCACCATTTTCTCCCTCCATAGTCCATACAAACTCATTAACTACCCTTGCCTTCCTCCCTCTTCCCCATAGTACATTTTTCATGCAGTTTGCTTATAACCCCTGTGGCAGTTATATTATAATGCTGCCCCCAATAGATATATGTTTGAATACTTGGTCTCCAGCTGGTGGAACTGCTTAGGAAAAATCAGGGGGTGTGGCCTTGTTGGAGGAGGTGTGGCCCTGTTGGAGGAAGTGTGGCCTTGTTGGAGGAGGTGTGGCCTTGTTGGAGGAGGTGTGGCCTTGATGGAGGTGTGTCACTGGAGGAGGACTTTGAGGTTTCAAAAGACTCACACAATTCTAAGTGTGCCATCCCCTCTACCTCCTATGTATGGATCAACACGCGACCTCTCAGCTACTGCTCCAGTGTCATGTCTGCTGCTATTCTCTGTGTCATGATGGTCCTGGACTCTGACTCTCTGAAACTGTGTCTTAGTTAGGGTTTTACTTGCTGTGAACAGGCACCATGACCAAGGCAACTCTTACAAGGACAACATTTAATTGGGGCTGGCTTATAGGTTCAGAGATTCAGTCCGTTAACATCAAGGCAGGAACATGGCAGCATCCAGGCAGGCATGGTACAGGAGAAGCTGAGAATTCTACATCTTCATCTTCATCTGAAGGCTGCTAGCAGAATACTGGCTTCGAGGCAGCTAGGATGAGGGTCTTATAGCCCACACCCACAGTGACACACCTACTCCAACAAGGCCACACCTCCGAACAGTGCCATTCCCTGGGCTGAGCAGATACACACCATCACATACCCCATTATTATGCCCCATTTCAGCCAGAAACAGTCCTATAAAGACCATGTCCACTTGACTCACAGTCCTATGAAAACTCTGTCCAAATTCCCATCCATTGCTGCCAGCTAATATTTTCATTAGCAAACAGTATCCCAAACAGAAGCTTGGCTTCCCTGGTGACCCTAGCAATGGCTAACTGAAAACTTCTCACCTCCCCAATGCCCCACTTACATTTCCTCTTTCCCAGACCTATAATTACCTAGCATGCAGCTGGGGCAGAAGAACTTAGTTCTTTTCAGAGACCCTCCCTGTAGGTGCCTCTAAGTAAATGCTGCTGTTGTGTCTGTCATCCGATGTCTTGTCCTTCTATTCAAAATCTGACACTGTCACCTGTGAGTGTCATAAACAGAAGTCAAGCTGAGGGAGCGCCACTTCCAGCTTCCTAGTCACTACCCTGAAGCCAGCAACAGCACACGAGTTAGGTGGGACATGTCCTACCCTGGAAATATATTTGGAATCACTAGTGGGAGAAAGGTGGGATGCCATGCGGTGTGCTGTTCCAGGAGGGGACATGTTTCCCATGCAGGGTCTTCTGGGTGGGTCTTTATGAAACAGGGATCTCTGCTGCAGAAAGGGCAAATCAGCTGCCACTCGCTGATGCTATAGTTCTCTCCTTGACTGGCCTTGCACATCAGGATGGCCAGCAGTGCCCTGAGGAGGAATAGATGACCATGGAGAGAAGCCTCTGAAACTCTTCCTTGGTTGATGCCTTCTCTGGATAGAAAGCTGTGCATCCCTGGATGTTCTTTAAAACCACAGAGGCACAGATGACCAAAATAAAGTCTCGTGGTAGACATTCCAGGACACGCGGCTTGTTGAAGACTAGAGAAGCTGAAGTCTGAGTATTTCTTCCAAGCAGTGCCCAGGTACTCTTCCATGTACACATGCATACTGCATGTATGTGTGTGTGTTCATGTATGCCTATATATTTGTGTGCTGTGCATGCATGTGTGCATTTACATATATTTGTAAGTATGCACGTATGTGTGTGATTACTTGTATGTCTGTATGCTCGTCCATGCATGTATGTACATTATATATTTGTGTATATGCACACACTTATGCGTCATGTGTACATGAATGCGTGCTTATGGACATGCGTCCATTTGTATATTTGCTTATGTGTTTTTTGCTTATGCATGCATGTTTGTGCATGTACTTATTTCATGTGCGTGTGTGCGTGCGTGCGTGCGTGTGTGTGTGTGTGTGTGTGTGTGTGTGTGTGTAGGAGGGCAGGGTCTTTGCACAGTACTTCTTTCAGGGAAGCAAGCCCCACGGTGAGGCCTGTGTTTGTTTCCAGGCTGAGGTGTGAGCTGCCCTCGTAGGACAGGAGGTGAGAATGACAAGCACATTTGCCTCATAAACTCAGAGCATGCCCTGCCTGGGGAGAAGCCTGTCATGAGCTGTGGGAAACAGCAGATGAAGTTGTCGTTCACATTTCCTCTTTATGGTACCCTGTGAGAGCCCCCTACACAGAGCCTGCCATTCAGCTCACCAGGCATGGCAGCTCTCAGGCTGACATGGGGACATGGGAGGCCAGAAGGGGTCTGTTTCATCCAGGAGTCTCCCCACCCCCCAAACCAGGGCAAGCACAGTGCCTCCCTCTGAGCCCTGAATATAAAAGGTGCCCAGAAGAATAGGTAGAAAATTGGTGAGAGGAAGCCACACAACCGCCAGGATCAGGACCAGGAGGCTGAGACACACTGCAGCCTACAGGCATCTCCTCCAATGTACTGTCTGGCATTGCACTGGCTCTGTGCTCCTTCAGAGCTCTCCAGAACAGTGCTTACCTCTGGGGTAGGGGTGAGGTGACTCTCTTTTCCTCTAGTGTCTCTGATCAACCGAAAGGGAATCAGATATAGATGAGGACGGAGGAAGAGACATCCACTAGACTTCCAGGGGTTGGCAAGTGCTCATTGAATGTGGCCCATGCTGTCCTTCCTCCTTGGGTACCCAGCCTTGGTGCTCAGTTCACATGGGTGGAAGCCTCTCCATCCCGACAGCACCCTATCAGTCATTAAGCGAGAAAAGCTGTACAGAATTAGCCACAGACGAGCTGATGGAGGCATTTTCTCAGTTGAGGTTCCTTCTTCCTCTAGCCTGTGTCAAGTTGACATAAAACCATCCAGGACACTAGCCAGGGTACCGTTTTTAGGAAAATCACAAGGAAGACAGGAAGCTCCACTCCATGTGAGGAGGGAGCGTTGCTGCTGAGGCCCAGGAGCCTTGGTTCCCAAGACCAGTAGCCTTGGGATACAAGGCGAATCCCTTAACTTCTCTAAGTCCCTGTGCCTAGAGCTGTTAAATAAGTCAGTGGGCCACAGTGCCATGAATCTGCTTCTTACACATTGAAAGAACCAAATTCACAAGGGGTTGCTACGGGGCAGAAATGCAGGCTAGACACCATATATCTGAACTACGAGATTAACAATCAATACCACACTGCACAGGGCAAGTGTTACAGTGAGCAGCAAGTCTAAAATAGAGCTGGGAATGGAGTGTGCAAAGATGGTGATGTCAGGGAAAGTTCCTGGAGCTGTGTCTATAACGATTGGAGAGCTCAGGTGTATCAGGGACCAAGGCTCTGGGCCAAGGTGGGAGGAGCTT
The DNA here is from genome assembly GCF_011762505.2 of Arvicanthis niloticus. Taxonomy (NCBI): domain Eukaryota; kingdom Metazoa; phylum Chordata; class Mammalia; order Rodentia; family Muridae; genus Arvicanthis; species Arvicanthis niloticus. The sequence continues at coordinate 8,141,112 of NC_047663.1, forward strand.
TGTCTAGTCAGCTTCTGGGTGTGTGGGTACTGCATTCCCAACACAGAGCTTTTCCAAGCTGATGGCATGGTACTGGGTCGTCATCTGTCACAGGTCTGCCACATGGTAGGCATTCTGTTTATAGGAACCTTTCTTTCTTTCTTTCTTTCTTTCTTTCTTTCTTTCTTTCTTCCTTCCTTCCTTCCTTCCTTCCTTCCTTCCTTCCTTCCTCTCTTCCTTCCTTCCTTCCTTCCTCTCTATATTTTCTTTCTTTCCTTCATGGCTGGTTGTGATTTTCTAGAAAGAACTGGTGCTTAGAGTTTGTGCATGGTTTAAGACTACGGTATCTGGCGTTGGAGATGGTTTAGTGGGGGAAGTATTTAGTGTAAGGATCTGAGTTCCTATCCCTAGTATCCACGGAAAAGCCAAGTGTGGCAGTGAGCATCTGTTAATTCAGCTCTGTCACTTGCAGACAGGGATATCTGGGGCTTGCTGGCCAGACAGTCTAGGCAAAATTGTAAGCTCTGGGTTCAGTTTTCCCTGAGCCTGGAGCTTACCTCTGTCTAAAAAAGTAAAGTGGAGAGTGATTCAGAAAGACATCCAATATTAACCTCTGGTCTCTGTATGCACACACATGCACACACACATACACACACATACACACACATACGCACACATACACACACACACACACACATACACACACAGAGAGAGAGAGAGAAAGAGAGAGAGAGAGAGAGAGAGAGAGAGAGAGAGAGAGAGAGAGAGAGAGAGAGAGAAGTACAACTTTGCCTTTGTTTCTTGAGTACCATTTTGGGACAGGAACTATCAGCCTGGGGGCTTGCCAAGTAGGCTAGGCTGGCCAGAGAGTCCTAGAGAATTAGTTGTCTCTGCCTTCCAAGACCTGGGATTACAAATGTGAATCCTTCTCTAGTGAAGGGAAATCAGACTCTTGTGAAGAACCCACCCCTGGTCAAGGACCGATACTGAGTCCCTGCTCAATCCATTCTGCCAGAGCACCCATCTGGAGCACAGCCATATGGCTCAAAACAGATCTAGCCCCTGCTGGGATTTGAGTCTGGGTCCCCAAGCTGTCCCCTGCTTATAGGGCTGGCTTTCTCACCTTACCCCCATAGAGAGGAGAGGAAGTGGTTAATCAGATCTCTGTAGCTCAGATCAGATCTATGTGATAGGGTCAGACAAGAGAGCAGCTGTCCCCCACCCAGCACCCAACTCCTTACACCTCTTCTCCACTCTTCTTTCCCGCCTCTCCTCTGTATTCCAGCAGGGAGGTCTAATACTGCCTGGTTAATGGCTTATAGATCGTTGGTGAGTCAGGCCTGATGGAAGTGTCTGTTAAGGTTGGCATTGGGAGCCGGAGTCAAATGGCCCGAGACAGATTCATGGCTGTCTTCCAGGCCACACCAGGAAAATCCACCCACACAGCAGGCTCAGCTCTTAAAATGTGTTAAACCTAGCAGGATGGAGGGAGGCTTTAAGGAGAGGCCCATGTTCTGAATGGTGGGTCAGAGCTCCCAGACTCCACCCATTGTGTAAGGACCCACAGGTCAGGATGGAATTGCCTGAGCGCAAACTAAGCTGCAAGTGGAAGACAGAAACGAGCCTTGGAAGACCTGATTAATGAGTGCTAATTTGGAAGGAGACCAGGGTGACCCAGTAATGGATTCTGAATTATGGGATTTTGAAACCCGATTTTGCCACATTCAAACAGATTGGCTTCAGTACAAATATCCAAGCGGAAGTGCTGGGGGGAGAAGGGGTGATATTTTTGTCCTGAAGGAATTGACAATATATCAGGAAGATGATTGACATAAAATTGTATTGCTTGACACTTAAGAGAATTAAATTACCAAAGCGGCGAACCAAAGGCTCCTGGGAACCCTCTAGAATGAACAGATGTACTTGTACTCACAGTGGCACTTCTGGGGGCTGGCACTGTTGGCTATTTTACTAGTCCATAGCTTAAGCATTCCCCTTCTCTCTGGATTTCAACCCATCTGGTACATGACGCGCAAGCTTCCAATAGCCAAGTTCCGGCCCTCTAGAAGGAACATCTGCTTGTTCTCCTGTAGACAAAGACTGAAGGACTCTTGAAGGGCTCTTGGTCCACCATGTTGGAGATCCTGGAGTTGAAATCCACCTCTTTGTTCTTGAAGTCAAGAATTCCCAGCTTAGGGACAATTGTCAAGAGCCCAGAGGAGGCCAAGGACTTTGAGGGAGTTTCAGAGTTGGGGTGCTCCATCTCCTGAGCTCTTCGAGAATCTACCAGTTTGGAACTAGAGAGATGACTCAGCAAAGAGCACTTGCTGCTCTTTCAGAGGACCTGAACTCCATCCCCACATGAAACTCACAACCATTGATAACTCCAATTCCAGGAAATCTGATGCCCTCGTTTGGCCTCCGTGAATGCGAGCATGCGTATGATCCATACATACACATGCAAGCAAGGCATTCGTATACATAATAAATAATTAAGCAAATGAAAAAAAAACCCACCAATCTTTCACCTCTCACAGGGAAGTTCAGCATTTTCATCTCCTTGGCTGGCTGGCAAATTGTAAATCTAGGTTTGAGGAGAAGATATCGTGACATCAAGGTTATGTGGTCCGGCGCTGACAAGATGGATGGCTTCAGTAACCAGCCTTCCCAGCGTCTCCTGGCTCTCTCTCCACCTCTCTTTCTTTTCATCATCTTTTTTTTTTTTTTTAAAGAAAACATTTTTAGAGACTTTAATAACCGTGGAAGGATGCTGTAAGGCGGGCAAGGAAATCGATCATTTTTATTCGGTTGTTCACGATAAAATGTAAGTTTGGGCGATAAATCTTCTTACCTCGAGGGGAGAGAACAGTGTGGCTGACCATTAATACAATTCCTTTTTGAAAATTATAATGAGTGAATGATGCCTTGGGTCTGAGAAATTAACAGTAATGGCTCACACTTTCCTGGTGGGACTTAGACTTCAGTGGAGGCTGGAAGTGGGCTTACATTTTCCCCAATCTAGGCATTTGCTGGTCCCTCCTGGTCTGTCTCCTCATCTGTCTGTGGCCATCAACTATTATTTCAACCCCAAATTCTCCCCTATGAATATAAAGCATACACTGTGCGTAGAACACTATGCTTATCTCTAGGGATTGTTTTAAAATCCCGAGTGAGTTATTCAGCAAAAAAGGCTCCCCATCAGCTTCTAGGGGTAACACTGACATGAGGGACAGGATTACCAGAAGAAGGATGGCCTAGTTTCATTGCCGTTGCTGTGATAAAATATCCTGATACAAAGTAACTTAGAGAGAAAGGATTTATTTCAGCTCACAATTCCAGGTTTTAGTACAATATTGTGAGGAAATCAAAATGGCAGGGGGGCTTGAAGCACTTAGTTACGCCTGTAGTCAAGAGCAGAGAGATGAATGCGCATGTGTGCTTTGTGCTCAGCTGGCCAGCCCAGGGCCCAGATCCAGGGACTGGTGCTGCCCACTTCTAGGCTGGGTCTGCCCACATCGGTTAAGGCAATCAAGACCATCCCTCACAGACATGCCCATAGGCTGACCTGATGTGAACAGTCCTTCTTTCCAAGTGGTTCTAAATTATGGCAAGGCATGTTGATAATGAAAACTAAACATCACAAAAGGTGTTTGGGACTGTGGCTCAGGGGACAGTGTTTTGGGGGAGAGAAACATAAGATCTAGAGACCTCAATTCTCAGGGACTTGGGGTACTGATGCTGATTTTTTAAAAGGTTGACTCTCTCTCTCTCTCTCTCTCTCTCTCTCTCTCTCTCTCTCTCTCTCTGTGTGTGTGTGTGTGTGTCCCACAATTCCCTGCAAAAGCACACCCAGTGGCTATCCCTCCACCTGGGATATCCCTCTACATCTTAATGGTCCTACAACCATCCAATAGCACCAAGCTGGAGGCCAAGACTTTACCAACATGGACCTGTGGGGGTCATTCCATCTGAAAGTTCAATCAAGTGTCACCTCCAAGTACCATTCCATCAGGACTTCAACAGGTGAGTTCTGGGAGGTCAGGAGCCATTACTTCTCAACAGCTGTGTGGTATGGAGACTGGCTGAGGAAGTAGGGTAGAGGCATCTGACAAGCCGGAGTGTGGCGAGGTAGAATCGGGAAGTAGTCTCTGATGCTGGGTTGGAAAATGTCCTCTGACCTGCTGCTGCCTCAACAAGCCTGTGGCTAGCTCATGGGAGGGTTTAAGGGCACTTCTGTCCCTGCCCCTCCCTAGACTACTTCTCTGATCTTACTTTCCTACTTAAAAAATAATCAGTGTGTGTGTGTGTGTGTGTGTGTGTGTGTGTGTGTTAGGTATGCATGTTCATGTGGGTGAGTGTGGGCATGTTTGTGCCCTGGCATCTGTGCAGAAGTCAGAGAACAACCTTGAGTGGGAGGACTCTCCATCCACCTTATTAGATACAGTCTAATCTTGTGTCTAATAAGTCTATCTTGTGTGGAGCCACGTATCCAGGCTAGATAGTCTGTGAGCTTCTGGGGATTCCTATCTCTACCTTCCATGTGCAGTAGGAAGCCGAGGCTACAGCCTGAACACTGCTACTTCTGACTTTCCATGGATCCTTGGGATCTGAACTCAGGTTCACTTACTGGGCTGTCTTCCCCGTTTCTTAACAGGCCACTAAATCCCATCAGGGGATTGCATCCTCATGACCTGGAGGAACCCCAATCACCCCTCAAAAGACCTTGTGGTCATCAGTTTTCTGTTCCTATGACAGATAGCCCGCACTATCAAGGATGATCTGGGCTCATCAAATGCTGCTGCCTGCCATTTGCAGTTCTCCCCAGACCCCCCAAGCATAGGAGAGGCGCTTCCAGCCTGGCCTCTCTCCTGTGGCTTGCTAGCACTCTGGACGTTGTCAGCAGTGAACTGCTTTCAGAATCCCTGGCATGCACGATACTCTGCAAACAAAGACAGGACAGCCAATTATTGCAAACACAGCCTGTTTCTGTTTGCGTCTCTGGTTTGGAGAACAGCTCCATTGATTGACTTGAACTTTTCTCTTCACGCTCGACCATGATTCATGATTCTTTGGTGAGGAAGAGCAGTGCTGTCTGGGAGCTCCCCAGGGCCAGAGACTCGATATGTGTTACCTCCTCGACCATTCTGTAAGGTTAGCACCCCAGTTTCTATTCTGTCCCAAACACAGGGGACAGTAATTAGCTTTATGAATCTCCCCACTTATAAGGAGCAGGGTCAGTGCTGTTCCAAAGCCAGGGGCCTTTCCGAAGCACAGAGGTGCTGGCTGTGTAGGAGCCCCCCTTGCTAGCTCATCAGATCCAGCATGGGACTAGGCAAACATGAGAATTGGAGACACTTTTCAAGATCAAATATAGATGGAATTCAGACACCAAGCTGTGCCAGCAGCCCAGCGGTCAGTGCGACCATCTCTGAAAACAATGACAGCCGATTGCTTTCTTCTAACGGTCGTCAGTGCTTAGAGATTTCTGAATCATAGCCGAGTGAGAGTCGCCCGGGCAAAGGGGTAACACATTCATACGCTGGTGAATTTTCTTCCGAGGAGAGAAAGTGAATATTCACACTAGAGGTCTGGGTGCATAAATTACAGAACATTCACACCAGGCGACGTGATATGCTATTGAAAACAATTAATTAGAGCTACCCAGAGAGATCCCCAAGGTATTGTTGAGAAAGAGAAGCAAGACACAAGAGACTGAATATCAAATAGTTCAGTAAAACAAACAATCACAAAGAGAGCCAGCTGTACGTGCTTAGGTAGGACCTGTACGTGTGTGTGTGTGTGTGTGTGTGTGTGTGTGTGTGTGTGTCCGCACGCGCGTGCGCATGTGTACAAGTACATACATGGGAGCTTGCACAATCAAATCCACACCTACTAATGCGTGAATGCATATGTGCAAATGCACTCAGACTCCTGTGTCTGAAGTTGCTGCCACCTGGATTCAACCAACCTTGAGTAGAAAATATTTGGGGGTGGGGTGGGGTGGGGTGGGGGTCGGGGGGCAGGGAGCTGGTGTGACAATGCTTGTCATGCAAGTCTGAGGTTCCAAGCTCAATTCCCAGAACCTGTCTATGAAGACGGAGCATGGAAGTTCACTTGTAATTCCAGTGCTGGGGAGGGTGCAAACCAGCAGATGCCTGGGGTTCACTGGCCAGCTAACCTAGTTTTAAAATTGGCAATCCCCAGGCCAAAGAGAGATTCTGACTCAGTGAACAATAAAGTAGAGGGTTCCAGAGGAATGGAGGAATGTTGACTTCTGGCCTACACATACACACACACACACACACACACACACACACACACACACACACACAGAGAGAGAGAGAGAGAGAGAGAGAGAGAGAGAGAGAGAGAGAGAGAGAACATCATTTATGCATTGTATACTGAAATAGGCATTCTCACAAATAACCCCGGGGAAAGGTTATAAAAGTGTTTTTCCAGAAGCAACAGAGATCTGGGTGAAGGTATGGTGAGAACAGGTCCTGGCAGACCCAGAGGCTGTGTGCAAAGGTTAGGAACGGCTGCAAGAAAGCCACACACACAGGCTCCCCAGTGCCTTAGAGCGGGGGGGGGGGGATGTGTGAAATCTTGGGCTGTGTTGATTTCACTTGCTTCTGCAGGGCTAAGGATGCACCCTGGGTGTCTCAAGTGTGCCAGGCCAACCATTGGGTCCCACCCCAGCCTGCTCATCCCTGGGCTTTGAAGCTAGCACAAGGAAACCTGGAAACTGTGGTTAGGGGGTTCTTCCTGGGGTGTTGCTTTAAAGTCCCTACTTGAACTGATGGTATACTGGCTGGTTAAAGGAGAAAAGAAATCCCTTTTCAGTTCTGTTACTGTTGGGGTAGTCACACATTTATTGTTTTAACAGGGTCTTTTTGGGGATGAGGAGAACTGTTAGGTTTTCTGGAACCACAGGAGCATCAGCATTGTCTCTGGCAAGTTGAGATGCAGGGTCACTGTCACTACAAGTCTTTAGTGGGGTCTGCATTCTTATTTCTGCAGTCTTCCTGCAAATATGACTTACATTCATTCCCTGATGTTCTGATTGTATCCAGAGTTCAGAAGGACCAAATTCTTACCACAGGGGTGTTTCTTCAAGGTTCTAGTGTAAGACCAGGAACAATGGGTGGCTCTTGGGGGAGCCAGGTCAGCCAGAATTATTTATAATTCATGCTGAACAGAGCTGGGATTTCTCTGTGCCCGCAGTGTAGGGGGCCTAGCCCTTCAAAGACAGAGATAAAAACTGCACTAGGACACTTCCTAGTTGTTGGGTCCAGCATCACCAACGCAGATCATAAAACGGGTCCTATGCTGATTAATAAATAAATTGGGTATTTTAACCTTAAACCCAGGTTATCCTCTTACCAGTACCCTCACTTCTTCCCAAGCATCCATGAAAGCCTTATTTAATGCCAGGGATTGACACAGAGACCAATGACAGGAAGAAGGAAGGAGAGAGATTCACCTGCCACCTGCAGTCTACCATGGTTTGGAACTACAGTCTGGGCTCTCCTTGGATATAAAGAGGAAGGTTATTTGAAGCGCTGTGTGGAGATGAGACAAATGCACGAGAAGCTGAGTACAGACGTAAGGATGGGAGAAAGGTCTAGGTGACACTCTTAGTCCCTAGGTCTGAAGTCAGTCCCCATGGTAGGAAGAATAATGGCCACTAAAGAGGTCCGTATCCCCCATTCCTGGAGCCTGTGTATATGTGTTTCCTTACATGACAAAAACAAACAAACAAACACCAAAGTTGTTAAAGATCTTGAAATGCAAGCATTGGCTTGGATTGTTCGGGTGGGCTCCAGCGATAACAAGACAGTTGACATGGAAGGGTTACAGGCAGAGAAGCAGACATAGTAGCTGGAGAAGAGGTGAAGGTTGTAGCTTTCAAGGGACCCAGGAGTCAGAGAAGCTGGGCCTTCTCAGAAGCAGGGAAGGCGAGGCAGGACAAAGATTCTCTCCCGACAACTCCAGGGAGAGTAAAGCTCAGCGCACGTGCCGAGTTTAGCCACATGGACCTATTTCCAACTTCTGACCTCCTGAAATAGCAAGCAACAAAGATGTGTTATTTTAAGCTACACCGTTAGCGGTAATTACAGCAGCCATAGAAACCAAATACCTCCGGCTTTCTCGTCGCTGGAATCAAACTCTTTCTAGTTACTGTCGATTTCCTATCATTTGGAACTTCAGGGCTCCCTGGCTAGTAGCTCCCATCCCTCCCACCTCCCTGACCCCCCCACTTCTCCCGAAGGAAGGGCGTCTCTTCTCAGAACCTGCTTCTGCTTCTGCTTCTATTGACCTGGAAGACCGGAAAGGGCCATAGGATAGAGCTGTCCAATTGTTTTGTTTGTTTTTGTTTTTTGGTCTGTAAATGTGGAATTCCAGCTAAAACCAGATGCATCTTGTCTTGGTGGGGCAGTTTGGTGGACTTTGTGTCTTTCCTAATTTTCTTTTGTTTCTGTGACAAACACCTTGAGGAAAGCAACTCGGCTCAGGTTACCATCCACCATTGCAGGAGATCAAGGCAGGCTCTAGAAGCATCGTGTCCATAGTTCAAGAACAGAGGAAAAAGAGCACGGACTCTTACTTCCCCAGGTGGCTTTTTCTACTCTTATACAGCCCACAGTAGGGAATGGTGCTGCCCACGGTGGATGGAGTCCTGTCACATCAACTAACCAAAGACAATCTCTCACAGACACTCACAGGGCAAGCTGACCTAGAACATTTTCCATTAACACTCCCTTCCCAGGTGACTCTAGGTTGTGTCAAGTTGACAGTTAAAACTAACCAACATGGTGCCCATCTTGAGTTCTGGGTCCAGAGTCCAGTCCCAGCTCATGGAATCCCAGAAGAAAGCCTGAGATTGCAGGACGATGATTGCGGATTCCCACCCCACCCCCATCCCTGTCTTTGTTTCTGTCTGTGTCTCTCTGTGTCTCTCTGTCTCTGTCTCTCTCTGTCTCTCTCTGTCTCTCTCTCTGTCTCTCTCTCTGTCTCTCTCTGTCTCTCTCTGTCTCTCTCTCTCTGTCTTTCTCTGTCTCTCTGTCTCTCTGTCTCTCTGTGTGTGTGTGTGTGTGTGTGTGTGTGTGTCTATGTATATATGTATATTTTGGGTGCCCAGAGAAAGCAACATATCCTTGGGATTGTTCTGTAGCTGAGGATGCTGGGAGTGAGGGCCACCTACTTTGACCTTATGTTCCACGTCCTGGCCCATCTCCTCCATGACACTTCCTGCGGCCTTGCCCAGGATGTCTATGTGGAAGTTCCTCTAAGATTTACCTCTGGGGTCCTGTCAGAATTCAAAGACAGCCATCCAGCCTCCTAGACCTGATTGTTTTGACAGTTTTGCCAAATGACAAAGCAAAGGCCCCATTTGGTGATAAGAAAAGCAATATTGTGGCAGGGACAGCTTCATCCCTTTGAAAATCAGCAGTAAGTGAATTTGCATCCTCTTAGTAAAAATCTTCTGGCTGCGCCCTCCCTTCCAGCAATAGCTGGAATTTAGAGGCACTGGGTTTTGCTTTATTATTTTATAATACAGAGAAAGGGAAGTGGGAAGAGAGAGGGAAGAAATGGCAAGGAGAAAGATACCCAGAGTTACTGTGGAAGTTTTCCTTCTTGTTTCTATGTCTGAGCTCACCGCCGGGCTGGGCTGGGGGGAAGTATCCATGCAGGGTGGGTGAATCACTGTCTGGGAAAAGAAATGGCCTCTCTCGGTTCTGTGTTATGATTTAGAAGCCTCTGAAGAACGCTTGTCAAGACATGCTCTCTAAAACCCTCTTTAAAATTCTGCTGCAAAGGCCCAGAGAGAAGATATACAGGCCTTTGTGGAGAGCAGGGAGAGCGGAGACACTGGCAGAATGCTGCCAGAGGGCGGGGGTGTTCCATGCAAATTTGTTTTAAAGTCCCAGGTCAGTAGCTGCAGGGAAGGAACCGCTTTATCCTTTTTAAGAATAAAGTGGACACTATCTCTTTTGCTTTGGAGAAGAGCCAGCTGTGGATTGCTTTGCATTCTCCGCACAGGAATGCTCCGGGTGACCCTCTCTCTCTCTTTTACTTTTGAGCACGGATGAAAGAGAAACCGGGCTGGAAGATGAAGAAGCAAGACACATTATGAAAGAGGGATGTGGGGCCTGCGGGTTCTCAAGTGGGAACCACGGGATCAGAAATGGGCCAGCCCAGGACAATCAGAGGTCCTGGAGTTTTTAGGGTGAAGTCCTGGCTCTGGCAGCCCCATGAGGTTTGGCTACCTAGCCCAGCCCAAAGTGCCAAGCAAAGGGATGGCACCCAACAGAAGACATCCAACATACATGAAGGTGTACCACTGGGGTACTTGACACGGGCTTTAGGTTTAAAGAGAGGAAGGTTGGGGGGTGGAGGGGACAGGCGGTCAAGATCAGGGTGTGATCTCATCTGTTTTCATCTCAGCTCTCGTCCTGCATGGTGAGCAGAAGTCTTGATTACTTCAGGGGAACAGCTGATTTGAGGAACTGATAACTTCCAGTCCAGGGCTCAGCCTCGGCCTTCCTTTCCTGCAACCTGTCTTTAGCAGAAGGAGTCAGGGAGTGGTGTGTCCTGGAGCTTTTATACTTTCTGGAGACCAAGGTGCCTGAAGGTTGGGGATGATGACCCACATCGCTGTGCCTTGAGGGTGGATGAGGGAGCTTAGGTAGGCAAAGTCAAGTGGAAGGAGACAGGTGTGGGATGAAGGCCAGAGACTACACTTTTAGCTCATGTGCAGGCTCAGGTGACTGTCATCACTTATTGTAGAAGTGGCTTCTAAGTGGCTGTTTCATCAAAAACGGAGACCCTCCCCTCCTCTCCTTCCCTTCACCTCCTCCCCACCCTCTTCCTCATCCTCTCTCCCTTCCTTGTCCTCTTCATCTCTACCCTACCCCTCATCATCATCATCACCATCTTTCCTCCCGAGCTCATGCCTTCTCCTCTTCCTGTATCCCATTCCTCCTCCTCCTTCTTCTCTCTCTCTCTCTCTCTCTCTCTCTCTCTCTCTCTCTCTCTCTCTCTCGTGTGTGTGTGTCCATCTCCAACTTCACACCATATGTTTAAGGTTGGCCTTGAGCTCATGATCCCCCTGCCTCGGCCTGGGACTACAGTACTGGATTATAGGCCAGCCCCATCACACTTGGCTTATGACCAAACTTCTTAACTTATACTTCAAGGCTTCTTGGGCTTGATTCCCAGCTTCCTTCCTGGTTTTTCTATCGTGTAGCCAGAGTGCTTTTAATTTCCAAACTACAGAAGGTCCCTGGATCCCGCAGACACAGAGATAATTGAGCTGACAAAGGCAGATGGGCTACTCCAAAGCCTTTGTGACAACCTTGTTTTTTCAGCCATGGAAGGTCTTCCTGTGTCCTCTTCGGAGAGCTCAGCTGAGCTCCGTGTATACACATTGTGTCTCCATGTATACACATTGTGTCTTCATGTATACACATTGTGTAACTGGCTACTTAGACTATTGTTCCAGGAAATAACATTGACAAAAGTAGCTAGCTAGCATTCATTCATTTCTTCCCATGGGGACAGTGAGGAGACAAAGAACTTGTCCAGTAGAAACAGAGTTGGGGGCTGGCAAGTGAGCCATGTCCCTAAACTGTACACTGACGTCACCTGGTTTGCTTCACTGGTAGTCCAGCCTCCGCTGACTTACCATTACCTATTGTCTCTGACTGGCATCTGGTTCCGTGCACTGAGTTGGATGAGAGCAAGGAGACATGGAATCCAACATCTCTTCATAATTACTGAAATACTTAGTAGTACAGGTGCCTGCCCTGAACTACTGTAGTTGACACATGACCTCTCTGGTAACTCACACCTCTGGAAGGCAAACAAGGATCATTATAATGTCCACTTTACAGATGAGTAAAACGAGGCACAGAACGGTCAAGCAAAGGCAAGGAAGGCCAGTTCATCCTACCCTCTTTTGAATCCAGCACATTGGGTCAAGCCTCTGAGACATCTCATGCCCTCAGCAGAGCTCTCTCTAAAGCTCCCTGTTGAATCTTTTGCTGACTCTGGGCTTTGTTGTGGGCTATGAGGATTCCCATCTGGTGCTGGCGGAGAATAAGGCAGGTAGACACAGAATCAGCAAAGAGGTGCCAAGGGCAGGGCCGGAACCAGGAGCCTTCTGGGTGGATCTGGGTCCTATCTGTGCACTGCACGTGAGACTCATTGGTACAGGAGCTGCTGTGAGTGAACTAGCTGCCTTGTTGAGTTCCCTAAAGGCCCTAGACCCAGGGTGGGGGTGGGGAGGTGGGGAAAGGCACCTGGAGGAGCCTCAGCCATAGACCAAGTCACAGCGCCAGGGCCTGTGCTCTAGGCAGCAGCCAGCTGTGCACCCCGCCGCCCCTCCCCTGACCACCCACCTGCTGGCGGCTCCAGGCTTGTTTGCAATGGCTTTTTATTGAATCTGACTAGTCTAGGAGTAATTGCAGTAATATTATTGACACTAATAGTACACCAGAATGTATTTATATCTTGCTTCTTTCTCAACTAAAATTCAACGTCATCACTCTCGCTTTGAGTGGCAGGCCTCCGGCAGGGAGCTTCGGGAGGGGTGGGATCGGGAGGCATCTGTCCAGGGTACCACACCTGTCTAGGGGGCCATGAGTTGGACGCCTTCTGCTTTGGGAGTTTAAGGTCCCTGGCTGCAGTTCCGGCAGCTGCCAGTAGGGTGTGCCTTTACAGGTGGTGGCGGAGTGTGTGATGGGGTTTGGCCACAAAGGGAAGATGGGCTTCTTTTGAAAGGTTTCCCACGAGGATGAAGATCCAGTGCTGGGCAGACAGCACTTCAATAGCATCTTAGACGTCCCATCCCCACAAAATGCTCTTGTCATGTTTGCCGTCTCTCTCCCCGCCTGCACCTTGGTGAGGGCTACTGTGTCCCTCTGCCTTTCCTTGGCAGTTCAGCAGCTGCCAGCTTCTTTCCGTGAGTCTTAGACAGGAAGCAGGAACTTTTCCTCTGAGCTCTCCCTCGCAGCCAGCTCAACGCTGCCTAGCTTGGTGTTTTATTCCAGCTGTGTGAGGAAGCCTTGAGTCTCAAAACCTAGACTCCTTATTATTCACTGGGTTTATTTTACAAGTCATTTGGGACTTGAACACAAAAGGGCTTCTTGCTACTTTTTTATTCTAAAGAGTGTGTAAAATGTACACATACGGTTTAAAGAAGAATAATAAACTAAAACACCCATACATTCACATCCGCCATGAGAAACGGAACGCTGCGGGTCCGGGAGAAGGCTCCTGTGTATTTACTCTTCGTCTCTCCCTGCTACCACAGTTTCATAGCAATTGCTGCCCCTCCCCCACTTTTACAAAGTTTTACCAGGCATGCAGGGCTTCCTAAACAACACATTCATTTAGCTCTGCCTGACTCTCTAACTTCATGCTATAAGGGAGCTGCACAGTAGAGTTTTTTTTTTTCCCCCTTCGCTTTGCTTCTTAGACTCCACAATGTATTTTGGGGATTCATGCATTTTTAATGGGAATAGTTGTGGCTTATTCCGTTTTATTTCCAAGTAGTATCCCAGGATACGAATATTGTGCAATTCATTTGCCCTGTCTACTACTGTTGGAAATTAGGATCTGGGCAATTAGAAATGTCACCATGAATATTCATTTGTAGTGTTGTCCTCAGCCTGGTGGTGTTGACAGCAAATGCAGAATTACAGAGGCTGACTCCAGAGCAACCACATCGGAATTTGCATTTAAAAAAATTATCTTTTTTCAAGTGTGGCACTAAATGTTTGTTAATTTTTTTTTTTTTGATAGAGAGTCTCTCTTTCACATATGCCAGGTTGGGCTTAAATTGGATTCATAGCTGAGGGTGACCTTGAACCTCTGAACCTTTGGAGTCTGCCTCCCTAATTCTGGGATTGCAGGTGTGCAGCACCATTTATGCAGTACTGCGGGGGGGGGGGAGGGGGGTGTGCTAACTTAGGGCTTTGTGAATACTAAGCAAGTGTTCTAACAGCCGAGCAACATCCCTGGATGTTGGCATTTGAACACAGTTAGAAGCAAGTTAAAGTTTGAGACCCAAGGCTCTGTGCACCTTCGTCTCTTCCTGGAGGTGAGGTCCCTGAGTCTGAGGGGAAAACGTGGCTCTATCAACATCCACTCGCCCCAGTGGAGCATGAGGGTCAAGGTCCCTGTTGGTCCTCACCTTCTCAAGTCTTAGTAGTTGGGAAGCTGAACCCAGGGCCATCATACTTCCTGTCCTAGAAAGAGGCAGTTTATGCTTTTGCTCACCCCTTTTCCTCCTTTTTCTCCTCCTCCTCTTCCTCTTCCTCCTCTTCATCCTCTGTTTCTTCCTCCTTTTCCTCTCCCTCCTTCATCTGTGTGTATGCAGGCCAGAAGTTGACCCATGCATTATTCCGTAGAAGCCATCTGCTTTTGTTTATGGCCTGCACACACACTTATTTTATCATCTTAGTTATGTGCATGTGTGTGCATCTGTGTGGGAATATACCCGAATTTAGGAGCTCACAGGGGCCAGAAGAGGGTGCTAGAGTCCCCCGGAATTGGAGTTACAGACTGTTGTAAGCTTCCAACGTGGTTACTGGAAACTCAACTTGGGGTCTCGGAAGAGCAGTGCGTACTCTTCACCACTGACCATCTCTCTAGCCCCTCCCCCCCCCCCCTTGGGACAGAATCATTTCACTGAACATAGAGTTTACCTTGGAGGCTAGGCTGGCCGGCATGCCCCAAGATCCATCTGCAAAACATTGAGATTACAAGTGTGTGTCACTGTGCCTGGCTTTTACCTGGGTGCTGGTGAGCAAACACAGGACCCCATGCTTGCGTGGCAAGCACTTCCCTGACTGAGCCATCTCCCCAGCATTCGTTCACCCTCTTATGAGACTGGTTGTCCTTTATTAATCCACTTGTAGGAGGTATTTGTGAAGGGACTTATATACCCGTGTTCATGGGGCAGGCAGTGTGCAGTGTTTAAACCATGACTTCCTCTCCCTGGGTACAAAGCCGAGCAAATTTTCCAATGCTTGGCCACCAAGTTAGGACCCTGTGACAGACAGCGAGGGAGTGAGAGGAGGATCCATTTGCTCTGTCCGTGGTGCTGCAGAAGCTGTGGCTTAAGTAACAGACATGTTTCCTCTTGAAGTTCTGTAAATTGGAAGAGCAAGATTATGGTGTCAGCATGTTCTCTTCCAGGCCTCTCTCCTTCAGTGTAACTACTACTCCACTCCTTTCTCTCTCTCTCTCTCTCTCTCTCTCTCTCTCTCTCTCTCTCTCTCTCTCTCTCTCCTTCCTTTAAAAATGTTTAATTGTTGAAAATTTCATATATACTACTATATTTATGCCATCTCCTTCTCTCGCTCTCCTCCATGCCCACTCACCCCCTCTCAAATTCATGACCTCTGTTTCTTTATTATTGTTACGTGTATGCATACACATGAATATATGGCTGCCACCTGCCAAATCTATTTAGTGTTGCTTTTATGCACATGTGTTTAGGGATGACCACTTGCAATTGGATAACCTATCTGGAGGCTTGTCCCTGGAGAGCCTCTCCCTCTCTTAGCTATCAATATCCTGGAACTCTCATTTAGGAGTGGGGCCTTGTGAGATTCTCCCCATCCATGTGGGCTTGTCAGTTGGTGCCATTGTCCAGGTCTTGTTTAGGCAGCCATACTGTTGAGATGCCATCTCTAGTAAGGACGTCAGTCATAATAGATTAAAGAATCTGCTCACAGAACCTTAGCATTTCACTAAAAGTCATTTTATGTCTTCCAAGTTCCTGTTTCCACGGTTTCCAAGGCCAGTGCTCCTCTAGCTGTTGAGGGCAGGTCTTCACACGTTAATCTGGGTCAGTGTGTGTGGCGGGCCACACAACTCAAGGCTATAACAATAATGTAAGCCACTCCTGTTCCTGGAGGTAAAAACCATCCCACAAGTTTTCCAAGCTTCCTCTTGTCCTTTGTCAGTAACTCCAGAAGCCACATGCTTTAGAAGGTGTAAGTAAGAAAAGGACTTATTCTGGGTCCTTGTATCACACTGTGGAGTCTCAGCCATCTCCTGTGTGACACACTATGACCTAAGGGTGAAAAAAATCCATGTTGGCTGTACCAGGCACTGAGATCTTGAATTTTTCTACTGAAAAAAATTTCTATTTTATATCAACTAACTAGTTTTTACATGAGATTCAACTGTTATTTTTTTTCTTTGCTGGTATTATCCTTATCTGTCTTTGAAATTAAGATTAGCCTAGCCCTTAAGATGGTCTGAGGCAGGAGTTTCCCCCACCCCCAAAATGATCTGCAAGAGCAGTTCCTAAAACATTGGGTAGAAATTGCTGATAAATCATTTGGAACATGTCCTTTTTTATTTTCTTCCTGGAAGAGTTTCAGCTAATAATTCCATTTCTTTAAAGGTCATTAGCCTCTCTAGGTTTTCTCATGCTTCTTGGATAAGTTGTATTTTTCTAGAATTTGTCCATTTTGTCTAAGTTTTACAATTTATCTCTCGGGTTTTTCAGACCTCCTTTTCACGAGTTTAAGCACCATGACTTTGGCCCCTGTTTAATTCTTCACATTGTTTTCTAGCCCCTGTCCCTAGCACACCTTTGATCTGCTCAGACTGATCATGCAAGGAAATGGTCTTTTAAGCAAATGGTGTGTGTGTAGTGTATGTGTGCATATGTGTTTATGTGTGTGTGTTCTTGAACGTGCTGTGCACATGTATGTGGAGGCAGCAGCTTCTACACTCCCTCTCCATCATCTTTTGAGACAGGGTCTCCCCCTGAAGCTGGGGCTCACTAATTATACTGGGCTGGCTTGTCAGTGAGCTCCAGGGATATGCTTGTCTCTTATACAGCCTTCTGCTGTAGGGGTTACAGGTGTGGGACCAGACCTTTTGATGTGGGTGCAGGGAACTGAACTCAAGTCCTCTGCTTATGTGGCAAGCATTTTATCAATGGAGTCATTGTCTCAGCCTCCTGGATGATCTTATTATTGCAAAGCCTTTCTCAGAAAGCTGGTTTTAGGGTTTGGTATTCCTTCTGATTGAACTTTATTTCTTGTCTTCCATCTTACTCTTATCTTAACATTTTCTGCCTTCATGGGGTCTGTTCTGTTGATGTTCTTTGGGTTTCTTCATCTGAAGCACACTGAGACTACACACAGTGAAAATAGGAACTTTCTTCTATATATTGCATAGCTTGCACCCTTACAATTTTTATGTAGAATAATTTTGTTATTATTGACTCAAGATTCTCTCTCCTCCCCTTCCCCCTTTCCTCCCCCTCTCCCCCCTCCACTGTATAGTTCAAGCTGACCACAAACTTGTGATCTTTCTGTCTCAGTCTTTTGAGTGCTGGGATCACAGAAACAAGCTATTTTGTTTGGCTCAGATATACAGATTCACCACACACACACACACACACACACACACACACACACACACACACACACACACCGCACAGTTGTTTTGGAGACAAAGTCTAACTGTATCCCTGGCTGGTTTGAAACTTGCTATGTCAACCAGACCAGCCTCAAACTCACAGAGATCTTCCTGGCTGTGCTTCCTGGGTGCCAGGATTAAATGTGTGCTCCATTCTGTTCAGTATGGTTATGTTCTTGTTACTGAGTTTCTTTCTTGACTCCATGCGTGGCCTAGCCCATAGGTGAGGTTGTGTAGGGTTTCCACAGAGCTCTGTAATAAGCTATGTCCTACTGCCATTGGGTGCAGCCTCCTCTGCTGAATTCTTTCCCAGTTGTGTTTGCAGCTGTCTGTATTCTTGGTAACTTTTCTGTCTGGTTGATCAATTATTGAGACAGACATATTAAAAACTTTCACTCTGATGGCAAATGTTTTTGCTTTTCCCTGTGTCTTGTCAATTTGTGTGTTCAGTACTTTGATTTTTAGTGTGTAAAGTTCAGATTCAGAATTGATATATTTTTCTGGTTTAATTGATTAAACCCTTTATCATGGTGTAGGAAGTCTTTAGTTTTACTAATCCTTTTTGTTTAAAAGTCCAGTTCATGCAATGTCAATACCAGGTCAGCAGCAGTCTTTTGCTTAGATTTTTTCTCGTCATATCTACCACACTTCCCTGCACTTCCACGACTAGGGCCATGTGTGTGTGCTACACGATGGTTTTACCACTGGGCCACACTCTCGGTCCACTTGTTTTCTTTAATTTTGAGGCTTGATCATTGAAATTCATGTTTTTCTTTAATTTTGAGGCTTAATCATTGAAATTCATGTTTCCTTCTCTCCTCTCAACCATGGTGCCCTACTTTAGTTCTGTCTCTGTGATAAAACTTTCATCCAAGTCTAGTCGAGGAGGAAAGTTTTATTTGGCTTACAGACTATAGTCTTTCATCAACGGAAGCCACGGCGGCGGGAACTCGGAGGCAGGAACCGAAGTGGAGGCCACGAAGGGGTACTGCTTACTGGCTTGCTCTCCATGGCTTGCCATCCTGCTTTCTTACACAACCCAGGACCACCTGGACGGGGTGGCTCCACCCACAGTGGGCGTGGCCCTTTCTTGTCAATCATTAACAAAAGAAATGTCTCACACACGCATCCATAGGCCAATCTGATGGAGGCTATTCCCCAGTTGAGGCCCCCTCTTCCCAGGTGACTCTTGTTTGTGTGAAGTTGGCAAAAAATTAGCCAACATACACGCTCAGAGAGTTAAAGTTTTGTAACCTTGATCATTTAAATCAAATTCTCATTCATCCCAGTTTGTTATTGGTTATCAGCATATCCGAGTTGATTTTGACCAGTTTTTACATGCTGCATGTTAAGATTACAACCCCCCCTTTTTTTTTTTAAGATTTACTTATTTATATGAGTACACTGTAGCTGTCTTCAGACACACCAGAAGAGGGCATCAGATCCCATTACAGATAGTTGCGAGCCATCATGTGGTCGCTGGGAATTGAACTCAGGACCTCTGCAGGAGCACTCAGTGCTCTTAACCACCAAGCCATCTCTCCAGCCCGATTACATTCACTTTTACTTAGAGTGATTGATTGTTCTGCTTTACTTCCGTGTTTGTGCATGTGACGATATGCATGTGTGTGCACATGTGTGTATGTAGACGCCAGAGGATGACATCAGGTGTCTGTCTCTGTTATTCTCTAGCTCATCTTTTGACACAGGGTCTTTGTCACTCTCTCCTCCACCCCACCCCTTTCTCTCCCTAGACCTTGTCTGTTTGGGCCAGGCTAGTTGACCACCTTGCCTCAGGGATCTTCCCGTCTCTGCCTCCCCTGCGCTGGGATTACAGGCAAGTTACACTTGCTTTTGTTTGTTTGTTTGCATGTTTTGTTCTGGTGGGTATTAAGGGATTAAACTTGGCTCTTCCTGCTCACTCGGCAAGTCCTGTGCTCTCTGAATTGTCTTCACACTTTTTCCCCTTAGTTTTTTGAGACGGATCTCTCACTAAACCCAGAACTGGCCATTTTGAGTAGAATGGCTGGCCAACAAGCCTCAGGGATCGCCAGCTCCACCGCGCGGGTTACAGAAGGGTGCTACCATGACCAGCATGACCAGCTTTCATGGGGGTTCTGGAGGGTGAGAACTTAGGCCTTCCCGATTATACGGCAAATATTACACACCAAGGCAATATTTTTTTCCCTAAAAATCATTATATTTCTTAAAAATCAAATATTTCAATATTTCTTCCTAAAAAATCATTATAAACTAATTTTCCTATCTACTTGATGAATTATATACTCTATACTTATTTCATTTAGGAATTATTCTAGTTTGCATGTGTACTTGACTTAAGAAGAATTAAAATGACTGAACACACTTCCATTCTTCTTGACTCAAGCGAGAATATTAATTTGACTTCCCTCTCCTAAATTACTCACTATCTAAAAACCACTTCTTTAGTTACACCCTCATAAGTTTCTGAATTCCTTGACACTGGCACCCACATTCCTTCGAGCTCGCGCAGGAGCTGGCATTAAGTCCTCCTGTGGTAGATGCCAGGGTGTGGTCCTTTGGTGGAAATGGCAGCTTCCTCAGACTGCATCCTTAGACCCAGTGGTCTACTCCACCTCTGGCTTTGATGGTTGTGTAACCTGTAACTCCTTGTAGTTTTTCCGTTCCCATCATTCCACTGGCTTTCGAGTTAAGGAGCCACTGGCCTTCCCTAGCTTTGGGGAGGTATCTGTTTATCTTATGGTGTTTGCATAGTGTTACATTGGTCTTTCCAGACATGTCTGAAGAACTTGCCACATGCTGTACTTAGTTTTCGTCAAAGAAGAGCTTTTAAACTATTCATTTAACTCAAGAAATGCAAGACTGGCAAGTTTATGAGTTAGTTGCTTTTTGAGTGAGCTTTGATAATTTGCATCTTCCAAGAATGAAGTTCGTCCAATCCAAGACACTGGAAGGTGTCCATGGTATTTTTTTTATCATCTTGCTGGTGTCTACTGGATATGGAATAAATCTTTTCTTTTATACTTGTTATCGGTAATTTTGTGTATGTGTCTATATGTGTCTATGTGTGTCTCTGTGTGTGTGTGATTGTGTGGTTTTGCGTGTGTGTGGTTGTGTGTCTCTGTGTGTGGTTGTGTGTGTGGTTGTATGGTTTTGTGTGTGTGTGGTTGTGTGGTTTTGTGTGTGTTGTTGTTGTGTGTGTGATTATGTGTCTCTGTGTGTGGTTGTATGGTTTTGTGTGTGTGTGATTGTATGTCTCTGTGTGTGGTTGTATGGTTTTGTGTGTGTGTGGTTGTGTGTGTGTGGTTGTGTGTCTCTGTGTGTGGTTGTGTGGTTTTGTGTGTGTGGTTGTGTGGTAGGCCAGCGGTCATTATCAGTTGTCTTCTTAAGTTGTTCTCTACTTTATTTTTCTGAGGCAGGGTCTCTCTCTCATTGAACCTGAAGCCCACTGAGATGGTTAAGCTGACTGGCCAGTGAGTTCCAGAGGTCTCCTTGCTTCTGCCTCCCCAGCTTCTGCTGCTCCCTCTTGGCTTTTGGCATGGGTGGTAGTGATCTAAATTCAGATCCTCATGGTTGCACAGGAGACACTTTACCTACTGAGCCATCTCTCCGGTTTCTAATTTCTTCTTTGTGTTTCTCCTCCCCAGTCTGGCTGCGCACTGACTTCACTGTGAGGAGCGTTTCACTCTGCCCAGCTGAGTGCACAAGCTTCAGTATTCTTATTTCTGCTCTTCTTCGTCCCATTCTTTCCCATTTCTGGGGGTTTAAACTGCTCCTCCTTTAACACATTTTGGTTTTTTTGTTTGTTTGTTTGGGGTTTTTTTTTTTTGTTGTTGTTCTTTTTAATACTCAGATACAGAGTTATTATATTCAAGTCCTTGGAGGCCAATATCTACATTTCAAGTTGTGTGTAAGAAATTAGATGAGAATAATATACAAGAGAGGAAGAGAGGCAACAGTAAAAACCCACTTGACTATCTATCCCTGACACTGCATGTGGGGACTCAACAGAAAGCAATATTTTCCTTTATAAAAGGATATTTATTTGTTTGCCTTCATGTGTGAATGTGCACCACAGGTGTGCAGTGCCCTAAAAGGCCAGAAGAGGGCGTTCAATCTCTTAGAACTGGAATTAGAGTCTATTGTCAGGCACCATATGGGTACCAGGTTCTTTGGATGAGCACCCAGTGTTCCCAACAACTGAGCCATCTCTCCTGCCCCAAGCTATATCTTAATTCAACCATCTAAGTCATCATATATGAACATTTCAGGGTCCTAATGTAAGAAATCTGTCTGTCAGGATTATACACTAACATTTTCTAGAGAAAACGTAAACCATTTTACCCGGATTCTTCATTCCTGTGGGATGTGATGCTCCATGGCTTCCGTTTGTAGTCCTGCGGAGACTCCAGCTCCAGCCAGACGTTTTTGTTAGTGCTACCCAGAGCTTTAAAGGGTCCATTTCTGAATCCCCATGAAAAGGAATTTCTTGGTTGTGAGTTCTGCAAATATAGTATCTACACCCAAATGTCAACTGGAGGTGGGGTGGTGAGTTGATCTGTGCAAGGCTTTTGGAGAGGGAGCGACATCACTGCCTGGTGTATGTCTTACCATTTCAAGAGCTCCAGCAAGGGCAAAATTGCACAGTTTGATTGTTTCTTTGTTGTCTATCAGTAGCTTCGGAGGTCTTAAATGTGTGTGGAGAACTCCTGGGGAATGACAAACACAGTCCCCTGATGGATCTGGTATAAGTAACTCAGCATCAGAGGGAGCCAGGGGCTGGTCAGGAGGGACAGGTTCCAAGTGCTTCTTGAGATCCATGGAAAGGAATTTGAAAATGAGCTATAACCTGGAATCCTTCCAAAGCACATCTTGAAGACTGGCTCTATTTGAATAACAAAATTCTTTCAGTAGAGAAATTTTCTGAGTTGCAGCTCTAGGAGCCCCTTCTTCACTCTCTATTTCAACTTCTGTCTTTAAAATATCTTTATATTGATTGTTATTGGTTTAACTTATGTATGTGTATGTGAGGGTGTATGCCCTGTATATTTTAGATAGCCACAGGGGCCAGAAGTATCGGATGCCCCTGGAGCTGCCATTACAGGGAAGTAGTGAGCCACCTGACATAGGGGCTGGGAACTGAATTCCTGAAGTGGGTGCTGGGAACTGAACTTGAGTCCTCTGAGAGAGCAGCAGGTGCTCTTAGCTGCTGAGACATCTCTCCATGCCCTCATTTGATTTTCTCCATGGTCACTGCATGACCTGTAGTTTTGAGTCTCCTCTTATACACAACTGTGAAAGTGCTATCTCCAACTCTTCTGATTTTGATACAGTCCTCCATAGTTACCTACCATGTTATCGTAGACCCTGGATTGTTGCTCCACCGAGACCTGGGTACCAGTTCCTAGTCTGCACTGACCTCCCTGAACTTCAAGAATCTCCCATTTTCATAAATTAATTAGTTTTATTACTTTATATTAACTCTGTTAATTAAGTGTGGTGGTTTGAATACAATTGGCCCAGAGAGTGGCCCTACCTATTAGGAGGTGTGGCCTTGTTGGAGTAAGTATGGCTTTGTTGGAAGAAGTGTGTCACTGTGGGTTTGAGACCCTTCTCCTAGTTCTGCCTAGAAGTGAGTCTTCTCCTGTTTGCCTTTGGAACAAGATGTAGAGTTCTCAGTTCCTCCAGTGCCGTGCCTGCCTGGATGCTGCCATGCTCCTGCCTTGATGCTAATGAATCTCAGAACCTGTAAACCAGCCCCAATTACATGCTGTCCTTTATAAGACTTGGCTTGGTCATGGTGTTTCTTTATGGCAGTGAAAACCCTAAGACATTAATTAACTTGTTTATTTGTGTATATTATATATGTGTGTTGTGTGTCCATGAATATATACACACATGAACACCCAGTGCATATACATGTGGAGACTACAGTATGGCTTATTGGCTCTTAGGATATACCTGTTTCTACCCCCTGTCTTGGTTTGTATACACAAACAGCTTTTAAAAGGAGCACATACTCCAACAAGGCCACACACTCAGATCCTCATGACTTCTGTCTTAGTTAGGGTTTCCATTGCTGTAAAGAGACACCACGACCACGTGACCCTAAATGGTGCATGTCTGTAATCCCAGCATTCCTATGGAGAGATGGACAGTGGAGATGGGAAAATCAGTTAGAAGCCTGTGGGCTTCCTGGACCAGAGTCTGCAGCATGAAATAACCAGAGCTTCTGCGTCAACAAGGTGCAGGAGAGAATGGATGTCCCAATGTTGCCCTTTGATACCCAAGAGCATCTATGTGACTCCTAAGTGTGCACCCCCTCTCAAACTAATGGAGAGAATTAAAGCACACTCCTATAGATAATGCAGAGCTAGGCCTTGATTTTAAACTCAATTCTGAAAATCTCTGCCTTTCAGCTGAGGCGTTTCCATATATATATTTAATGCTAGGATTGACGTGGCTTGATTTAAATCTCCCAAATTGTCAAATATTTTCTATTCGTTCTAGCTCTCCTCTCCCGGCACAATGCACGATTAATTTTATTTATTTGTTTGCTCACTTACGTATTTCACTTTGTCTCCATTATTAGTTTCCTGGTTACTATTTTCCAGAGACAGCTTATCGGTTGCCCAGAGTTTCCACATGTATCTTCAATACTTGACAGTCTGTCTTTAAATAATAGCCTGCTAATAGATGCCCAGCCCCAGCGCCGTGCGTTGTCTTGTCAATTTCTCCCTCCTATGGTCTGTGCTGTTGGTGGCATGCTTTTGCATATGTTATAAACCCCCAAATACTGTTTGTATTTTTGTCCATAAGCAGGCAATTATTTTTTTTAAAGTGACTAAACTGAGAAAATAACGTTTTAAATATTTGCCTTTTTTTTTTTCTATTTGGAGTATGTCTGTTGACTGTGTGCACTCCAGTCTCTGTCTACTGTCATATTCTCTCTGCCTCAAGAGCTCCTTTACAGCTTTGCATTCTCAGGGAACTGGTAATTAAATTTCTCTGGTATTGTTTGCCCAGGAATGTCTTTATTTCTCTTCAAGTTTTGAAAATTATTTGCACTGAGACTTCAGCTACGTCTATGGGACACTGTTTGATATGGCATTCATATAAATCCCAGTTTGGTTCTACACTTCACACACACAGACACACACACAACACAGACACACAGACACACAGACACACAGACACACACACACACTTTTTTTCTCTTTTTGTGTTTCATCTTCTGTAACTCTTATCCAGTCATATTTAGCTGTGTTGAGCCCATTAAGGATGTCAAGAGAAAAATATTTATCTCTGCTGCTTTTACAAAAAAAATTCTTTATTTTTTTGGGGGGGGGAGTGGCTGGTGTTTTGCATACATGGATGTCTGTACCCTGTGTATGCAGTGCTGCAGGGGCTCAGAAGAGCATGTCTGTTGGATTCCTGGGTTACAGACCGTTGGGAACCACCGTGTGGGTGCTGGGAATCAAATCCTGATCCTCTGAAAGAGCAGCCAATGCTCTTAACCACTGAGCCACCTCTCTCACCTTCCTGGTGATGTCTTTCTATTTGTTTTCAGCATTTCTGATCGATTCTCATAGCTCAACTGAAAATCACCCAGGAGCACACATTCCAACTTCTCACTTGCTCTCATACCCTTTTTGCAATTTACCATTGGCAGTTTACTAGATTACCGATTTAGTGATTACCACTATAGCCTTTGAATACATTCAAGAGACCTGTTGTATAGCATTGAGAGTTTAGTTCAAAATAATCTTCTTTGTGCCTAAAAATTCTCAGATTTGGGTGTGCCTGTGTGTGCACACGTGCCTGTGACCACATTCATTAACTGAGTACATTCCAAAGCATAAATATAGTTCACAACTATGTTTGGTGGTAGGTGCCTGTAATCCCAGAATTTGGGATGTGGAGACAGAATCTTGAGTTCAAGTCCAACCCTTGGGTAGATAGAAAGTCCCAGGCCAGCTTGGGCTGTGTGAGATCTCATCTCATCATCTCACACATGGTAAATACACACAGTTTCATTTGTTAATTGAGTCAGAGCTACGAGGAAGTTCAGGGAGTTGGAGGAAGGTAGTGCTGAAGAAATGTATGAAAGTGTCAAAGAATAAATTTAAAATATTTTTAAAAACCAAATTCAGAAATTCAGAAAATATTTATAAAGTCCTAACTGTACATTATACATGCGTCTTCTTCTCTTGGTTGGTTTTTTTCCTTCTTTTTTTCTTTTAACTTCCTTTCAATAATTTCCTTTTTTTTTTTTTTTTTTTTTTTTTTTTTTTTTTTTTTTGGTTACCTTTCACAAGTTGAGTAATTTTTGAGTCAATGTAGACATTATGTTTAGAACAGACTAGCATGAGGTCAATCATCTTTATGCCTAGAAACAGGCATCTTATTTCACATCATTAATGTGGCCCATGAGATGCATTTAGGTACTCTTGTTGCCATGGTTACTTCTCCTGGACCACAGGCTTCTGGGTCTCCTAGTACTAGGCTACTGTTCTGCAGGTTAGAATGGGTGATGGGATGCTCCAGGGTCTATCGGTTTGTGCTCTGCCTCTATTTGAATGTAGGGATTCAACCTGGGCTCCCTCTGTTTTAGTTAGGGTTTTACTGCTGTGAACCATGACCAAGACAAGTCTTATAAGGACAACATTTAATTGGGTCTGGCTTACAGGTTCAGTCCAGTATCATCAATGCGGGAGCATGGCAGCATCCAGGCAGGCATGGTGCAGGAGGAGCTGAGAGTTTTACATCTTCATCTGAAGGCTGCCAGCAGAATACTGGCTTCCAGGCAACTAGGAATAGAGTTTTAAAGCCCACACCCACAGTGACACACCTACTCCAACAAGGCCACACCTACTCCAACAGGACCATACCTTCTAATAGTGCCACTGCCTGGGCCAAGCATATATAAACTATACACCCTCTCTCAACAGTTGTCTAACATTTACTGGTTGCCCCTGAAGGTCAACAGAGGTGGATGGGATGGTTGCCTACTGCCTTCCTTGTTCAACACTGATATTAGGGATGCCTCATATCCATCTTTTACAGCACTGTAGTCTTTGTCCTCTTTGTGTGTGTATATGTGTGTGTGTGTGCGCGCACATGTGCATGTGTATTCACACTCACCCACTCTTACTCATTCAAGCACATATGAAGCCAGAAATTGAGGTTGGGATGTCTTTCTTTCTCAAACACTTCTCTAGCTCTCCTTTTGTAAGACAAGGTCTCTTAGTGGGCTTACCACTCAGTTGTCTCAATCAGTTTGCAAAGAAGCTCCAGGGATCCTGACAGTCTCCACCTACCAGACTTTGGGTTATAGGTACACAGTGTCATGCATGCCCAGCTTCTCCTGTGGGTTTTGGAGAACCCAACTCAGGTCTTCATGTTTATGTAGCGTGATGGTTTGTATATGCTTGGCTCAGGGAGTGGCACTATTAGAAGGTGTGGCCCTGTTGGAGTAGGTGTGGCCCTGTTGGAGTAGGTGTGGTCTTGTTGGAGTAGGTGTGTCACTGTGGGTATGGGCTTTAAGACCCTATTTCTAGCTGCCTGGAAGCCCGTATTCTGATAGCAGTCTTCAGATGAAGATGTAGAACTCTCAGCTCCTCCTGCACCATGCCTGCCTGGGTACTGCCATGTTCCCGCCTTAATGATACTGGACTGAACCTCTGAACTTATAAGTCAGACTCAATTAAATGTTGTCCTTAATAAGAGTTGCCTTGGTCGTGGTGTCTGTTCACAGCAGTAAAACCCTAACTAAGACACACAGCGAGCACTTTACCTGCCAGGTGACCCCAGCCCATTTGTGCTTCATCTTGGTTGTTTACTTTTTTCCCTACAGACAGGGAATACCACAGGATGTCTTTGGACGCTAGAACTCAACCCCATCAGTGCCTGCCTAATTCCTGCTGCACTTGTCTTTTTTAGCCCCTCCCTCCACACTGAGTCTTTGCCTGTGGATAAAGGATTTGGCTCTTCTGCCTCAATTGCTCTACAGTGGGAAGAATGGAGAAAAGTGGACAGAGGTCTGCCCTGCCCTGCCCTGCCCTGCCCACCTGAACAGTGGTTGCTCGCTTCTTTTTAGTGGATAGCTCAAGTCTTCCCTCTTTTTGAGGCTCAAGGCTTTTGATTGGAGGAGAGAGAAGGATCATGGGAAATAGCTGCATATTTACCTCTCTCACACTGGCTGCTAATCAGAGTCACCACTGATGGTAGTTCCTTCATGTGTCATGCTTGGCCCGCAGTCTTTCTCTGGAGCATCTTGTAGTGGCTGCTGGGAAAAAAAGCTATTAGCAGGAAGTCCATTTTATCAGAGGCTTCCAGCTACTTCAGGCTGAAGTGTGTCACCCTGCAATTGGCCTTCCAGGTCCTTTGAAATTTTTGTTCCTTCTTCATCTGACTCAGGCTACAGCAAAGCAGGTGGTTTGCGTTGCTTCTCTTTGGAATTCAGGTTCCTTAGTTGCCTCGTGACTCAGTTGAAGATGAGCTGAAATCCGAAGGGCTGGGGAGATGGCTTAGTTGGTGAAGTGCTTGCCACTCAAGCGTGACGCCTTGAGTTGATTCCCAACACTCAAGTAAGAGACTGTGAGAGTCACACCAGCTACAATCTCAGAACCGGGAAAGCAGAGGCAGGGGGATCCCTGAGGCTTGATGGTCAGCCAGCTTAGCTGAATCTGTGAACACGTAGGCCAATGAGAGCCCTGGTCTCAAAAGCAGTAAGGTGGAGAGCAAGAAAGGAAGACAGCTAGCGTAAACCTCTGGCTTAGACATACACATGTGTGTAATCACACATACATGTGTACATCCACATGTACATGTGTGTATCCACACATACCTGTGTACATCCACACGTACATATTCACATACACATGATTCATTCTACTATCCAACCTTTTCTTCTTAGGGTAAGAGCAGCTTTGGTGGAGGGACAATTCTCTACAAACTAGAGACAGAGTGTCAGACATTGCTTTCAAGGTACCAACCCTCCCTTCCGGAACAGCATCAGATTCCAAGCAGAGACGCCTCATGGATATAAAAACTGGAGATTCAGAAAACATTCTTGAAAGGTCTCAGCTATTATGTATTTCAATGCTGTCTCTTTTTCATTCTTTCTATCATCTCCTGGAATTTTAATTAGACACATGCTTGATCCAGAACCCCCCTCCTGTCCCCAGAGTTCTGACGGGATGATTTCTGAGATCCCTGCCTGAGGTTCACAATATTGCTTAGAATTTTATAATCATCCCATGAGCATGGGGAAAGTTGAGGTTCCCAAACGGGGCTTGTATTGGTTTTTGCCATGCTCTCCCAAGCTGGGATAACTTTAATTTCATTTTCTTCTTGAGGTCTTTTGGCCTCTAGGCTGTTAGACTCACGGCTGCAACCTCCTGTTAAGATTAGCCTGTGGGTAGTCTCAAGTGAGCCTCCTCCTCACCCCCCCATCCCAAGACTGAACAAGGCAAGCAAAGACCTACCTGCTTGTCCTTGTGAGATGAAGGCTCTCTGTGGCTCAGGTTGATGGAGGGATTCTATTAAATTGCTTTTCTCCTGTTTCCCTTTCCTGAATCATCCATCAACACAGGACTCTTCCTCTCCAGTTTCCAGTGTAAACACTCAAGGTAAGACTCACCCTTGGCGCTTTCTGCTTTAGTTTGTCTGGGCATGAGCCTTCTGTGGACAGAGCCCTTCTACAGCCCGTGCATTTCAAAGAGGCACTTACTTCCTGTATTCACTGCCAATACTTCAGTTGTTCAAAGATGACAGCACTCACCACCAAGCCTAACAACCTGGGTCACCAATGTTTGCCATCAAAGCTGGATGCTGATGTGGTGTGGAGGGAGGTAGAGTGTGCTGCAGGTCACTGCAAAAATCTGAAGCCTGTGAGAATGATACCAAGAATGGATGAATCATGAGTGGGCTTCCTGGCAGAAACCTTAGGTTCAATCCCCAGTATCAGACAAAACTGAACACCAACAGTCAAACAAACATGGCTGTAGAGATGGCTCAGGTGGTACAGTGCTTGCCTTTAAAACACCAGGAACCAAGTTTGACTCCCAGAACTAGTGTACAAAGCTGGACACAGTGGTGTGTGCTTAGAACCCCAGCACTAGGGAGGAAGTAGTACGTATATTCTGGTGCTCACTAGCCACGCCTGTGCCTCCAGCTATCCAGCTTAACCTTGTCAGTGAGCTCCAGGCCAGTGGGCGATCCTGTCTCAAAAGGTAAGGTGGAGACGCTATAGGCTTCCCTTGGGCATACGGTCTGGAAAGAACAAGCAGGCTGAGGTTTGAAGGCTGGCGATGGAGCCCGTTGGTAGGCTGCTTGCCCAGCATGAATCATGACTGAAGAGCCATTAACATATTGATCATCTACTACATACCAGATACACTTGTGGTCCCTAAGGATGCCGTGGGAGCTCAACACAAGTAAGACAAATAGCCCAGCCTTGCCTCTGGCCCTGGAATAAGCAATTAGCTTTGAACGTGCAGTAAAATGTATTCTGTGCTTAATACATGCACTGCCACTCACTGAGAGTGACCCTATTTTGAGCTTGTTTGGTAGACAGGGATAGTAAGGCTTAGCGGAGACAGGTAAGCTGCATAGGGTCACACTTTTAATCATAAGATGAGCCCAGAAGCTATTTTCGCTCACTGTGGGACACGTAGAGGTGGGGAAACCCTTGGTGGGACCGTATAGTAATTTTCTTTTATAAATAGCCTCTCATTGGCCAAGACGGGTTTCTAACAGGCCAGATGGGTATGCTGCCAGGCTTCTTTAAAGATGCTGTTTAGAGTCTGACAATCTGATGGTGCCAACACGGATGAGTAGTGGTGTTCATGGAACCTCAGACGAAACAGCCACTTTGCTGGCTGACGAGAGGTATGAATATAGTAACCAATGTTGATCATTCGCCAAGATAAAGATTCTCCACAAATATGGTTTTTTTAAAGAATAATTTTAGTTCTGCAGAATAGTGTGTCAATAACATGGAGAATTCCCTTAGTCTTCATGCTGTTTCCACTGCAAGTGATGTCTTAATTAAAGATGGTGTGTTTGTCATAATTAATGAACCAATATTAATATGTTGTTATTAATGAAAGTCCACATTTTATTCATCCTTTTGCATTCCTTTCCTAAGGTCTCCTAGGATTCAGAGTTTCTTCCAGGACACAATATTTCACATAATAGCTGAGTCTCCATACGCCCTCCCAGTGACCAGGAAGTTTTTTCTCTGATTGACCTTGACAGTTTTGAACATATGTGTGTGTGTGTGTGCAATGTTTCTCAGTTGGGGGTTTTTCCAAGTATTTTTTGTCATAGGGTGCTATGTTGAGGAGAAACCAGAAGTAAAGTATCTCCCTCAGTCATATCATACACACACACACACATATGTGATAGATACCTATCATATATCATGTATCATATGATACCTATCATATAGATAGGTAGATAGATAGATAGATAGATAGATAGATAGATAGATGTGTGTGTGTGTGTGTGTGTGTGTGTGTTTTCCTGTCTTGATCCTGGAGACTGACCCAGATCCTCATGCTTGCTACACAAGTAGTTTACTCCCTAGCCCTCTTTTTTTCAAAACTGTTTTATTCTTAGACATGATCTTTCTAAGTGTTCCAGGCTGGCCTTGGCCTCATGGCAGCCCCAGGCCAGCTTTAAACTTGCACATCTTCCGGCTTCAGCATCCCAAGGTCTTAGGGTTATAGGCTTGCACCAGCATACCCAGCTGAAAATCAGTTTTATCTTGCCCCCTTTCCAAATGTTATACTCTTCAGATGAAAGCTTCTAGGCACGGCCTGCACTTTCAGAGCGATGTCAGCTGTGCTTTTCCCTTGTTGGTAGGGACGTGGCTGTAAGGTGAGTCATTCCTGCCCATCTGTTTACAAACAGCAGCAGAGCTAACTACCCCTGCCTGCTGCCCTTTGTCACCTCCTGAATACCCTTGGTACTTATGTTCTCTTGGGCCAAGACAAACATTGATGTCAAAGCCTCATCATCATTGTAAAGATTCTCCATGGTAACAACGGTGATAGATGCTCAGGATGTCTAGGAAGCCAGATGTGAGGTCATCAAGTCAATGGATGGTGCCCTAGGGTGCAGCGTGAACAGGCTTGGAATAAGCCAGTGCTCTGCTAGGCACATAGTTTTTGAAAGAACATGCAAGCTGAGATTTAGGACTGGAGATGTAGCTTGGAGGTGGGTGCTTGCTTAGTACGCACAAGGTCCAGTCTACTGCCAACACCAGGAAGAAAAAAAAAAAAAAAAACGAAACCAAACTGGGGTGTAGAACCTGCTTCTACTTGCTTCCTGGGATGAAGAGTATGATTCACTGGAGGCCTGATGATGGGAGGGCTTCCCCCATGGACTGGATTAATAAAGAGAGGGGTCAGATCAAGAGCAGAACTTAATCATTCAACATGTGTAGAGGGGGTACAGTAATGGAAGTTTCCAGGGGAAGTTGAGATAGACTGAAAACAGACAGTGAGTCTAGGTGTGGGGTGTGTAGTGCGGCTTGAGTTATTGAGATTAAGGACAAGAATGGCAGATGTGAACATTTCAGTCTTGGGGGCATCAGGGGTATGGCTTTCCGTGCCATCTCCATGTCGCCTGTCTAGATAGATCTGGACATTGTGTGGATGAGTTGGGAGACCTTGGTCGTTAGGTGTGGTAGGTTTGGAAAAGGAGCTGATGTGAAATTAGCTTGTGATGTGTCTTCAGAAATGACGTTGTCACCATGGGAGTTGTGATCAGGCTTTGAGGTGGGAGAGCAATAAAATGACAGGATGACAATACATAACACCACAGGCAGCATGATAGAGCCATAAAGGAAAAGAGAGTTTTCCATTTAAAATCTGGAGAGGAAATGCGGCAGAGATGGCTCAGTGGTTAAGTGTTGACTGCTCTCCCAGAGGACGGGAGTTCAGTTCCTAACAGTGGCTCATAACAGCCTGTAACTCCAGCTGCAGGGGATGTGATGCCCTCTTCTGATATCTACAGACACCAGCACACTGTCCACATATGTACGGACACACGGGTACACATAAATACAAACAAAGTAAGTCTTTTAAAAATTATCTGGTTGGAGGGGAGGGCAGGATCATTAATATTGATAGCTTAAAGTGAAAGAGAGTTGCCATTGGGTATGGGGGGTGTGAGTAGGGAGAACGTCTTCAGAAAATGCCCCAAACGAGAGAACATATCCATATTTCTATAAACGAGAGAACATATTTCTATTCTTTCAGGGCTGGTGGGAAGTTCCCCAGCACATGATTTAGACTGAGATAGCCTATACAGTAAGGAGAGTGGAAGAGACAGAACCTAAATGAGAGGCTATTGGGCTATCACAGCACAGTATGGTTTCTTAACTGTCTCAGAGATTGAGAGGAGGAAGAGGAGAAAGAGGAAGAGAAGGAGGAGGAGGAAGAGGAGGAAGAGGAGGGAAAGAGAAGAGGGGGAGGGAGAAAGAGTGCAAGAGGGAAAAGCCCAGGCAGAAGCAGGGTTGGGGTGATGGTAGTCTGACTTCTGTCTATGAGATTTGGCCTTACAGAGTGACCAATGTCTTAAAGGCTTAGGCCCATGATGTAACAATGATGTTCCTGGCTCTATGTCCAGGTGGGAGCAGAGATGAATAGCAAATGCCATGCTAGTGACAGAGACAGGCTGATCCTCTGTCTGTGGGAATGATAATGACCTCGGACAGCTTCCACAGCGAACTGCTTTCTCCCTGTTGTGACAACACTCAGTCCCATTACCCAGTGTCAGCCCTGGAAGGTGAGCAAGGGACCATGCTGCCCCTTGCCACCAGGGTTTAGAGGAGCCGTTCCTGTTGGAGTCGGTATTCACTTTTCTTCCTCCACATCTCCTCCACCCACCTCATCTCTGCCCCTTCAGAAGAACCCTGTTGTTTATTGTTCACGTAACTGCAACACTGAAGTTGGAAAATTCCTTTCAAGTCCAGGGCTGTAAAGAACACGCCCAGCAAAAGCAATCCACTTAAAATGCAAATTCTACTGACACTAATAAGCAATATATATACATACACAGAGAGACACGCATTTACACATGCAAATGAACGAGGAGAGGGTGGGGCTGTGCAGGGTTTCCCTCCACTGAACTGCTCACGTGCTAACTGAGTCCCAGGCCCACTTCACTGGAGCAAACCTGGGGGTACTGTCTGTCGCCTGTCTTCAGAGACACTCAGGAGCCTCTGGCAGCACCCAAGGGCCTGCAGAAGCCAGAGAGCATGGCTCAAGTTCAAGCTACACTGTGTGGCGCTGAGACACACCCTTAGGAGCTACTGAGAAGTGTGGGCTCCTTGCTTGGACTCACGAGGGTCTGAAATCAGGATGAAATCCTCGCACATCTAACTCATATCTGTCCGTGTCCTTTACTTTGCAGGAGGCACAGACAGAGCTAAGTCATTGTCCTACGTCCACTGTCACCTTGGACTTCGAGGAGAACACAACCTCATAGGACAGATGCCTGCCCAGACAGTGAGGCTGTAGACTAAATCAGAAGTAACCATCTTGTGAGAACCAGGTCCACCTCATCAAGAGATGACAGTGATGGATTTCTTTGGACCAGTTGTAGAACTTGACCTGAGACTATGACCAAACAGCCCACACCTGACCAGAAATGCTTAATGATACACACCTCTCGTCTCCTGCCTAAAGCTGAGGCCAGCGGGATGACTCAGTGGATAAGAGAACTTGCGGCCAAACCTGACAGCCTGAGTTCAATTCCCCAGACACCAACTGTGGATGCTGAGAACAAAATCACACAAGTGAGCACAGGAGAGAGCAGGCCCTGCACCTCACCTGAGCAGCACAGCAGAACTGGCCCAGGATGTGGAGGTTGCAGGTGAGCCAACCCTGAGGGTATGCTCTTGTCTGCTTTGCTGTCGCCTCTGAGGAGAGATTCCTTTTCATTCCCCTTTTGCCATCACCACTGACAATAGTGTGTGTGTGTGTGTGTGTGTGACCATGGAAATGCTTGCACACACACACACACATTCTCACACACTCACACAATACTCATACACTCACAGACTTACTGTTACATACTCGCACACATGTGCATGAACACACACTCACATACACACACTCTCACACAGATGCACATTCACACACACACACTCACACACTCACAGACTTGTCACACACACACACACTCACATACACACTCATACACACACACTATCACACATTCATACACACATGCACACACTCACATACACACATGCTCACACTTATATACACTCACACACATGCACATACACTCACATACACACATGCACACACACTCACACACATGCACATACACTCACATACACACATGCACACACACTCACACACATGCACATGAATACACACACACACATACACACACACACACACACACACACATCAATTTTTTTAAAAAATCTTTGGGATCATGTCAGTATACCAAACATGAACTTGGGTCACTGGATTTCTTCCTCCTCTTATTGTGACCACATTAAAGAAATCCCTATTTTTCATCACTATTCTTGGTTCGATATTGGAGGTGTCTGTGACTAGCTTTGGAGAGGATGCAGAGGTCCTGACTTTTGCCCTAAAACTCTGGTTAAGGGATGGATAAAGCACTTGCTATGCAAGCTCAGGTTCTGAGAACTCACGTAAATCCAGACACCGGAGCACGCGCATCTGTAATCCCAGCACTCCCAGAGAGAGATGCGAGGCAGAGACGGGAGAATCTCTGGAAGTTTGAAGACCAGCAGGCCTGGCGTAGTGGTGAGCCACAGACCCTGTCTTAAGCAAGGTAGAAGGTGAGGACCGATACTCAAAGCAGCCCTCTGTGCGCCACACCTGAATTCATCCACATGAGCACATGCGTCCGCACACAGAAATAACAAACCAGAGACGCCCCGCCCCCTGTAAGACACACTGTCTTCTAAGCCTCTGTTGCTTAAAGTGTTTCCTTCCTTCCCTGCCTGTAGGAATCCCCCTGGACCTTTCCGGCCCACTGAGCTTTGGAAGCAGACCTTGGACTTCACTGAAGCCCTTGTGTAGACCTGGCTGGGGCTCTCATCGTCGGCTCACACTTGACCTTCAGCACTGAGTGCGCAGGTGCCAAGAGAGAACGTCCCTTAATGAGAGATCGTTCTTAAGCCCTGAGCTTTCAGGCTTTCCTGTCCACACGTTTAGGATTCCTGGCGGGCAGACAATTCTGAGGGATTTTTGTCTTTTATCTCTGCAGCCAGCAACAGAGAAGGAAAATAGCTTCTCACATGAAGGCACGAGTTCCTGGTAGCCTAACAACAGCCAGGGAGACCCTTTTCCGCACGCCAAGATTCCCAATGCAAGTGGGGATGCTTAGGTCATTTGCTGCCTTCCTAAGCAATGATGGGCTCCCAGCTTCTCGAGGTAAACACCATTGGTTCCTTGTTGGTACAAGTGTGAGCTCTCAGTCTGCAAGGGGTTCTGCCCCTCAGCCTCTGAAGCATGTTTGTAGTGTCCCCAAACCTTTGGGGAAACAGCGGTACCCCTCTCCTCTCTCCTCTCCCCTCCCCTCCCCCCTCTCCCCTCCACTCCCCTCCCCCCTCCCCCCTCCCCTCCCCTCCCCTCCCCTCCCCTTCCCCTTTCTTCCTCTTAACTCTCCCACTCCCCGAAACTAGATTTCCTATAATTCAGGCTGACTTCAAACTCACTATAAAGTTAAGGCTGGCTTTGAACTAGAGATCCTCCTGTCTCTGCTCCCCACATGCCAAGACTCCAAGCTGCACCACCACATTCAGCTTTAAAACAGTAACTTATTTTATTTATGCTCAGCAGTATTTGTACACTGGCATCCTGGGTTTTGCCTTTCAGTGTGGGTTCTGGGGCTTTTCTGGGTACCAGAATACTCTTCTTCTAGTGTATGTATTCGAACACCACATAGCCAGTATCCTGTGGGTGGGTCACAGGTTGCTCAGCTGCTCCTGTTCTGTGAGGCTGCTTTACAGATGTCTCTATAAACAATGCTGCCATAAGCCTTTGACACACAGTCTGAGCGTGTCCATTGCATTGGGGATGTTTTTATGAATGGAGCTGATGGTGCCAAGGATGTGCTTATAGACATTTAAAAAACCAAACAAACAAGGCAGAATATCATTGGTAATGTAGCCCAGGCTGACCTTAAACTCTCTAGCCTCCTACCTCAGCTTCTCAAGCTAGGACTATAGGCATATGCCACCCCATTGGTTTCATGGAGTGTCTGTCTGTCTGCCTATCAATCATTTGAAATGCCTATCATTTCTTTTCCTACCATCTATTTTATATCTATCTTCTATATATCGTCTATTTCCAGCTTCTTTATTCTTTATATCTAACTACCTATCTCATATATATATATATTATATATATAAAACATCTCCCCCTGCATGCATATATACATATATGTGTATATGTATAAATGTGTATGTATGTGTATATATATATATATATTTAGAGAGAGAGAGAGAGAGAGAGAGAGAGAGAGAGAGAGACCTACTATGTAGCCATGGCTAGCCTAGAACTTACCATGCAGACTAGGCTGACTTCAAACTCATAGCAATCCTCCTGTTTCTGCCTCTCAAGACCTGAGACTGCAGGGATGCACCATCACACCTAGTTTCAACTTTTTATACTTGATTTCAACTTGCCCTCTGGGCGTGCTTGTACAAACCTTTCCTTCCACTTTTATTGAATGAGGCACCAGCTTCTAAATGCTCACATGTCACCTCTCTGGCTCTTGTTTAAAGACTGGCACAAGAAGTGGCCCCTGTGGTCCAGCTTCTCTGCAGCTCCAGGCCCACAGCTGACTCACAGTAAATATTGGTGGCTTATTGAATGAGCGCCCCATCTCCCCAGCCCCTGCCCACCTCCTGGCCTGTCCTCCTTCTCCAGCACAGACTGATAACAGATAACCAAGAGACTGCCTCTGCCTCAGCTCCCTGGGTGATGAGGAGAAGGATAAATGTGAAGTGAGCAGCAATAGTTCCTGAACTTGGGAAGTGGCAAAAATCTGTCACTGCAGCCCAGTCCCCACAGACAAAACAAGGGAACTGTCGGACTGAACATATGCTGGGATTGGGGGGGAATCAGGGAGAATTCAAGTCAGAGCTGAGCCAGGGGATTGACAGAGATGGGAATGAACAAGAAAAGATGCAGGCAACTTCAGCCCTCAGTGGCAGAGCAGGAGTATGCTTGAAGCCACCTGGATCAAAGCTTTTTTTTTTTTTTTTTTTTTTTTTTTTTTTTTTTTTTTGGAAGTTTCTTTACAGTTAGTTCTTTTCTTGGAGTTGAGCACAGTGGCACACACCACTTGGAAAGTGGAAACGGCAGGATCGGGAGTTCAAGGTCATTACATAGCCAGTTTGAGGCCAGCCTGGGCTACGTGAGACCCTGACTGCATCTACTCACCAGGCAAGGGCATGTGTGGTTGCATGGAGTGGGGGGGGGGGGGTTGTTATAAATGGTGGGAGGAGAGAAGGCAGAGAGACCAGACCATGGCTGTTTAATGGGTACCTAGGACAAACAGTACTCAAACCTTTGGGGATAAACTCCTGAAGGCTAATCTCCAATTACTCACAGCTGAGATGATGCTCTTCCTGTTAGGTTTTGTGGTCTCCTTTTTGGTCACAGTCCAACGAAGACTTCTTCATCCTCAAGTTGAGCCCACTAAGGAAGAGGTTCATTGACCAGTGGTGGGTTCCCTTATAACCAGCTTCCAAGAACCCCTGTCTGTCAACAGCTCTGAGCTGGTCTCTATGGTATAATCTGGCCTGTCAGTATGCAAGGCCTTGGTAATGCCTTCCCACATTCCCCAAGAGTCTCAGTTTGGTCATGTGACTTGCGATGGCCAAGAGAACATCAGCAACTTGGATGCAGAAAGAGTTGGATAAGGTGTGGGCTGCTCTCCTCTGTGCACACATTCCTTCCTCCATGGGTGTATCCTTCTGTCAAGAGAGTGAGCCTGAGTCAGTCTGGAGGAACGACGAGAGATACTTGAAGGAAAGCCATATTGTCACAGCTAACGCTATTGGGGACTACTGGACAATGGGTCAGCTACTCACAGAGACATCAGTCAAGCCAGATGAGTTCCATCAAGACCTGGGGACTCAGCAGGAATCATTACTTGTTGCTGTTTTCGGTCTCTCAGAACCGGGCTTCTTGGTATGCTAGCTGATATACCTCCTTTGCCCATAAGTTAAAAGCCATCTCAGAGAACAGCCTGGAGGGAAGCAGGCTGGGCCCTTAAAGATGCATATGCTGGAAAGTCTCCCAAAGCCCCTGAGACCTGCTTGTGACATGGGCCTGGAGCTATTCCTCAAAGAACCAGAGAAACAAGCTTAGATGTGAGAATGGCTGAGATCCTATTGAAATCCACTGGTCACTCATCATTGGGCTTTACTGTTTTTCAGCAAGTGGCAAGGATAACACAATCTCACTATAATGATAAGAAAGTAGGGGTCTAGAAAGTTATAAACACTACCTCACTTAATCGACTACTGGTACCCACTCATGCCCACCACCCCCAACTTCTCTCCATTCTGATTTCTCCCCATACTCTTTTTCTATTAGTGTGTGTGTGTGTGTGTGTGTGTGTGTGTGTGTGTGCAAGTGTGGAAGTGTGTAGCCCTTTATGAGAGTGCGGGTATGCACATATGCACATGACATAGCTCATGTATGGAGGTCAGAGCACAACCTCAGTGGTCCATCCTTGCTGTCTACCTTGTTTGTCACAGGGTCTCTTGTTCCCTGTCATGGTTTGTATATGCTTGGCCCAGGGAGTGGCACTATTAAGAGGTGTGGCCTTGTTGAAGTAGGGGTGTCATTGTGGCTTTAAGACTTTCAGCCTAGCTGCCTGGAAATAAGTCTTCCACCAGCAGCCTTCAGATGAAGATGTAGGACTGTCAGCTCCTCCTGCATCATGCCTGCCTGGATGCTGCCATGTTCCTGCCTTGATGATAATGGACTGAACCTCTGAACCTGTAAGCCAGTCCCAATTAAATGTTGTCTTTATAAGAGTTGCCTTGCTCATGGTGTCTTTTCACAGCTGTAAAACCCTAACTAAGCAATTCCCCTTGGGTGTTCCAGGCTAGCTTGTCTGCGAGCTTCTGGGAATTCTCCTGCCTCTGTCTCTCATTTTATTGTAGGAGCCCTGACATCACAGAGTCACGACTTCAGTGGTTCTCAACCTTCCTAATGCTGCACCTCTTTAATTTAGTTCATGTTGTGCTTAGCACCAACCACAAAACTCTATTTGTTGCAACTTCTTAACTGTAATTTTGCTACAGTTACAAATCGTAATGTCAGTATCTGTGTTTTTTGATAGTCTTAGGCAACCCCTGTGAAAAGGTTGTTCCACACCCAAAGGGTCACTAAGCACAGGTTGAGAACTGCTGCCACACTGAGTCTGGCTTTAGCCAGGTCCTGAGAGTTCCAAACTCACTCTCGGGCCTGCTGAGCTGCCTCTCCAGTGTCAGACAGTCCTCGGCATACTCACTCACTAATCTTGGCATGGTTTTTTTGCAAGAGGAGAATGGTGAATTACTGACACCTGCTTCTTTTTCTTAATGGTCATTTGACAGGTCCACCTCATTCTTTTAAATAGCTGCACAAGATTAAGAGCATGAACACCTTACAGTTGAACCATGTCCCCGATGGATGGCTAAAAAGGCCTGAAACATCTTTGCATAGTTCTGGTGATAACACCTTGGGATATAAACCTAGAGGTGAGTCTGCACAGCAATGGGGCCTCATCATTCTTCTCTTGTGATTTATATCACAAAACTAGTCTCTAAACCTAAGGCAGCTGGCATGTGATCGGCCAGCCTTCCTGCCCTGGTTAAAATCAATCTTGCAAACTTTTTCTTACTTCGTCAGGGAAACACATAATATCTTGTTTTAAATTATTTTTATTATGAGTGAGATCAAAGTAGTTTTAGATATTTATTGGTAATTTGCATGTCTTTCCTGGTGAATTGCCTGTTTATGTAATCTGACTATTTTCTCTATCAGTTTGTGATTGCTTTGTTATTTAATATGGCAGGTCTTTATATATTACGGCTATAAACTCTTTGTCATGTGAGTCCCGAAGTTTCCTAAATTCATCACACCTCTGCCTTTTAGACAGCCAACCTCATTAAAAATCCGAAGCCATGGGTCTTAATTCAGTCTTTTGGTATTCACTGTCTCTTTGCTTCAATATTAGGTTGAAAGGTGGAAACCCAAGAGATTGTGGAGGGTCAGGGAATGGGAGGGATTATGCTCTCTCAATGTACTTGTATCTTCTATCAGTTGATTTTCCATTGCTGTAACTGAAGTACCCGGGGCTAACTGCATTATGAAGCAGAGAGGTTAACTTGGAATTTAGCTGACAGTTTGGAGGTTTGAAGACATGCCACCAACATCAGCTCAGTTCAAGTAAGGAGTTCATGGCAGATGATGTCAGAGAGACAGAAGCAGGCACTGGTAAAACAAACAAACAAACAAACACAAAATAAAACACAATGTCAGAATAAGCAGGAGGCCAGAGAGAGAGTCAGAGGTCAGCCTCCCTCTTTCATAACAGGAAGCCTGAGACTGTCTTTGTATGGTGAGGCTTTCAGTGTTGTAACAAAGGTCCCACCACCTCTCAATACCACCAAGGAATGGATGCTATCAAGATGCTAGTGTGATGGCAAGAAACAGGCAGGGACAATGAATGGACAGGTGGCCAAACAACAAGGTGTCCAGATGCCTCTTCTTAGTTTACCATGCCCT
Source organism: Arvicanthis niloticus (assembly GCF_011762505.2). Classification (NCBI taxonomy): domain Eukaryota; kingdom Metazoa; phylum Chordata; class Mammalia; order Rodentia; family Muridae; genus Arvicanthis; species Arvicanthis niloticus. The sequence continues at coordinate 8,182,340 of NC_047663.1, forward strand.
CAGGGACAGCTCCCAGGCAAGGGTAGAAGCTAACAGGGACCAGCATGCAGAACTTTCTTCTGGCATCCCCAGCCTCCAGCAAGGCCATTCTTAGAACCGCTTCTTGGGGCTCCTTGCTCTACCCTACCAATTTCTATCTCTTGTTCTCATAACTTCCCTCTTCCATATGCCCTGTCTCCCCCCCAAACTGCCTACAGCCTGGGCAGAACTGCATCTAGCTGAGAGAGAGGTGAAGATGGGAATGGCTGAGATCTCAGGCGAGGGCCTGGTGTCCTTTATCACACCTTCCTTCTATGAAGGAAGGTTAAGACTCCATCTTGAGAGTGCCTTGCTGGGAGACTCTGCTGGTCTCATGGAGATGGTTATACTCGGAGGACAGAATTCCACAACACCTACAGGCCGGAGCTGCTTTCCTGGCCAGTCTGAGGCAGAGAAAAAAGATGGCCAAGGTGCATTGGTTCAGAGAGCGCTCTCAGACATGATGCATGGCTGCCCATTAGATAGCATGTTATTATAGAAAGAAACAACTCTCATCTCAAAAGGAATAGAACACACAGTTTATTCTGGAGCCTATATGAGTGACCGTGGCCTGGGAGCACAGATTTAGGTTATCCATGTTCTACTATGGAAGCAGTTTTATGACATTTTACAGTTTTACAGAACAAAGAGTGTCATAAATCAAGGCAAGTTTAAAACATAGTGGTGGGTACATCAGAGAGGCCAAAACACAGAAAGATGCGGGAAGCCTTCCTACTGGGCCAAGATGTTATCTGATGACAGTCTTAGCTTTCGGGTTGGTGGAAGCTAGTGACAAATAGATTCCCAAAGGTTTCTACTTGTTAGCCACAAGCTACAGATACAGAAATAGGCGAGGAACGGCTGTTCTGGAAGGCTAGGATGAGGGCTAAGGTTAACCTGTAAGACCCACTTGCCCGAGGCCAGATAACTCTCTGGAATGCTGGGTGCTATTGTTCATGTAAGATAACAAGCCATGTGTTTTCTCCTCAGTGAACAAGATTGGTTGTCCCAAGTGCACAGGATGTGTTTGATCACATGTTGGTCGTGTCAGGATAAGTGATGAATGATACTTTGGTGGGTCTGGGCCAAGGTATGAGGCTAAGAGATCAGAACGTGCAACAGACTAACTCAAGAGGTTTATTTGGGGGTTGGGGGGAGAGATGAAAGGCCATCTCAGAATGGGGATGAGAGAGAGAGAGAGAGAGAGAGAGAGAGAGAGAGAGAGAGACCCAGAGAGAGAGAGGCCCAGAGAGAGAGAGACCCAGAGAGAGAGAGACCCAGAGACACAGAGAGACAGAGAACACAAGACAGAAAGAATGAGAGAAAGAGAGAGGCTGACAGAACGATTAGGACAGAGACAGAACAAGAGGGGTGGGCGTATCACCTAGCAGCCGTGGAAACATGCCACACCTGGTGGTGACAGGTGATGACACGGATAAGTTGCTAGAAGACAGGCTGGTGGAGCACCTGGTTTACAACAGGCAGGAGATAGGAAGGCAGGCAGTCCATCAGGAAATACACTTACCACCATTGGGTGAAGGTGGGAAAAACATAGCCTATGGGTTCTGCCTTTATGAGCACCTGACTAACTTAACTCAGCACTACTCTCTGGGAATCCCAGGTCTGGACCTGGTCAGAGTCCATCGTCCTGGCCAGTATTGAATAATACTTAACTTGTTTTAATTAGCAGGTATGGATTGGGTCTTCTTGTGGTTTTCAGATTTAACATTAGAACTAGCCATGACAAGGTAACTAACTCGCTCTGGCCCTGAAACATTCCAGACGCTCCACAGGACTGAAGTTTCTAATCGGTCAACCAGTCTCTGCAGACACAGCTTCTTTACAGGAATTCTTTCTTTCGCTTTGTGTAGCTCCAGGCCAGCGCGGTGCAGTTCTGTGTAAGTGGCTGGGGCTTTGCACTCCAAGCCATTTCTTCCAGTCCTGCTATGTATGTCTCCTCTGTTCTCCCCTCCCTGTGCCCTCCCTGCAGCCCTCCCCTTACATTGCCCCCCCCCAACTCCCCATCTTTCTAGTGTGAAACAATTCCTTCTATGCTTCTTTGACTATATCTTCTCCCATTTAGCCGTAGCCAGGGGCCTGCGGGACCATTAAGGTGTTTCCTTAAACAAAAGAAGGAGTAAATCTCGTACAGCCTGTGAGTAAAAGGCTCACACTGCAGCTGGCTTTCGGGATCTCCGTTTCGGCTTCTCTGCAATCTACATGCATCAAACACTCTCCTGCTGCCTGGCACTGAGAGAGCCCTGGCCTGGGAAAGGGGGTGGGCTCGTGGGGAACAGAATCGTGGTGGCGTGGGGACCTGCCAAGGGAGCCACCGCAGGGAGACATGGGCAACACATTTATTTGTCTTCCATCTGACAGGGCCTTGGGGAGGAAGGGAAGGACAGCAGACTTGGACATCTCTTTCTCAAGGGTGTCTCATCACAGCCTTGCCAGAAGGCAGACTTCTCTGAAGCCAAGAGCAGACTGTCACCTGTCCATGCCAAAACCAGCAGCCTGCCCCGAAATAAGGAAGAGGAGGGGCCACGGGCGACCTTGGACAAGTCACCTCCAGTCTGTTCTCTCTGCTGGATCAGAGCCTATGCAACTGACCAGCCTGGGGAGGGGGGGGAAGATTCAGAGATCAGCTCCACCCTGGAGCTGGCCCATACCCTCTCTCTGACCTCTGAGGGACAGAGGGTACCACCTGGGGGCCTCTGTTGTCTGAGTGCAGGTGGCAGGGTGGGGAGAGAACTGAGGTTGCCCCACACGGGCCCTGGAATCTTCCAGCTCTTTAATGAGGAAGTAATTTAGTTAGCTTGGATTTCCCTGTCAGCATCTTTTATTGGAGGGAGGCACAGCCAAGCTATTAGGGACACCAGGAGGAATGCAGGCTGCGTTGGGGACACGGGATGGGGTGGGGGGACAAATTGTTAAGCAGATTAGGAGGGGGAAAATGAGTGGGAAGAAAACAGAAAAAGGCGAAATGAGGCTGGAGAAGAAAATCCAGCGCAGGGAACAATGCAGACAGAGATGGCAGGGGGCTGCTTTTCAGACCTGGCGCCTCTATTGTGCTCCCAGGCAGCCTAATCAGGTGCCAGGGAGATCAGACCAAGCAGAATGGAGGTGCACAATAGCTAGCCGCTGTAATAAACAATAACACACAGCAGGCCTAGGTTGGCTGGTTCCCAGAGTGTGGGAAGGGGGTGGATGTCCACCCAGGACCTTCTGGGGCAGGGGGGCATGGTGGGAGGTTGCTGTCAGTCACACAAATCTAAAGCCAAGCATGGATTGTGATCTCGCGAAGGTGCCACTGTCTTTATTTTATGCATTAGGAAACTGGGTCTCCGAAAAGTTATTGCACAGGCCAGGATGAGCAAGCCACCTCCTGGAGGTGATTAGACATTGCTCACTTGCTAGCTGCACTAATAAAGATTTATTTATTTCTTATTTTACCAGCATGTGCATTGCTTTCCATAAGCTCTGTGGTCACTTTCACGCTATAAGGAAGAGTTGAGGGCCTGTGACTGGGGGGCCCCAACCTCTAAAACTGTTTAGACCAGGTTAGGAAACGTTTGCTGAGCCCTGGGGTAAGTGGCTGGCTCAAAGCTACAGAGCCAGAGAGATACAGTGACAGCTGGTGTCTGGAAGAAGTTTGACTACCATAGGGAGCCTGGTGAAAGAATCTTCATGGTCCAGTTCAAATACCGGAAGAGACAGATGGGAAAGATGACCTAGCAGGTGTAGCAGGTTGTTGATTTCCTTCTTCCTCCTTTCTCTCCTCATCCTCCTCCCCACTCCTTCCTCCTCCCAACTCCTCCCCACTCCTCCCAACTCCCCACTCCTCTTTCCTCCCCACTTTTTCCTCCTCCCCACTCCTCCCCACTCCTCCCTCCTCCCAACTCCTCCCCACTCCTCCCTCCTCCCCATTCCTCCCTCCTCCTCACTTCTCCCTCCTCCTCCCTCCTCCCAACTCCTTCCTCCTCCCAACTCCTCCCTCCTCCCAACTCCCCACTCTTCTTTCCTCCCCACTCCTTCCTCCTCCCCACTCCTCTCCACTCTTCCCTCCTCCCAACTCTTCCCCACTCCTCCCCACTCCCCACCCCTCCCTCCTCCCAACTCCCTACTCCTCTTTCCTTTCAGCTCCTCCCTCCTCCCCACTCCTCACTCCTCCTCCTTCCCACCACTACTCCCTCCTTCTCTTCCTAGTTCTTCCTCCCTTTCCTTCTCTTCTCCTCCCTTCCCCCCCCCTGCCTTCCTATTTCTTTTATGGAGCTAAAGAAATGGAACCGAGGGCCTTGTACATGCAAGGTATCACCGAGCTTCATCTTAGCCCAGTCTGGTTGTTTTTAACCTATTTGGTGAAGGACTAAGGTCCATCTGCCCCCTGGAAGCTAGAGAAGTTTAGCAAGCCCTAGGTCTCCCTAGCAAAGGTGGCTGTAGCAGGCCTGCAGAAGGAGACTGGTGGACGTCTCTATATCATATTCATCCTTGGGACCCGAAAGCGTTCCTATTCAGGTTGGGCCAGCTGTGGAACCAAAGCTCAGCTGGAAGGGTAGAGTGTTTGACTGAAACAGGATGCTGGCTCCAGGCTCTGATGGACCATAAGCTCTCTAGTTTGTTGGTGCTATTATTAGTGATGTTTCTGCAAGAGGGGCTCAAACCTGGGGAACTCAGGAGCCATCTGCAACAGGACCTTCCAGGTGATGAGCACCTGCTCTCTCGAAATACAGAAGTAAACCGTCTCTAACACACTTGGATGTGTGACTTGGGGTCACATGCTGCTTCTGGTGAGAAAAGCACAGGGCTATAAAGAACCAGAATGGGAAGGAGGGAAATAAGGAAAAGAGCCGGTGTGACGGGCAGAGGGAACAGCCAATGTGAAGGCCAAGAAATCAGAAGGAGCTTATGTTAATCCCACCCATTCAAGAAAGACCAGTGACCCAGATCATGACCAAGCCAATTTAATCAATTAATTAAGAAGCAATTAATTAAAGTAATATTTTTTCCTGTATGTGGGCTGTGTCCTCCTGAATGTGAGGTTCAAGAGATGAGCATTGGATATAGGTGAGATGAGGGGTTTTATAGTCCAGAAGTAGGGGGATTCCAAGTGGGGGATTTGGCAGGCAGATGGTGGGGTTACAGAAATAGAACATTAGTATAGCAAATGGTCATAACTCTCTCCTGAGACAAAGGCATGGTCACAAGGTGGGCATAGCAAGTTGTCATGTCAGGTGGTCATAACAACAGGTGGCCATAACAACAGGTGGTCATACCAACAGGTGGTCAGAATAATCTTTTGAAACAAAGACATGGCTGCCATTTCCTGGAACAGGCAGAACAGAACCATTTGTAGTTAGGGTTACAGGTGGGCCATAGCCCAGTCCTTGAGATATAGATTTAATCGTAAACAGGAATGAGCCTAATGGGTCTTTACTATAACATGGCTCTCAAGCCCAAGATGGAGGCAGGTTGGTTTATCACTTGATCTGTGTGAGGATCAGTAGAAGGCCCGTACTTTGGAATAGTCAGAAGAGAACAAACTACCTGGTTTATACAGGTCCTGAGGAGGACGTTGGCTATCACCAAGTAAAAAGAGAGCACCAGGGAGAGTGGCTGACAGACAAGAGTTTTCCTGTAGAGAAGAGTATAGGAGTGTGGCTTTAGGTGTGTGTGTCCAGGACAGGCCCTCGAAGTTACTGGCTTCTTTTTTTTTTTCCAAGTCAAGGCTCTTACACGTGATTATTTGCTAATGGAAACATCGAAGGGAGCGAAATGCTGAAGATGCTGGAGAGGAGTTGGCTGCAGCAAGAGCTTGTTGCAAGAATGTTTGCACAATTTCTGATTACATCCCCATCTGGAGAACTTTCTAGAATGACTTCTAATTCTGCTTCCTTCCTGGCCTAATTACATATTTTTCACATCTTTTTCGTGACTACTCCTGTCTGGCACATAAATAATAACGTGGTGCAAAATGGCCGACTCTCTTTGTCAGCAGGGCTTCGCCTTTTCTGACTTTATCTGGGGAGCTCGAAGTCTCCCAGACACTGTTTTTATTCCCATTTTACAGATGGGGGGGGAAATGCAATGAGAGGCCAGGCTTAACTATGCAAACCTAGGCATGCAGCGATAATCTCTTGAGCCTGAGTCCCTGTGTGGTTGCCTGAATAGATTTGTTCTCCATAGACTCCTGTGTTTCAATACTTGGCTATAGGGAGTAGCGTTATTAGGTGATATGACCTTATTGTGGCTTTGTTGGAGGAAGTGTGTCACATGTAGACAGGCTCTGAGGCCTCCTATGCTCAAGATCGGCTCGGTGTGTAATTAGAGCCTCTTCCTGGCTGCCTGTGAATAACAGTCTCCTTCTGCTGCCTGTGGATCAAGATGTGACACTCTCAGCTCTTTTTCCAGCACCATGTCTGCCTGTACAACGCCATGCTTCCTGCCATGATGATAACGAGCTGAACCTCTGAAACTGTAAACCAGCCCCAATGAATTGTTTTCCTTTATAAGAGTTGCCATGGTTATGGTGTTTCTTCAGAGCAATAAAACCCAAACTAAGACAGCCCCTGAGGATAAAAGATTGGTTTTCAGATCAATTTCAGGTCCAAGAAGCAGGAACCAAACACCCAACTGGTACATCCCAGGCTGGGGCTGACGGCTGGAGTGTGGGGCAGTGGTACTAGAATCTTCCTTGGGATCAAGAAGCCTAAGGATGGTCTGCTCATCTCCATCTCAGGCAATGACAGAAGACAAGTGAAGAGGTTTATGTGGGGTTAGAGGCCCCTACCAAGCTGTCACATTCCAAGCATCTCTCTGTCTTGTCTAAGGCCCACAGCTTACAGCTCATTCTGACCACTAACCACGTTGCAAGATTCCGAGTGGACGAGGAGAGAGCTGCAAGGCCCTGGCCAATGGACCATAGGCTTAGGTGTGCTGGCAAGATTCTCTTCCTGCACCCAGACTAGACATAACTAATTCATCCTGGCATCATTGGTGGTTCAGATGGGGATGTGCTGCAGAATCTGTAACACAATATTCTGCTTATTCCATAAAAGCTCCAGTCAGGTTGTATTAAAAGGAGCTTGGTGGTTTCAGGAATGTTCTCCAGTAGGTGGGGAGATGAAGGAACTGGCATTTGCATTCTGCTTTCCTTCTTTTCTTGCCACTGGCCCTGCTGTGAGAACAAAAAACAAGGCCAGCCTTGCTCCTGTTAAGAATCTCATCCACTTCCGCCTTCTCTCAGGCAGGAACCCATTTTGCTGGGAAAATCAGCTGCACGGCCATCTTCATTTTGACCAGGATGCACCAGTAGCTCCTCTTCCTGGAATTCTCTGGGTAGACTCCCTCTTTTCTCCACTCAGTGTAACTGTTTCCAGTGGGCAGGATCAGGGACCAAGGTCAAGCATGTGATTCAAGGGCTTCCAGGGAAACCAGTGATGTAATTGCTTAAAAAAAAAAAAAAATCACCCGATGACCATAGGTAACATTCACAAGAAGCAATGAAAGAAGTGAAGGGAAAAACCACCACAGATTTCGTTTCTGTACAAATGCCTTTTTTTTTTTTTTTTTTTTTTTTTTTTTTTTTTTTTTTTTGCTGGGTATTTTAATAGTTCTCCTGGCTATTTTTTTTTTTTTTTTTTTTTTTTTTTTTTTTTTTTTTTTTAACCTACCAAACAGCAGGTATTGGTATGTTGAATTTTTCTGGGTTCTTGTGTGTGAAAGTAAGAGTGTGTATATATGCATGTGTATGCATGTATGTGTGCATGTTTACATGTGTGCATGTGTATGCATGTGTATATGTGCGTGCATATGTCTGTGTGCATGTGTATGCATGTGTATATGTGCGTGCATACGTCTGTGTGCATGTGTACATGTATATGTGCCTATTGATGTTGCACGTGCATGCCAGAGGTTAACCTCAGGTGTCATTCCTCTGAAGTCATCAATTTTGGTTTTGTTCTGTTCTGTTTTGTTTGAGACAGTGCCTCTCTCTTGGTTCCCTGGACTTACCAATTCATCAAGGCTGGCTGGCTGGCCATGAGCCCCAGAGATCTGTTTGTCTCTGCCTCCCCAGTGTTGGGATTGTTTTCCAGGCATGCCACCACACCTGACACTTTCACATGGCTTCTAGGGTTAGAACTCATGACCCTGTACTTGCAAGGCAAACACTTTTCTCACAGCTGTCTCCATAGCCTGTTGGTTTTTGAGACAGGACCTCACTGTGCAGCTCAAGATGGCCTCCAGTGGGTTCTGGGATTGCAGGTCCATTCCACCAAACTCAGCTGCTCCCGGGTCATTAGTCACAGCACACCTGTTGCCGCATGCAACCTGAGCACAAATTCACACACGATTGTAACAGTCACCTTCTCCAAAGAGTTGGGGACATGTCCCAAGTCCCACATGGTTAGAGCTGAGCTGTCCCTCTGTGGTGCGTCCCTGAGATGAGCAGGATCTGGCAGATCACACTCAGAATCAGTTATCATCCAGTTCCCCACTAGCCCTTGATATATTGTGGCTTCATGGTCAGCCTGTGAAAGGTGCTGAAAGTGTTGGTGGCAGGGCCTAGTGGAAGGGGCCGTTCCACATCCTGATTCTTTTTCTTTCTATCTGGTTTTGCTTTCTAAAGGTGAGCATCTGCCTTCTCACCGCCTTGCCTCCTACTGTGCTGTCCTGTGTGCTGACACAGGCCCAAAGCAACAGGCCAAGTGACAATGGACAGAAATCTCTGAAACTGGGAGAGCTTAAGTCAACCTTCCTGACTTTTAAGATGTTTAAACTCAGGTATTTTGGCACACAGAGACAGCATGTCTGCTTTTAAGAAGTGGAAAAATGAAGGGAAAGGCCTAGACTCAGCAACTGAGGGTTCCTTTAGGGATACCAAGGGCAAGGGCTGAGAACCAAGAAGAAAGAGAACCATTGGGTGCCAAAGGTGACCAGATGTCAGAGCCTTAGATCTGAAAGGTATCCTGGAAATGTTAGACGAATATGTTGCCTTGCTAACCAAGGTCGAAGGCTGACATTACCCTAAGCTTGCTGCAAAAAGGCCGACTCTCTTTGTCAGCAGGGCTTCTCCTTCTCTGACTTTGTCTGAAGAGCTCGAAGTCCTCGTACCCTCTCCCTGACAAATGCCACACAGCCTTGATTAGATCACAGGTTCAACTTCCATTTCCCTGGTAACCCGATCGATCTACAAGCACCTGAGATTCCTGGAGTCCCTCCCCATGCTAATGAGACATCTCAGTGCTTTAGCCTTCAGCCAATGCCTCAGTCAGGGGTTCTATTCCTGCACAAACATCAAGACCAAGAAGCAAGTTGGGGAGGAAAGGGTTTATTCAGCATAAACTTCCACATTGTTGTTCATCACCAAAGGACGTCAGGACTGGAACTCAAGCAGGGCAGGAAGCAGAAGTTGATGCAGAGGCCATGGAGGGATGTTACTTACTGGCTTGCTTCCGCTGGCTTGCTCAGCTTACTTTCTTATAGAACCCAAGACTAGCAGTCCAGGGATGGCACCACCCACAATGGGCCCTCCAACCCTTGATCACTAACTGAGAAAATGCCTTATAGCTGGATCTCATGGAAGTATATCCTCCAGGGAGACTCCTTTCTCTGTGATAACTCCAGCTTGTGTCAAGTTGACACACAAAACCAGCCGGGACAGTCAATGACCTTTGCCCACCCTGGATATTCCTATGCCCCTTTCCCCAAACTATAGAACCCTTGATTCACCCCAAGTAAAGTTGATCTGCCTCCCCAAAGTTGGTCCCAGTGTGCCATTTCCACTCCTACTCACAGGCCGTCAGAAATCCTGTTTGTTGACTCTGTTCCCTTCATCATTGTGGGCTGGAGGCCAACAATCCTGGGAAGAAGTGTGGAATACACAGTGTTCGTTTGTAGATACTGAGCTGGGGACCCAGAAAAGTCTGGTGAGTGGCCCTGGAAGCCGGCCCATAAGTCCATTGCCTGGGGGCTTTTAGCAAACCGACCCGGAGCCTTTGTTACAGGACTTGTTTCTAGAACTTTCCCCCAAGCCCTGAGTAGCAGGAGGGAAAAGCCCCCTTTTCTGATTCACCTTCGAAGACAGTGAGACTTGGAGAGATGACTATATTTGAGTCCCACAGTTAGAAAACGACCAGGTTAGACCCAGGTGGTCTGACCCCAAGTCCTACACCCGTTTGCCATCAGCATGCAGAGCCCAGTGGAGCATCATGGGATATTTGTCTTTCCATTTGCCAACCATGTGCCTGGCTCTAACTCCACAGTCCCACAGCACCCTGCAGATGGAGTGGAGGGGTCTGATGGATGGTTATTTTTATTATAAAATAATTCATACATGCGAAAAGAGCCGGCGCTCTGTGTGCAAGACAGACAAATTAATAAAACAAATTGCCAGGAGCCAGGCTTATAAAACAATATCGCAGAAGCTGAAAGGCCCCCCAGTCTCTGGGGACCCCTTGAGCTTCATGACCCTAAGATTTAAGCGTTATAGGGCTGACTCTTTTTTTTTTCTTTTGACATAGGGTCTCACTATATGTCTCACATTGGCCCCAGATTTACTTCACACCCCAGGATGGCCTTGAACTCGTGATCCTCTTGCCTTAATTTCCCTGAGTGCTGGGGCCTCGGGCGTGCACCACCACACCCAGATATGGCGACTTCTTGTTACACCTTCCCCCACTCCTCAGGCTTTCTCCCATATGTTTGGATTTCTGACTACATGTTGCTTCATTTTGCCGTCTCCTGCTCAAGTCTCATTAGAACCCTCACCATCAGTACGCAGGTCACCACGGTTCTCATTTACCTTCAGGAGCAAGATGCTGTCCTCATCCCCACTGTATGGATGGCAACACCGCCACGCAGGGGGTGCTGATGAAGGATAGTCCCCAGCTCACATAGCTGACAGTTGGCAGAACCAGGATTTGACTGCCAACCCTCCAGAGCTCTCAGGTTCTGGAGCCTGTGCTGTGGCTGGCATGCAGCATGACGTCATCCCAGGTGGCTTCTGGGACTCAGTTGTGTCCGCAATCTTCTTCTGATGCCTGCTGCCATCTTTCATTCATTTTCTTCTGCACAGTAGGAAGTCCAAGAGACTAGAGGGTTGATCCACCTGCGAGGGTCAGCTTTGAAAAGTGTTGCTAGGCATCCTCTCTGTTTGCTACCCTCTCCCATTGTCCTGCTCCGGCTCACTGACAGGACCCTGTTTTGATCATGTGGGTTGGGTTGGTGGTTCCATCCACTTGCTCAAACCCCAGAGTGTGAACTACAGAGGTTAAAGCCTATTTGTATTCCTTTCTGGGTACCCGGTGGGGGCGTGTGTAGGGGAATAAGCAAGAGTTGGAAGCTCTGGGAAAAGTTTTTCTCATTAACAAAGAGATGCCAGGAGATGGGGAGAAAGCTAGGCAGCCTTGTCTTGACCGGGTGACCACAATCAAAAAGCATCAGCAATAACAGAGTGGATATCACCTCTCCCTCCCCCACAGAAGGTGAGGAGCTTCACCTCCACTGTCCAGCCTATAAGTCGCAACCCCAGTCTGACCAGGAAGAAAACGTCAGGCAATCTCAAATGCCTGCACTCTCTGTAGACTCCTGTGGGGACACTTTTTGAGATTAGCAAAGTAATCAGAGACTGGGAGACGAGATGCCAAGAAACTGTCACAGACCAGACATGAGATGACCCAGCACAATGGGGTGTCCTAGATGAGACCCTGGGTTAAGGGGAAGGCAGTGGAAGAGGAAGTCTTGAACCTGTAAGATCAATTACCACCTGCAGGTGCCGTGGGGGTGCTGCCCAAGCCAGGTCCCTTCCAAAGTAGCAGACAGGGTGTGGGGTGAATGCAGGAAGTCTCTCCCCCAGCACTTCACCCAGTGTGAGGAGCAGACTGCAGTGCTCATCTTGTCACTGAGAACAGTAGCATTGTAACCTGCTCAAGATGGCAGAGCGGGCCGAAGAGAGCTCCTGGGGCCACACCTCCAGGCCTTGCCTTTGAATGACCCTATTATGCAACACACACACACACACACACACACACACACACACATTTCCTTTGTAGGAAGTCATAAACCCTCACTAATAAATGCTTTTAGATAGTATTTGTTCTTTTTTTTGTAAAGATGTATTTATTTATTCATATAGTTACTCCTTTATTTTATGTGAGTGAGTGTCCTGCCTGCATGTGTATATGTGCACTATGCACAAGCCTGGTATCTGTGGAGGCCAGAAGTGGCCCTGAAACTAGAGTTGTGGATGTTTGAGAGCCACCATGTGGGTCCTAGGAACTGAGCTCGGCCCTCTGCACGAGCAGCAAGTGCTCCTGACCATTGCTCAAACTCTGAGATTTTCCTTTTTTAATTTTCCTTCCTTTCTTTTTTTTTCTTCCTTCCTCCCTTCCTCCCTTCCTCCCTTCCTCCCTTCCTCCCTTCCTTCCTCCTTCCTTCCTTCTTCCCTTCTTTCTTGTTTACTTGTGTCTATGTATATATGTGTATGCATGTTATGCATCTTTGTGCATATGTTGGAGCACGTGTGTGTGTATTGGGTGCACCTGGATGTGGAGGCCAGAGGAAAACCTCAGGTGTTCTTTCTCATTCTCCATTCACTTTTGTTGTTGTTTTTTTTTGTTTGTTTGTTTTTTTGTTTTTTGTTTTGTTTTGTTTTGTTTTGTTTTTGAGACACAGTCTCTCACTGGCTGGCTAATGAGAAGGACTCTACTTGCCCCCCCCCCCTTCCCCCGTGCTGGAGCTACAAATGGATGCCACCAAATATGACATTTTTTAAAGTTGTCTTCTGGACTTGGAACACATGTCGGCTTATTTATAAGGCAATCACTTGGCCCACTGAGTAGGTCTCTCTAGCTCTTTTTTTTTCCCTATTATTTGCAGCCAAAAAAAATCCATTTCTAGACCCACACTCCTTCCCCTTGTCCCATGTGAGCCCCGGCCAATCCTCTGGTCAGTCCAGCACCACTGTGGCTTCCTTCGGCTGGTGGTCTTGCTTGGAACACCACCTTAATTAATCTAGTGTCAAGCAGGAGGATAGAAGTGATCCCCACAGAGGCTGGGAGATGATTGCTTAGGAGCAAAACAAAAGTGAGCCATTGGTCTGTGACAGCTGATATTAAAATGACTACAACTCACTTCATAGCCAGAGTCAGTGAGTGCATTGTATTCCTAGTAAATAACGGGTTGGCACAGGTTAAGTGTTGCTGCATTTCAATTGTTGATATTTAATTAGCTCTAAAATTAAAATGTTCTTTTTATCGTCACACTGCTAGGGCGACTCGATTCCTAATTGATTGAGATGAAAGTGGTTCTCAAACCTTCCCGAGTCCTTTTGTCAGTCCAAGTGTGAGACGATTTAATGAAAACGTTTGACATTTCAAAGTGTGACATAAATATCTTTAAATTAAGCAGAGGATGGGGTTTGGGTGTATTTCACTATCAGGGTGTGATGGGTGAGGAATTGCTTCTTCACGGGAATGAAGCTTTATGGGAAAGAGGACAGCCTGGGCCATTTTTTTTAGAGGCTAAGACAAAGCTGCCTGTACAAGGGGCCAGCCATCTTTCTTTTGACTGGGAAGATGGCTGATTCAGAGTTGCTTTTTCTTGTCCGGGAGGCACAGAAGAGAGAGGGCTAGGTGTCTGGAAGGTGGGAAGCGGGTAGGGTCGCAGTGGAAAGGGGGACAAGATTTGATCCCACAGAGATTTGGACTCAGCTCTGCTACTTAAGAATTGATTGATACTCAGTGAATTTTATTTTTCTGATCCTCGTATAGGAACATGTGCTCCTCAAAGTTGTATGGAAATACATGGAGGCCATATTGCACGAGAACTTATTGCCTCAAGGACCGAATCTGCTGTGACAGCCACCCAGATACTCGGGGGCCAACTTCTTCTGAAGATGATACCCTACTTGTGACGGGGTAGGTGAAACTCCCTGCTGGCTTTGGCCCTTGACCCTAAAGCTTGCTTCTGTATTCATTAGCTGTGGACATCACCATCTCGGGCACATCTTGGTCAAGAATTAAGAAGTCTGTATTTTTCCTGTTCTCCCATTTTCTTGGGCTACTATAATAAAATGCCTGAGTCTGGGTGAGTTGTCACACCCTAAGATATCCATCAGAGTGCTGGAGCCTGGGAAGTCCAAAATGGAGGCTCTACCATGCTTGCTGACTAGTGAAAGTTCAGGCTCTGCTTTCAAGATGGTGGCTTAGTGTCGTGTCTTCCTGAGGACACTGCGCCCTCACATAGCACGAGAGGGGGTCAAATATCCCATTCGTGGGGTTGTAATCCTCATGGTTCAGTTACGTCCTGTAATCTCTGTCCCTTTGTACTGGCACACTGAGGTCATCTTCAACGTGGATTTGGGAGGGGACGTGGGCATTCCAAGCTTATCACAAGTCTTATTGAAAACCACGTGAGAGCCGGATGCTGAGCGCATTCTTTTAGAAGACATCCAAGCATCTGAGGGTTTCTGAAACCTGTACGAAACTCAGGTGCAGCCTCCCCTGGTGATCCATTCATAGAAGTCTCTAGAACTCTCAATGTTTTTTCTTTAACAAAATCAAATCTGTCTGTCTGTTGCTTTCACTGCTCTTTTAGGGTGCTACTTCTCCCTCATGACAGATGTAAGTGCATTTGCCCCACATTCATGTCTATACTCCATGTAAGCAGTAGAGTTGCATTAATGAGCCCCAGTGATTGGATAGAGATATGTGTGTGTGTGTGTGTGTGTGTGTGTGTGTGTGTGTGTTGTTTTACTTGTCTGTGTTTGTGAGGGAGCACACACATGCTGTAGTGTATATGTAGAGATCTGAGGACAACCTTAGCATCACCTGTCCCCTTCCTCCTCATTTTATACAGTGGCCATGAGCTTCCAGACAATCTCCTGCCTCTACCTTCCATCTGCCAGTAGTAGCTATGAGATTACAAACACGTGTGCTACTGTGTCTGCATCTTATGTGGCTTCTCAGAACCAGCACCGAGGTCCTCACATTCGCACAGCAAGCCCTTTATCCTCATCCTCCACCCTGAGCCATCCCTCCCCCCAGTCCCGTGGTCATTTTGGACCAACAAGTAAGTTATAACAACAGAAAGTATTGCTCTGCGTGCCAGAGGCTGGAAAGTCCAGGATGGAGGCTCCAAAACATGTGGTGTTCAACGACGATGCTCCCAGGATGGTGACTTAGTACTGCATATCCCAGTAGCACAAATGGTGTGCCCTCATGCAGCAGATGGGAAGAGGAGGGTGCTGACCTGCATGGTGACCAGCCAGATTCCTGGTGGTGGCTCTTTCATCAGCTTGCATGGCAGAGTAAGGACTATAGTGATACAGGGCGAAGCCTCTAGACGTACAGCACGAGGTAGCGAGAGATTCAATGCTTGCTCAGTAGAAGCTTCCGACTTGTTTGCTATGGAAGCCTACTGGGTGCTATGCTCGCTTTTGCTGTCCCCCGTGGTTTTGAGCCATTGAGGGAAAGGCGATGTTGTGGAACTCCAGGCATGCATGGCCATTTCAGTCTTGACTTCAGGGTAGGATGTAGTTAACAAAAGAGTCCCTCACAATATCAGAGCCACTAAGGGACATACTCACATCTATCTCCTATGGGAAGGAGGGAGGGCTCAGGACACAGGGCATTAGACATATGAGGCTACCCATCTCCTCCAGAATATATAGCAGCTAATGGTTGCTGGGGGTAGGAGTTCATGCGGCCCTGACCTTCCCCAGAGACATACAAGCCATTAGAGAGGTTCCTGGAGCAGTATCTGCTGGTGAGTTGCTGGTACTCCTGTAAGTGACCGCAGTTCAAACCGTAGCGGCATCAACTGGACTTGGGAGGAGTCACTCTCTTGGTACCCTATGTGGAATGATGGTCTGTCTATCTCCTAGGAAACATTTGCATGCTAGGTGAATTGCATCAACGCTGGGGGAGGTTGGATTCTTCTTAGCAAGGCTAAATTAGGAGCCCGCTCCTGTGACAGGTATATGGCTACAGATGTGGAATGTGAAGGCTGCTGGCGAGGCAGAGGTAATAAGTTACAAACCGACATAATCCCATTTCTCACTGAACACAGCATGAAACATGCCAAAAGAGCCCCATCACCCAGAACAAGCCTCCTAGGGGCCGGACACACATTGCACACTGAATTCAGCCTCCTGTGGTGTGTAGACCCCTCAGGGCTGTGCGCTTGATATCCTGGATAGGTTTATGGGAGCTCTGTACATGCGCATGGCCTGAGATCTCCTGGCTCATGTCAGGTGCAACTCTTCCACCCTTCCCCAGGACCAGCGTAAGAGGGTTCATTACTAAGTTTGTAACTCAGATTTCTGTTTAGCCTTCTATTCATTGTTAGATTGAGAGGGACCAGATGGGATACAAAAATGTATTATTTCCTGAGTTTTTGACTTTCTGGTTAAAAAAAAAAAAAATCACTTGGCTTGTGAAATTCAAACACATTTATGAAAAAAATAGCAGATGCCTATTAAATTGGACAATTAGCTTTGGGACTCGAAAGCTAATCAAAAGCATAGCTTTGACAGCAATTATTTGATCCTGCCTTCCTGAGGATATCTTGGATGCTCATTAGCTGGAACATGCACATTCTCCAGCTCACACGCTCGCACACGCGCACATTCTACAGGCAACAGGCATTTGTGGCTTTGTTCATTTCCTGCAGTCTCTGTACCATCATCTCAAGAGAGTGAGAGAACAAAGATGCAGGGGCTCCTGGCCCAGGGGAGGCCTGGGAAGGAACACTGGAGAGAGCGTTTCTCAAAGGTGTGTCTGGTTGCCCGCAAGCAATTTTTAAAAAAGAAAATGGAGGTCAGATTCAATCGAGGAAGCTACTGACAGACTCTCTGTGGCCCAGGATATATATGGAATATTTTTTTTCCCCTTCTCCCTGGACGTGCAGGGCTTCCTGCCTTCACTCCATCCAGATACACAGCCTGCACGCCACCTCACTGGTTGCATTTCCTTTGCAGCTTTTCTTGGCTCTGGGCTAGAACGAGCTTTCCATTACAAACGGAGAACCCCCAAGGTACAAAAGCTGAGTGTTAGGGAGTGCTGTCCTCGGAGCATAAGAGCCATTTATCATGCTCATCAGATCAGCTGTGACCACCTGCAAAGACCCTTCCCGCCCCAAGATCAAGTCCATCGATGTTCTTCCCCAGTAGGAAGGGGTGGGAGGGTCTGGAGCCCTCATGTGAGATTCCAGCCAGTTCCTCCTTCATCCCTGCCTCTCAGCTATACATAGCTCTGCTCATGAGGGGCTAACATAGACAGAATGTGGAGGGATAACTGAAGGGGGACTCCATCTTTGCAGCTACAGAAAAGTTATCATCCATTTGGCGGTGATACTTTCTGATAAGACACACCTATCTTGGGCTCACAATTCTGTAAGCGACCCATCATTCATGTCCCTGTAAGTAAACCTTACAGTAAAGCTGACGGGTTTGCTTAGCTACTGGGTAGAAGTGTTCCTTTACCCCACTTTGGAGGGAGTAGACATTTGTTTATGTCCCCCCATGTCAAAATTAGGCAACACCACAATAGAAATACTTTGGACCCTGTATGGTCCTTTACCCATCTTTCTCCCTCAGTTCATTACTATCCATAGAGACCCATGTGCTACAAGACATGTCTTGGTATTTGCCACAATGTGCTGGCTGCTACAGGGCAGGGACAGAAGGAGTTGTTTCAGCTCCAGAGTAAACTTGCAGCTGAGCCTGTCTCAGCCCAATGACTACCCCACAGAGTTCCATATTCATTGTGGGTCAGGGTGACTCGGTTGCAAGTCAGGAGCCCTCCCAGTCCATAAGCCTTCATGGCAGGTGGGTGGGTGGGGTAATTATCTTTTGGCTGCATTGGCAAATCCCTGCCAAAGGCTGTTTTATATTCTGACTGTCCATAATGGGACTTAATTGTAATGATTTGATATTGAATTCCCCTTAACAATCAGGGGGAATGGATCCTGACTGTTCGTATATGTGTTTGCAAATAGGGCTTTGATTAGACTCTGGTGAGCAACCTTGTCCTTAGCCCAAATCAAGGGTGCTCAGGATGAGGGCAGAGAAAAGGGTCTTCGGAGTACAGAACCTGCCCTTATCTTTCTAGACTGACGCAGTTTGCACAGACCACTGCTCTCTGCCCCAGAACCTACCTTTTACCGGCCTGTGGGAGAGCTAGCTCTTGTGGGTGGTTTGCAATCGATGGGACCTGCTAATGCAGGTAAGAACTTAAGCCATGATGGTTTAGCTGAGTAAATACCATCAATATTGGTATGATGTAATAGATAATGACTTTCCTAAACATAGTCACTGCTCCACGCTCAGCACCTGGATGATCTAATCTGCTCCTCATGGTCTTTGTCCCCAGAGGGGAACAGAAGAGTTTGTTGGGCCTGGATACAGAAAGCGTGGGTAAGGGGCACTACCTGAAGGAACACGGAGGAGTCAAAAGCAGCCAAACTGGGAAGCCTTCACTTAGCAAGGATGATGACCTCCTCACAACCACGTGGAAACCTCTCAATTACCTCTCCAGCCTCTATACTCCAGCACCCCCTGAGCCCTCTAGGCCAGGAGCAGTGGGGGACTAATTCCATACAAATACCTGGGAGGGGCTGCTGGAGTCTCAGGTGAGGGTCCACTGATCCCCACTCCCAACTTCTCCAAGAAACTACCAACCTTCAACAAGTCAGGTTGTGCTGGACTCTTGAAAGCAGACGCAGCTGATCTCCTGAGGGTGTTTTGCTCAGGGCCGCAGGGTTCTACGGTGATGGCTTGGCTTGCTTCCTGCTTTGGGTCCCTCACAGAGGCAGTGAGGAAGTAGCCAGGGTGGAGGTTTCATCTGAAGGCTTGATGGAGGAAGGATTCATTTCCAAGTCTACTCTTGGTGAGACTGGAGTCTTTGCCACCTGTCGGGCTGAGGGCTTCAGCTCCCAGATGGCTAGTAGAGTGGCCAGGGCCCTCCTCAGCTCTTTGTCACACAAAGAAAAGTGGGGGAGAAAGGCCATCAGACAGAAGATGCAGTCCTTCAAAGTACTCTCAGAACCAGATACCCAGAAGGGAGTTTACAAAAGGGTGTGAACATTGGGATTCAATGTCCTATTAGGCTGTTTTGAAGGTGGTCTCCCATGGAGGCCAGAACAGCTAGTCTTACTGCCTACATCCACATCCAAGGTTAGGAGAGCATCTTGCAAACTGGTATGAGTTTTGTCCATGCTCAGAGATTTTCACGTCTGCTACAGTGCAGGTCTGCGAGAGGGTGACCTTCTGATAGTTTTGTCCCCAACTTCCTTCGTTGGGGTCAGCACGAGTTAATGGAATCTGGCTTCTGAAAAATGGTACTGAGTTTTACAGGCATCAGGGTAAAGCGACTTCCTCCCAGTGTGTCTCAGCCTTCTTTTTACTTCACCCCACAGAGAGATCAGTCTGTTTGGTGATGCAGACATTTATTGAGCATCTATTATGAAGCCACACAGAGCCTTCTGTTAAAGAGAGAACATGTACACCTCTTGGCTTCCAAAGTGCTCTGGGGAGGTTGAAGACCTGTTTAGAATGTGGTCTAGAGGCAGGGGCTAAACTGAAGTCATTTTCACTCACAGCCCCGATGTCATGAGTCACCATTGGAGTTAGCACAGGCTGCCCCAAGAATTCAGAACTAGTTGAGAGGGTAGGGCTTGTGGGATTTTTTTTCCCCACAGTGGAAGGTCATATTTGTGCTGGCCTGTTGGGAAGATGATCGGCAAAGACAAGATCCTTAAAGAAAGTAGCCAACACAAATCAAGAGGCCCAAAGGGTACAGTACAGCACTCACTTGGAGGTGGGGTAGCCTCTAGCAGGTGAAGGCTACATGTGGGTGCTAGCTGTGTTTCAGAGGCCAGTGTTTAAAAAAAAAGTGCTCCATCTTTAATCCCAGCACTTGGGAGGCAGAGGCAGGTGGATTTCTGAGTTCGAGGCCAGCCTGGTCTACAGAGTGAGTTTCAGGACAGCCAGGGCTACACAGAGAAACCCTGTCTCAAAAAACAAAACAAACAAACAAAAAAGTGCTCTGCCAACAAATGCCTCTGGAAGACTTACCGTGTAGCGTATGTGGTCCTGGAAAGGAACAGTACCGGGGGACAGACCTGGGGTCTCTGGGGATGCTTCCTTTTTGATACCAACTGGCAAGTTTGAGGGCTCCCCAAGACCACCTTCAAATTCAGTAAGGACTCACAGACCTTGGCAAAGCTATCGTTCTAACAGTGATGGTTTGTGTCGTGGGAGCTAACAAAGGAAAGAGGCCCGCAAAAGTAGGTCCTCTGTGGTCCTCGCCCATCTGTGACTGTCCCCCAGTGGATCTGTAGGGCATGTGACACCCCAGTGGAGCTGTGGACTGCAGTGGCATGTGACACTGCTAATTTAGAAACCCACCCCAGTGTCGAAGTCCAGAGCTCTTACCTGGGCTCAGCCACGTGGAGATGGTTGATTGCCTGTGTGGCTGACCCCAGTCTCCAGCTTCTCCAGGGGTCAAGTTGATGTCATTGAGCCCATTGCCCTCCATAAATCACATTGTTAGCATAGTAAGTCAGGTGTGTCCAAGACTCCAGGTAAAGAAAGACACTGTTATCAAGCAGGGCATTCCAAGGGCTCAGAGGTGGCTTCCCGGCAGCCACAGGCACATGACAAACTGCTCTTTGGCTAAAGTTAATCCATTACTGCTGTAGTAGCTATTTTCTCCTGGCTTGACACGAGTATTGCTGTCTCGAAGCGGAACAGCCGTGATGACCTGCACACTAGATCAGGCCTGTTAACATTCCATTGCAGAGGAAGTAGGGAGGCCCCTCGGGCTCCTGAGGTGTAGATACCCTCATGCACCCTGATGCAGGGAACCTCCCTAGTACTGTCATGAGCACCCCCCTCCCCTTAGATTTGATTACTATTATTATGTAAGAGGTAAAGAATTAACTCAGGTGAGACTTTCTGGGGATGTAGCTGTTCAAGAATTACCCATGCTCCCTGAGAGCGGTCACCATAAAGTTAGTAGTTCACAGAAAAACTTTCTCTGGTCTGTCTTTGTTTGGGGTGAATAGATGTTTCTCCAGATCTCTGCAGTATACAGCTGCATGTGGACAGCCTAGCTTCATCCTGGTATGTGCATCCCGGTGGGGAACCTAGATCAGTACACGCCCACCACCACTCAACAAGCAGACAACGGTGTAGTCAAGCGGTTGATGTGGGAAGTGACATCTCAGACCTCTGCCCAAGGGTCTCCTCCATCAGTGGGTCCTCACTGACTACCCTATCTGGAATAGCAGCTGCCTGAGCTGCCAGTTGTTTCTTCCAGCCTACCTCTCTGGGGCCTACCCTGCTCTGGTTACAGAGGCTGGCTGAGTGGCTGCTGTTACTGGCTCTCTGCCTTATGGGTGAGCACTGGCCATTGGAAGTTTCTGGCAAGGGGCTGGAGGATGAGAGGAATATTAGGTAAGGGTCCTCATGTCTTTATCTGCTCTTTTCTCCCTTCTTCCATGTTTCCTCTCCCCCTCCCTTCACTTCCATCCCTTCTATCCAAGACAGGATCTCAGTAGCCTAGCCTGGCCTTGAACTCACCATGTAGCCAGAGATGACCTTAAACCCAGATCTTCCCGTCTCTGTGCTGTATCACAGGCCAGGATTTCAGGCATATACACATGGACTATTTTATTGGACACTACCCATCAATCCCAGAGTTGGGTGCATGATACCAACTGAGCTGCATCTCTAGTTCCTGGCTCTGTCTTCCTTTATTCTGGGCTTTTCCTTAATGAGCATCAGACGAGTTTGTGGGATCGTTCCTACAGCTCTCTCCTGGTT
Organism: Arvicanthis niloticus; assembly: GCF_011762505.2. NCBI lineage: Eukaryota > Metazoa > Chordata > Mammalia > Rodentia > Muridae > Arvicanthis > Arvicanthis niloticus. The sequence continues at coordinate 8,204,184 of NC_047663.1, forward strand.
TTCAAAATGGCTCCTCCTTTTCCCTTTCATCCTAGGAGGAAGGAGCTGCTCTGGAGGCCAGGGTACCTGACCATCCCCAAACGGGCCCTTGTGACCCAGTCCAAATCTTTGTCCCTTTGACCAAATGCCCCCATGGCACCAGTTGCAAATGGGCATGCTGTCTGACTGATGCACGTCCCTCCCTCCCCCTCTTTCCTGCTTTATTGCTCTCTGAAGCACGGATCATTAACTTGGATGGTATTCCATATTTACTGGGCTATTGCTGTACTGTGTCTCTCCCACTCACTGAAGGCAAACAGAGGCTCTGTTTTACGGCTAACAGTGTCCCGGCTGCTGGGACAATGTGTATATGACACAGATGTTTGCTGGATGATACCTGATGGAACAGGAGCTGTGTGTCTGTCAGCACTCCGTCTTTCCAGCCTACAGTAACTTCTTGGCTCTGGAGGTCCCAGATAATAATGGAATCCAGGAGGACTGGAATCTCCCGTGGGCGGTGGGGGGGGGGGCGGGGGAAAGGGAGGGAGGTATTTTGTCGTCTGAGCCAGGCTCACAACTGAAAATGAAGCGCTTTCACCTTTATTAGCACGGAGAAGAATAATAGTCCATTCTCCAGGCTTCTAAATCTTACTCCATCATCGTTTCCAAGCAAAGGCGCTGAGCACAGCACAATGACAAGCCTAAGGCGGCTACATCATTCTTGGTGTCTGGTGCCTCTGCCAGCACCAACCCCCCCCCCCCCACTCCTGGGTGGGGGCGAAGGGCCCAAGGCTTTCCTCTTCACCTTGGAGACATGCAAAGAGAAAGGGGAAGGTATTTAAGGAGAAGAGCTCAGAGCTCTTAGGACTTGCAGCTTGTCCCAGCCTGACCCAGAAATGGTGGAGTTGTGGAGTCTGTGGGTATGAGACCTGAGATTTCTCGGTTCAAATCCCAGCTGGACATGTATGCACATTTTGTTTTAAAGGCATCCCAAGGTCCAAGTAGTTTAAAATTATGTTTTATTTATTTGTTTAATACATTGGGGGTGGGGTGGGCATGCATGCATGCACCTCAGCAAGCAGGTGGAGGTCAGAAGGCAGCTTGCAAGAGTTGGTTTTCTTGTATCGTGTGAGTCCTAGGGATCAAACTCAAGTCATCAGGTTGAGTTAACCCAGAGTCATCTTGATGGCTCCTGCCTGGGCCCTCATGGGCACACCTGGACCTGAGACTGGTATCTCTCACTTCTGTTTTCTCATTTATAAAAGCAGAGCTGTTTGTGGCAAGGAATCACGGGACTGTTGCAAAGATTAAGTGAGTTAATACAGATGAAGTGGCCCCTAGTAAGTGCTCGAGCGCGTGTGGGCTGTGATTCATATTAATTGGGTGCTTACTCTGCTTCATGTGGTAACCAGGCAGGGCTTGTCGTCCCCAAAGAGCAGATGAAGACATCAATGCAGTCGGATTAATCACCCGTATCCAAGGTCGTGCACCTGCTGAGGACAGACGTGTGACAGAAGCTTGGCCACTGCACTGCACTGCTCTGTGTGTCTAGACACCTAGACCCCTGGCCTGCTGCTGACTGCCCACAATAACATTCCTTCGCCACCTAGGCACCCACCACAGGGCTGGCCGTGAGCTATGGAGTAGGCTTGAGTCTCTGAAACTGGTGCGGCTGTAAGGGAGGGACTAAGGTAAGCCACATATGGTGCCTGTCATCTAGCACTTGGGAGGCCGAGACAGGAGGATTGGGAGTTCTAGGTCAGCTTAGGCTATATAATAAAATTCTGACAAAGAAACTGAAAAGGAGGGAAAGGAGAGGAAAGACAGGGAGAGGAAGGGGAGAGGGGAAGAGGAGAAAGAGGACAAGAGGAAAAAGGGAAAGAAGGAAGGAAGGGAGGGAGGGAAAAAGGGAGGGAGGAAGAGAGGGAGGGAGGGAGGGAGAGAGGAAGAAAGAAAAAATGGAAGTTAGAGAGGGAGTGAGGGAAGAAGGAAGGAAGGAAAGAAGGAAGGGAGGGAGGGAGGGAAAAGGGAAGGAGAAAGGGAGGGAGGGAGAGAGGAAGAAAGAAAAAATGGAAGTTAGAGAGGAAGGGAGGGAAGAAGGAAGGAAGGAAGAAAAGCAGCTAAAGCCAGGAAAGGAGGTGGAAGAAGGAGGCTGAAGATCCCTAGGAGCTGGGTACTCTAGGGAACAATCCAATATCCATTTCTTCCTCCCTCCCTGCCTCCCTCCTTCCTCCTCCCCCCTCTCCTTCCTCTCCTGCTCCCTCTTTTCCAGTCTCCTTATGCAACTCATACTGACCTAGAACTCTCAACCCTCCTGCCTTAGCCTCCCAAATGCTGAAGGACATGCCCAACTCCCTTCAGCTTTAGGGCTCTGCTTGACCACTTCTGGAGTGGTGGCCTGGGGAGAGTGAAGGGGCTGAGTACCCCTGGACTAGGAATCTAGGGTGAGGGAGGGGCAGCAAAGAGGGGAGGGGCCGAGCACATCACATCCCCACAGTTGCGCATGCTCCTCAGCAGACAGCGCTGTTCACATTGATCCACTAATTTTCAGAAGCAAATTGATCTTGGCTTTCAACAACAGATGTAGGACAGCAGAGTCTAAGAGGGCTCTGCACGTGGTCGACTGGGGCAGCCTTTGCTCCAGAGTGTGGAGCACCAGACCTCTGTGATTTCCTGAGGGCCAAGGCCACCTGCAGGGCATCAGGACCCTGAGTGACACTCCAGCTTCTGGCAATGTTTGATCAGATGACCTTGGGCTTCAGGTCTGGAAGGGCAAGGGAAGGCCCAGGTAGTGATAGAGGCAGGGCCTGAGCAGTTGTTCTGCTGGGGAAAGATGAGGAACCGTCCAGGGAAGGCCAGATGTGCTGATTTGGAATAGGAGAAGGCAGACAGACAGCCCCAGGAGAGGCAGTGTTGGGAAGGCAGGCTTCACCTGATAATTCTACCAAACAGCTTGGCCTCCTCTCTGAGAGGTCAGCCCTGGGGAATGGTCTGGCCCTTTGAGATAAGTCTGTTCCCACAAAATGTCAGGGCGGTTTATTCACAGCGAAGGTAATGTCTCTTCTTTCCAGTAATTAACAGGAGGGCAGATATAAGCTATGAGAGTACATGCCTTATCCCGGCACTCAGGAGATACAGGCAGGAGGGTCAGGAGTTCAAGGTCAGCCTTGGCTATATACCAAGGAGAAAGTATGGAACTTATCTGGAATACTTCCAAATTTTCCACCTAAGAAAAATTCCAAACTGACAATAACCCCCCCCCCCAAATACAAAGCGAGCAAACAGAAAACAGAGTAAGGGCTAGGGAGGTGACTCAGAAAATAAGAATATCTGTGGTGCAAGTGTAAAGACTTGAGTTCAGATCCCGTCACCTGCATAAAAAATTGAAGAAGCTAGGTATAGCTGTGTGCATCCAGTAACCCCAGTACGGTAGGAGGCAGAGATGGAGAACCGCTGGTGCTTACTGGCCACTGACTAAGCTCTAGTTTCAGTGAGAGACTGTGTCTCAAGGAACGAGCAGAAAGTGATAGATCAGAGCACCAGATCTATCACTTTCTGTGTGATTTCTAGCACCACTGTCTCTATGTGTGTCTGAACACATTTGTGCACGCATGTGCACATACATACAGGAGAACATTGAAAACACAATTGTCCTTGTGTCCACAGAAGAATCACCTATAGACACTCTCAGAGTCCTCTCCTGGTTCCACCAGTTTGCAAAGGCTGAAAGGACAAAGGATGTGGGTGGCGGCTCCAGACCTACAGAGATGAGGCACCTACATCACTTGTGGATACTGAGGCCTCAGGTATATGGTATGTGCATCGTGGTGCCCTGTACACAGAAGAGGACCAGCACTGTGTCCCTTAAAGCAGGGGAGGTGAGAGCTATTGCCCATCACATAAACCTCAATGAACTCGGCAGCCTGAGGTGGGCATTCACTGCGGATAAAAATCTGTCTCCCTGCCAGCTTAAATTGCTCCTTAAAAAGCTAATGTATAATTTAGACCACAATTTGAGAATGGACCACTACTGGGCCATGGGATCCACTCTCCCGCTGTAGGCAAAGGGGCCCTGGAGGAAGTGCCTGAGTGGAGTCATCCTTCTAGAACTGACTGGAGGGGCTTGCATTTTGGGGGACAGTGAGAGCAGGGGCTGTCTTTTAAAAACAGACACAGAGGGTGTGAGTTGGGTTTGGCGGAGGCTTAGGGGATTTCCCTGGTGACTTCTGCTTCCCAGTTCCCCCCTGGGAGAGCCTAATTTTAATTATTTTATTTTAAAATTGTATTTTAATTTTAAATTTACGTTGTATTCATGATTACTTTGCCTTAGTGCATGTACACGAATCACACGTGTCCTGGGTGCCCAAGGAGACCAGAAGAGAGCATCTAGTCCCCTACAACTGGAGTTACAGATGGTTGTGAGCCACAGTGTGGGTACAGGGACTGAAGCTGGGTCCTCTGGAAGAACAGCAGGTGCTCTTTAAGCACTAAGCCATCTCTCCAGCCCTTTGAGAACCCAGGTCTGTAGGGGACATTTTGACAAGGTGAGAATCTTGCTTTTGAGCAGTTCTTGGGGTAGGACAGAACCAAGAGTGTCCCCTGGAGGGAGTCCCTTGCCAGCAGATTAGTTACTGGTCTCACTGCTGTGACAAAACAATGCCTGCCAGAAGAAACCTCAGGGAGAGAAGTCTGTTGTGGCTCAGGGTCCAAGGGCATTGTTCATCACAGAGGGGAAGGTGTGGCCACAGGCCTGGGAGGCAGCCGGTCACATAACATCCGCAGTCAGGAAGCAGAGGGCACTGAAAGCCAGTGCCCAGCTCGCTTTCCATTATATTAAGTCAAGAGTCCACTCAATGAGGTGGTGCTATCCACATTCAAGGTGGATCGTCCCTGCTCGGGGAAAACCTCTCTGGAAACATCCTCACAGACATGCTCAGAAGTGTGATCCATGGTGATTGTAAAGGTGATTGTAAATCCACCCAAGGTAATTAACCCTCACAGCAGGCAATCTGAAGGTCCTAGGAGTGGGCCTTATTGGAAGCAATTTGTGCACTGTCGCTTCAGTGTTAACAGGGAGGAGGGCTCTGTCCCCCTCAAGTTCTTGATCGCTGAAACCTTGAGACATGTCCCAGGTTTAGAAATGGGATCTCCACAAATGAGTTTAGTGAAGGGAAGATGAAGCTGGGCTAGTATTAACCCTGGATGCAATATCCGGTGTCCCTAAGAAGCAGGTAGGACACACAGAAAAGCCAGGTGACAGGCAGAACACACAGAAAGGTCAGACAGGCAGACCAGAGTGATGCATTTACAGGCAAAACAATTCCAAGGTTCCCAGCAGCCACCAAAAGGCCCAGAACGTCATCTACCCCAGAGCTTTCAAGAGCACCCACCTCCACTGACACTTTGGCTTCTGACTTCTGGCATCCATACCTGTGGCCTGTAAGATGATCACTTTCTTTTTAAGCAACCTGGTTTGCAGTTGTTTGTGATGTGACCTGAGCCCTGGAAAATGAATGCAGGTTCCAGGCCCCATGGAGCCAACTCCCAGAGGGCTGAGCTGCCCCGGTTTCAGGTATGATTGGGCCACACTGTTCTGGAAGCAGAGCTGACTCTGGTATGTCTTCCCCCATGTCTAACTTTCACTGTTTGTTTGACAGTGCTGGGGACATAGAGGGCCCTGTCATCAGCCACATTGTGCAGACGGAGATACGCAGGCCTCTGGGGCTAGGACCTAGGTCTGTCATTTCATGATATGCTTATCAACACATAGGAGATGAAACAAGGCAGGGGTGTGGAAGTTCTCAGAGTTCCCTGGACTTAGAGTACAGAGGTGGACAGTGGGGGCTTCCTGTGTATCCTCGTTAGCATCCATATCTCTCCCTGCACACACATGGCTGAGCAATCTCCCTCAGCTTTGGCCATCACGTTGGGTTCCTCAGAAGTGGGCACTGTCCTCACTGGTATCCCTCCTATATGGCATCCCATGGCCCCTGGCTTTGGCCAGATATGTGTGGGGCTGGCATACACATCTGCCTGTAGGGTAAGGACAGCAGCCAGCAGACTGTAGCTGGCGGGGGACTCTTTGGCTGGTTACTACTGATGCTCACAGTGTGTGTTCTCATATGCACATGGCTAATCATAAAAACAGCTAAAGTTTATTGTCTGGACCATTTTGGGTACAGGAGGACAAAAAAAAAAAAAAAAAACAATAACAAAAAAATAATGTCTGAATTCCAACGGTGAAAGATTTACCGGCTTTGTCAGCGATGATAGAGGGGTTGGCTGGAATTATTGCAGCGGGGAAGAATTGTGTTTTAGGATCTGCCCCAGGTATTAATTTGTGGCAGGCTTATCCTGTCAGAAACACACAAGGCTCGTGGTGGTGAGAAGTAATACTTTAAAGGGCCTTCCCGCCAATTGGACGGGAGCTGGGTGATGGAGCTTGGGAGACAGCAGATCCCCTGAGCAAGGTTTTCCAATAAGCTCTGGATGAAAAACATGTGACTGCCACAAGATACCATCTTCCGAGACTCTCAAGCCAGATCTGTGTCTGTCTGTTGTACCAACTCATGGACTGACCTCCTCCCCAAAGTCCAGAGTGACCCCGTCTGACTACTCACAAGAATCTGGCAGGCTGCAGGGTGCCAGGGGTTGGCCCTGCTCCTGAGTCCTACATGGATATCAGACTGCACAGGACGTGATGAGGGGTTAATGGGTGCACTGGGAAGAAGGAGACTGAAGACACCCTGGAAGACTCTATGACCTCTCTTGTCCTCCAGATTCCAGCTTTCTGGGTATCAGAGATGTTCACCACATCCTGATTTTGCGGCATGCCAAATCTGTACTTTTGTTGTTGTTGTTGCTGCTGCTGTAACACAATGCTTAACAAAAGCAATTTGTGGATGGATGGGCTTAATTAAGCTCACGGTTCCAGGGTATAGCACATCATGGCGGGAAGGCACGACTGCAGGGGCATGCAGCGTCTGGTTGCTCCTCAGTCAGGAAGCAGGAAGATGGATTCTGGTCCTCAGCTGCCGTTCTCCTTCTTATTCAGTGCAGGACTTCATCTGGTGGAACGGTGCCACTCACGTTTAGGGTGGTGGATCTTTCCACTTCAATTAAACCAGTCTAGACAGTCTCTCACAGACATGCCTGTTGGATCGTCCCATGGATGATTATAGACCCTGTTGAGATGATAATCAATATTAGCCTTCACAACAGCCAAAGCAAAAAACTGGTTCTAAAATGTGCTCCTTGTACCTTCCTTGTTCCCTGGTTTGAGTTTGCACGTCACTATGATCCTCGAGGCCTCAATGTGTGGCTAGGCCACTTCCTTATTTGCCCTCTTCCTCTGAGCTAGGCCTTTTGGAAGATGAGGTGCATAGCAGTCTATGGAAGTGGAAGGAGAAGAGATAGATGAGAAGTCCAGAGTCCCTGGAGTCCTGTGGACCACCCATTTCTAGCTTACCCAACCTATATCCTGTCCCCATCGCATGCTGCAGCAGCCAGCAGAAACTAGTTGGAACAGGAGTGCAGTCTTGGGGGTGGGGGGACCACATGGGAAGGAAATAGTATCAGTGGCCACTGGAGATGTATGTGAAGGGGCTCACTCTAGTCCCTGCCAGGCTGAGCGGGCTGTGTGGGCTGATGGAAGATTCTAGGCATTGAGCATCCTGGCTGATGAGGTATGTGCTATTGGGTGCTCCATGTAATTGGGGTACCTTTGAGCAAGGGACAGAGGCATTGTGGGGAAAGAATCAAGTCTGCCCTTCTGCCTGGAGCCCCCAGGAGTGTTCCCCATGGGTGAATTGTCTCCTGTCTAGTGCACCAATGGCCTGATGAATGGGTAATAACATGACATGTTTTCTTGTGTCTGCTGCTCCCCCGGGCCACCATGGGATATGCCATGGAGAAGTGTCCTGAGTGGGTTGCTGACATCAGGTCCTCCTTGGGATACTGTAGCCTGAGCAAGGCTGGGCCACCTTCAGGAATGGCAGACAGGGACTTGGGGCTCTGTAGAAAGGGCATGCATCTAAATTGCTTGCTCTCTTGATAAAAAAATAAAAAATAAAAAAAATGAGTACTTCTTTCCAACAGCCATAGTGGAAGACACAGAGTGGTCTAACCCCAGTTCCAGGGAAACCCATGGGACCTAGCAACTGCATAAAGCCAGCTTAACACCCTCTGGGGCAGCCTGGTCACTTGCTCCAACAGTGGGTCCTTAGGGGTACATACTTCTTCCTAGATAACTTCCTGTGCCATGTGCTCCCCCCCCACCCCGCTATCCAGGAGAAGAGGGAAGAGCCTTGACAGAGATGGAGCAGACATATCTCCTCCTTTGAATTTCCTCTGGGTCAAAAGGCCAGCTCTGGCCTGGATATGGAGGAGCTGATTATGTATCTCCCACTGGGCAGGGCCTGGGTACAGAGGAGTTAGCGTTGTATTTTTCATGGGGCAGAGCCATAAACAGTAGCTGTAAAGGGCACCGAGGGTACGGGTATCCACCTGACCAAGAGTGATTTAAAACCAAAGGTACAATTTTCTCCCATTGATCAACCTCGGCAGAGACATGCTTTCAACCTGAGGAGGGAAAAACGGAATCTTTTTCAGGTCTCTGCACCTGCTTCAGGACTGCACCCAGCTGTTACTGGGATCTCTGCAGGAAGCTCACCCTCGGTGCCTGAGCAAAGATGTAGGCCAAGCCGGTCACCACAAAGACACTAAGGAACATACAGCAGAGACAGCACCCAGAGCCCTCACGTTGGAGATGGGCAGACAAAGCTCTTGGATGAGTTTATGTCAATGGATCCAAGGCTCAGAAACATTCACCTCAACAGATCATAGAAAGAAAGTCCAAAACTCTGTTGTTGTTGTTGTTGTTGTTGAAACCAGATGAATCTCATGTTTTAGACTGGCCTCAAATTCAACCTGGAGCCGAGAGAAACTTTGGGTTTCTTAACTTCTATCCTCCTTTCTTAAATTCTGGGATTTCAGGCATTCACACACTGGGAATCAAACCCAGGGCTTCATGTGCTAGCCAAGCACTCTGCCAACCAAACTACATTTCTGGCCCTCATTTTGTATGGTAGGGGCAGGAATTGAACCCAGGGCCTTGCTCGTGCCAGGCGAGTGCTTTACTGTCCAGCCATACCCTATCCTTTCAAACCTCTCAGGCTTGTAGCCCATAAAAGCTAGCACAACATAGCCACTGTGGTCACATTTGGGGATGTGCTCAGCTGGAAGGGCTAGAGAGAGCCTGTGATCCTCTTCTCCCGAAGCTTTGGACTCAGGGGATGGGTAGAGAGAGTCCCTGTTGTTCTTCGCCTTGCCCTGCTGTGGGTCAGAGTGAGAATTCACAAATGTGTCTGCCCAGAGTGATGGGTGGTCAGGGGCTCCCTGAGGCCTACACCAGCTTGTTTCTGTCAGTTTGTCAACCAGATGCTTCTTCAGCTGCTGTGTGCTTTTCTTTACATTCTAGGAGATGACCTGACACAGCACAGTGCCTGGCACATAAACAAGTATGTAAGTCAGTCTCTCTCTCTCTCTCTCTCTTTCTCTCTCTCTCTCTCTCTCTCTCTCTCTCTCTCTGTGTGTGTGTGTGTGTGTGTCTCTCTCTGTGTGTGTGTGATTTTATTTTTTGAGATCTACGTAGCCCAGGTCTCACATACAAGGGCAACTTCTCACCAGGTGAGAACTACCGAGACATAGAATTCTAAGGCAAGGGAAATGAAGACTGTGCACTTTGCCCAACTGGCTTTGGATAAAGTACAGGTTGTAAAGGAAGGCCCTCTTTAAATCAGTCAGCACAGGCTTAGGTGAGGGAGGCCAGTAGCCCAGCAAGGTGACCACCAGATAGAGGAAGACATGCACGGAGGACCTGGAGCACAGAATGAGATGCAGAAATCACTAGGGAGGCATAGAGGAAGTGAAAGGGTCTGGTCTGATTCACAGGGGAAATGGGAAGGAACCTGGTCCATAGAGCTACTTCCTTTTCTCCTTCAATCTAAGCCTCCTTCCGTAGCCTCAGTGGGGTTCCTTAACTCCATTCTGCTGATGGCCGCTTAGCTGTCTGCAAGCTTCCTTCAGTTTACCCTAGGCAGTCCTTGGGTGAGAGAAGAATTCATACCTTTGTCCACAAGGGAATCCCAGTTCTTGCTTGTTGTTTGGATGGATGGATGGATGGATGGATGGATGGATGGATGGATGGATAGATAAATGCTACAGCCTTGGTCCTATCTGTGCACTCCCAAAAGTCCTAGGCAAGCAAATCTCTCTGTTCTGAGCCCAGAGCAATCTAGCTTGGTGTCTGCTTGAAGCAGCTGCCCCGCAGCCACCCTCCCTACCCAGCGCCCCGTAGCTCAGTGGCCTCATCCTCCACCTCTGTGAATGCTAATGGCCTGATATTTGCTTTCCCCTGCCCTTCATTCTAGCCTTTCCCCTCATCAAATCTGCACTGCAACAAATTATCCGCTTCCCCGTGACCTCTTTTTCCTGTCTGAAGTCATCACATCCTAAACAGCTTCTCCTGGGCCGTGACCTCCCTCCTTCCCTCAGAGCCCGACAGACCCCAGCCCTCTTCCAAATGGCCCCCTGCCCTGTCAGGTGCTCACGGCCCCCAGCCTTGTCATTAGAGTACTCTTCATCTCCCTGGGAAGTCACCACCACCATCCACCATCACAATTAACTTCTTAAAAGGCTTTCTGTTTATAAAGCAGCATAAATACAGGTCCTGCCCCAGGACATCCCTTTAATGCACAATTATTCTAGTATGGTGACGGAGACACTTAGGTCACAGTGGGACTTAGAGATAGTTCCATTTTGTTGGGAATGAGATTTCAGAGCTTCCCATGGGGCCTAGCTGTGTGCAAATGGCATGGGTGGAAGTGAGCTGTCTGTGACTGGAGACACCCAAGCGTCAAGTGGCCTGGGAGACCCTGCCAGAGCCAACGGGGAATATTGGAAATGACTGTGGAAAGAAATGACAGATTGAGAATCTTTCAGAGGTAGAGGAGACGCCAGTCCAGCTACAGAATGCACTTGGTGGGAATGGCTGGAGCCAGGATGGGCCTTAGGACAGCTTGTGCATGGAGGCAGAGGCCTGAGGCAGAGGGGTGAGGAGGTCCTGCTGGGATGTGGGAAGGGACTGTGATCCCCACGTTTGGCTTGTGCTCAGCTGGAAGGGCAAGAGAGAGCCTGTGGCTCTGTTCTCCAGAGGCTGTGAACTCAGGGGCTGCCGAGAGACTCCATGTTTTTATGACAATGCCTGGAGGCCCTCACCTTGCCCTGCTGTGAGTCAGGATGAGCATTCACAGATGTGTTCACAGAGTGGTCAGGGGCTCCCTGAGGCCTGCATCAGCTTGCTTCTGTCTGTTTCTCAGGGATGCCTCTTCAGCTGCTGTGTGCTTTCCTTTACATGCAAAGAGAGCACCTGGGAGAGATCCTGACACAGTTCCTGGCTCATTAACAGTTGCGTGTGCATGTGCCTGTGTGTGTGTGTGTGTTTGTGTAACTTTATTTTTGAAATAGGGCCTCATGTAGCCCAGGATGACCTCAGGCTCACTATGCAGCTGGAGATGACCTTGAACATTCTGATCTATTCTGATCTTCCTGCCTCCACTCCTGTAGGCCGGGATAACAGGTGTGCTACTCTGCCTGGTTGAAGGTGGAGCTAGAGCTCCTGCCTGCTAGACAAGAAGTACCCGACCAACTGAGCTGTGTCCTTGGCTGGGTGTCATTGTTTTCTAACTAAATAAAGTTAGACAGATTGCTTACACGAAGAGTAGGCAGACAATCCTCGTATCTCCAAGGATTTTTTCTTTTCTTTTCCTCTCTTTTCTTTTTTCTTTCCCTTTCTTTCTTTCTTTCTTTCTTTCTTTCTTTCTTTTCTCTTTCTTTCTCCTTCCTTCCTTCCTTCCTTCCTTCCTCCCTCTTTCTTTCTCTCTCTCTCTCTTTCTTTCTTTCTTTCTTTCTTTCTTTCTTTCTTTCTTTCTTTCTTCTGTAACCATAACCATGACATTTCTCAATCCCAATCCCTTGATCCAGGGAGGACTTCTGACTACTTTGACTAACAGACTTCATGAAGTGACTTCCAGGTCAAGATTATAAAAACACTTTTGTCCAGTCGTTCTCCCTCCCCCTCCCCTCTCTGGAGATATTTGCTCTAGGAACACAGCAACCACGCTCTTTGGAGTTTCAAAGCAACACACTCAGAGCACTCCCATAAGCATTCCAGCTGAGGGCCCACTGGTGTGTCTGTTGATAACAGGTAGCCATCATAAAACCAATCCCTTAATCCCAGAGTGTGAAAATGCCCCTAGATGATTCCAGCCTTGAACTCTTGAGTCACCTACAGCCTTCTAGTCTTCTCAGCCAAAGCCCTGGACATCAGAGAACAGAGATGAGTTCCCACTGTAGCCAATCAGAATTCCTCACCCACTGGCACTGTGAGATGGCCCTATAGGGAATCTTGTTCTAATCCACTGAGTTTGGGGTCCCGGCTTATTACCCGGTCATGGATAAGTGATGTGTTCGGCATCCACATGGAGTCCTCAATGCTCCCCTTGCATCTCTGGCTTGTCCATATGCCTCTGGCCAGAGTGCAGTCTTCCCACCTACTCATCAGTAGTTGCCAGGGTAACAGGGTCTCCGGGCACAGGGGTGTGGGAGCCGACTTTTCATGGAAGTGCCCAGGCAGCTTTTCTTGGAAGAGACAATTGGGTTTCAAGGCCTGATCCATATGAAGGGGCTGCAGTTCTGCCTTCAAGGTTTTATTTTGATAGCAGTTTTCTAATGTCAGACCCAGCCTCAACTTTCCCCTCACACGGAAGAGCAGACAGGCCAACGAGAGACATTCTGCCTCTCTTTGGTGTAGGTTGTATTGGTTGCCCCAATTTTCAATGGATGCTCCATAAGGGGTCCAGCCTGTGGTGTGAAGAACAGGGAAGAGGCCTGAGACTTCATGGGAGAAGGGGCCTCTCTTTCCTTCTGCCACTTATAGAATACGAATGACACACTAGGTTCCTGATCTAAGGAATTAACGATGTTCTGAACACATTGGTTTTCTGTACTATTTCCGCGTCTCCACTGAGGGTTATCTGAGGGTAATCAATCTAAATCATTATTCAGATTCTGTCTAACCATTTCTTTTTAGACCAGCATTGATAACAACAGCTGTCTCTAATACATCCAAGAAGTGATCATTTTCTAGGGAAAGGACTGGTTCATTGATGGCGCTCTTCCAAGAGAGCCCGAGATTCCCAGAGCCAGCACATCTGGCCTAACCGTTGCCTCAGTTCCCCCACCTTGGAGTTTTCCCCAGAGGAATTCCAACGACAGGTTTGTTAAAGAAACTTGGGATTGGAGAGCTGACTCATAAGTCATGAGTACTTGTCACTTAATTACAAGGAGCAGAGTTCGGGTCCCAGCACCCACATCAGGCGGTACACAGACACCTGTAACTCCAGTTGTAAGGAATCCAGGTCTTTCTGCCTCCATGAGAATCTGTGAGCACACACATGCACACACACTCATGCACAGACACTCAGACACACACACACATGGAACCACCTGTACACACATATAATAATAAAATAAAGCTCTATGAATATTAATAATTTATATATAAAAAAAGAAACAAATCTCAGGCTCTCTACCAAAGTGTGGGACTTAGTGTCTGGCCCTCTGAGCCAGTCCTCAGCTCAAACTGTGTATGTTTCTTTGATCCTTTCCTGGCCAGACCCTTCCGCCAACCCCCCTTCAGTTCCCACCCTTCCCCCAGCTGCTGCTCTAAAGCCAGGTAAAGCAGCCCCCAGTCAATGGCTGAAGAGAAGGAGGGACTCAGTAGTCCCAGCTACAGGAGACGTATCTCCATGTGCCGCCTGAATGTAGATGCTCTCGAGAGCAATGACCAGGTCTTTTGCTTCTCTTCTTTCCCAGGTTCATGATGTGTGCCCAATAAATGCTTGATGAACAATTGAGTCAGGCGAAGGGCAGCACTTCCCAAGCCCTGACAGCCTGGTGGTGGGAGCAAGTCCTCCTACAATATGGACGCCTCTGGAGTTATTAGGACCACAAATGACGCTAAGTAGCTGGGAGTGGGAAATGTTCTCATGAGAAGTCAGGTTAGACCTCACCACTGTCTACATAAGTGTGATGGATGGAGACCCTGTTCACTGCAGGGGCAGCCATGGCTCTAGAAAGAGAAAAAAGATGACATCGGGGTCTGGATTGAAGTTTGAGTGCAACTTGTAACACCAAGGGAGTTCAAACATCCCCTTTACTGATGTCAGTTAGGGCATCCGGGATACCAGGGACTTGGTATGCACCCCTTCCAGATTCTATAGCATCATGTGCCTCCAGCTGCTTCTCTCTTGTCAGCCATCCAGCCATCCGGTCATCCCTTCATCCGGGAACTCTCTGGGGCAGATGGAAAGGAGACACAACTGAAGTTATCCTGGTCCAATCAGGAAGCTCCTCTATCTCCCCGCTCCTCCCTTGGATCTTTACTCCCCTTTACTGACGAGATGAGACACAGCACTCTGAAAAGGTCATGGAGCACTGGGGTCAGGGGTAGGGGGTGCTATGCCGCCATCTGCAGCTGGCGGCCAAGGACAGTGGCAAGTGTGTTTTCAGCAAACAAGGAAGGAAAGCATGGGCATGTTGTGGAGTATCAGGAGAACTACAAATGTCTCTCAGGTGATCTGGCTGCCCTGGGCTTTTGGGATTCTCAGAAGCTGGGCAGAGCCCTTGGTCTCATCTTGGGGAAACCCCGCAGCACTCTGTTTCAAGAAGTGAGCATCTATACCTCCCGTCTCCCATTAGCTTCCAACTCCACAAATTCTGTAAGTAAAACCCCAGGCCATAATTGGGTGTGGAAGGGAGAAGCGAGAGTGGGTATTACACTGTGAAACCCCTAACTGCTTGGCCTGGCAAATGAATTAACTTGTTAAACAAAATGCATACATCTGCATACATTTGAATACATGAATAGGATCCACTCAGACCCTGCCTGGGTCTAAGTCCTCCAGGGAGGAGATGGGACGAAGATCCTAGGGAAAAGGAGGTTTGGATGGGACTTTCACTGTACTTTAAAGAGCCCATGCTTTTGCATGCTATATTTATAGATTAAACAGAAAAAGCATCTCCCTGCTGCATTAAAAACTACCCATCAAGGCTGAGGACTCCAAGGAGCAGTAAAATCAATCTCATTGCATAAAGACAACAGCGAGCAATTGGCATGACATTTTAAGTAAATGCTACAGCCATTTGTAAATGTTCATTTTCCGGGAGACCCCATCTATTATATGACAGCTATTTTCTTAGCATCCCAGTGTGAATTCAGTCGGTTTACAGATAAGCCCGTTGAGGAGAATGGATATCAAGATGTAAAGTGCTATAATACGGACAATTTGTTACCGCTACGCCACATCGCTCCGTCATTATGTATCTGCCTCTTACAGGGGTTAGAAGCCACTTGGCTTTCTTTTTTTTTTCTCCCAGGTTGGCGTTAATAAGTGAGGAATTCAAATGGATGGAGAAGAAGTCAGTGGGGGTAAGGGCTGCAAGGGCTGCAAGGTGGGCTGCAGTTGGCAGACTCAAGGCAAGGGGACCAGCCTTTGATATAGACTTCCCTGGCAGTCACTTGTCCTTGTCTGATGCTCTTGCCCCAAAGGAGCCCTTTTGAAGAAAGACAGTTCAAACCAAGAGCAACAGTGAAAGGGAGTGTCTGCTCACTAGAGATGGCAAGGTCCCATAGAGGCCAGGCACACTCCATATAAAGTTGGCTGCTATAGATTTCAGATGACCGTGGAAAGACGGGCTTGTGGCCATGAAGCTGGATGGGACTTCCTTCCTTAGGTCTCATCACCAGCACCCTGTACCTCTTGGCAGAGCAGAGGGGCAGACAGGGACTGAGAAACAGCAGAGCTGCCATGGGGAAACGTCCCAAGTTGAAATATGGCCAGAGAGAAACTGAGGGTCCTCTAGTCTCATAAGTCACCGTTAACTCCGACAACCTAGACATTTCCAAGGAGGAAATAAATGACCCCCTTGGTGAACCTGGAGTAGCGATGAAGAAGTGCCAGGTGTGTTGGGTGACAGATTGCAGTGGGCTCCTCAGGGTGGGGTGCCTTGATCAGGAGGGACTCGGTCCTCACGTGGTGAGAAAACCAAACACCTAAGCCAAAAGTTGAGTGCACATTCAAAAGGATGGCAGGCAGACATCAGCAGCACTGCCGTCATTTAGGGTACAAACCTCAGGGTGCCAGGGGTCTAGCAAGCAGCCCCATCCCTGACTTTATTGGACCATGTGCTTTCAGCTGTTTCTTTATTGCCAGTCATCTCTCTCATCCATCCATCCATCCATCCATCCATCCATCCATCCATCCATCCATCCGTTCATCCGTTCATCTATCTATCCACCTATCTGTCCATCTCTCCCTCTGGCAAAAATGTGGACTCAATCATGATGATAGGCATGAAGCTATCATTGGGACCTTTTAGCCAGCCTCCTGTGGCGTTAGCTCTCCTCCTCATTTCTGGCACATAGTAGGGCGTACATAGTTGGGTGAACAAATTACTGACTGGCTGAATGAATGCATGTCTGCATCCACCCTTCAGTGACCAAAACCACAGTAGAGTCTCCTTTAGGGTAGGCGGAATCTCTGCCTCTTGGCCATGGTTGGTCTGGACTCATTTTTCTCAATAGGCAATCCCCACTCCCCTGAGATGAAATCCCAGATCTGGTCTGAGGGACCTGGAGATTCTGAGGAGGTAGCTTTGGTCATTTGTGGGATGAGGTCGAGTGACCTGTGAGTACCCAGCCACCCCTCCCAACCGGTAGTATATGTTCTACATGCATGTGGCCTCATAAGTGACCAAGAGTTTGCAGGTTTTGTGTAGGGGACTTCATCTTTAAGGATTTGGGGGACCCATGATCCATGCTTGATGTAGACCTCCCAGCATGGCTGCTTTGGGGTCACCCATGCTCTTGTCAGTGACCCCTTCACCCATATCCCTATAATCTCACTGACTCCCCAGGGTGGGCTGTAATGGATTTGTGCTTTGGTTGTCATTGGGACCTTAAGAAATGCTATCACGGCCTGGAGAGATGGCTCAGTGGTTAAGAGCACTGACTGCTCTTCCAGAGGTCCTGAGTTCAATTGCCAGCAACCACATGGTGGCTCACAACCATCTATAATGGGATCTGATACCCTCTTCTGGTGTGTCTGAAGACAGCTTCAGTGTACTCATATATAACAAATAAATAAATCTTGAGAGAGAGAGAGAGAGAGAGAGAGAGAGAGAGAGAGAAATGCTGCTCATGTCTCCCCCAGGGAAGAATACTTGCAACAATCTGGTTATAAGTCCATGTATGGATTAGTTCATTGACAAAGTCACAGTTCTTGGGTCCAACCAGTTCCCAAAGTTCCATCTTTGATCATTGCATTGCGGATGAAACCTCCAATATCTGTGCCTTGTGGGGATGGTCATTTTATATCAAGTCCCCACACTAACTCTCCTGGGTTGCACCTCACAGAAGGATGGATAAGCTGAACTTCAGAAAACTGGTCAAGGAATGTGAAGGCCTGGGAGCAGAGAGGCAGGTCCTTGCAGCTACTCTAAAATAACTTCCCAAGCCTTTCCTCACTCTCCCAGACTGACTCGCTCAAGGAAGGATGTGTTTCTGTGAAAGGCCACAGACACATCATTCGTAGTGACCAAGAGACACTACCTGGTCATCGGTCACAGATATGTCACATGCCAAAAGACACTACCTGGTCACTGGCAGAGCGGACAGAGCCCTGTGGAAGCAGAGGGTTGATATGAAGAAACATCACAGTGTTGAGTTCATGAAGAGATGCCTGTGGGCTAGCCTGAGCTGAGGAACATTTGGAGTTGATAAAGAAGTGTGTAGGAATGAAAATCAGTTCTTCTAAGATAAATAAAAAAGCAACCCCCTGCTGAAGTGCCACCAAGAGTACTTAGCTTAATCAAGCAGTGTCATCCTGAGGTAATTTAGAGACTCCATTCATCATAGGCTCTCTCATCCTTCCCGTGTGTCACTGTTAACAGCCAGGCAGGAAGTGGCAAAGAGAGAACTTCCAGCCACTTCCTCCACTCAAGCAGTTCTTGTGTCTCTGGGTAGAGGCAGAAGTGACAACGTAGAAAGCTGTCAGCAGGGAGACCCTGGAAGAGGCCAGGAAGTAGAAATGCCCTGGTTAGCCTGAGTCAGAATTTCATGAGGCAGAGAGCAGGGCCAGAATGCACTCCTCGGTCCTCGAAAGCTAGGACTTCTCACTTTTACAATATACCTAGGGGGGAGGCAAAGAGGGGGTGACATCCCTCAGCAAACCTGGGCACAAGAGAATAGGAACCATTCAGTGTATTTCTACAGAAAGGGGTGGTTTTTGGACAACTGTTTGATTCACCACAGAAACTGAAATCAGGGTGGTATGGTGCCAAACATCGTTAATTACAGCGTTTGGTTGGTGGAGGCAGAATCAGGAGTTCAGGCTCACTCTTGGCTACTTAGAGAGTTTGAGGCCACCCTGGGCTACATGAGACAAGGTATTAAGAATATGAAGAGAGAAAAGAAGAGGAGAGGAGAGGAGAGGAGAGGAGAGGAGAGGAGAGGAGAGGAGAGGAGAGGAGAGGAGAGGAGAGGAGAGGAGAAGAGAAGAGAAGAGAAGAGAAGAGAAGAGAAGAGAAGAGAAGAGAAGAGAAGAATAAATCAGAATAGAAATTGTCAGGACTGGTGAGGTGGGGTGATGGGAGATGTCACTCAAGATTAAGAAGTTCCAGGTAGACATGATGGGTAAGTTCTAGAGAGTTACATATACACAGTGACCAAAGTTAATGATACTGTTTAGCAGACTTGAAAATCATCAAGAGTCCATCTAAATGCCTGACATGATGCCCCTGTGGCTTAACCAACTCACTCTATAATACCAACATATATCAAACATATTACCACATAATGTAAATGTATATGGTTTTCAGGTATCAATTATAGCTTAGTGATGTGCAGCAAACACTGAAACCATCAAGCCTGGATCCCAGCCCTTGCTCCATCCAGTAGAAGCCATGCATGCAGTCATGGAGAAGTCGCCCACGTCTCTAGCCCTCTCTGTTCCCTTTTCATTTTCCTCATTGAAGAGTAAATGACATCACTGGGCCTGCTTGGGACAGAACAGACATCTAAAAAGTAATGACAGGAAAGTGGGGTGACTTGTGGTGAAGGGGACGAGCGTGGTGGAGAGAGGCGAAGTCCAAAAATCCCAGGCTCTCCACTCTCCTGGCTCGGTTTCCTTGGCAACCGAGTCCAACCTGTCAATGAGTGCACTAGATTTTGTGACATCCCATAGTATATAAAATTATCTGAAGGCCATCACAAAATAATCAAATCATATGCTCTGCTGTGCTCTCTCCTGGTGGGATGTCATAAAGATTTGACAACATGACAAGATGTCAGTTTGGTTCCTCCGAAGGCAGCCGTCCCAAGTTCAGCCGTTGAGAGGAGTTCTGCTTTTGACTCTGACATGGGAAAAGTTCCAGTCAGATTCAATTGTTTATGTCTTTCTAATTAACCCCCAGATACTCACCTCCAATGTCCCTGGATCCTTTATCTCTCCAAGTCCCCTTCCTTCGACATCGTCTGAGAATAGAGAACTTCCACTTTCAAAAGCCCCCCTGTCCCTGCCCAGCCGCCTTGCACACTGATGCAGTCCTAGAAGCTGCACCCAGAGTAGGTGAAGTCAGCTCCCACTCAGAGTTGGGATGAACTTGAGCTGTAATTATCTAACCTTGGAACAAAATTCACAACGGATTTACCTCCTGCCTTTTCGTGTGAGTGTGTGTGTGTGTGTGTGTGTGTGTGTGTGTGTGTGTGTGTGTGTGTGTTTGATTTTGAAATAGTTCCTTATAGCCCAGGATGGTCTCAAATTCCTTCTGTAGTCTCTCAGTCTTCCTGCTTCTACCTTCTGAGGGCCATCATACCTCTGGCCTTAAGACAGCTGATGGTGTCCTACGTGCAGGTCTTCTGAGCCAGTAAGTCTGGGGTTGGTCCTGGAAATGCTCTAATCTAACAAGTGCCAGGTGTTGGTGCTGCTCTAAGCTGGGGTATGGTCATGTGGTATAGACAGCCTCCTGACTCTCTTTACCCTGGGCCACAGTGAGCAGAGCCACAGTGTGACAAGTGGGTGTCTCTCCATTGGGTCATCCCTCCTTCCTTCCCCATGTCTCCCAGGATGAAGCCTCTGATCCAAGGCTCTCTTTCATCACAGGTTGGACCTATCCCTCTGTCCCTGCATCCAGTGTGTATATATCTATACACCCAGCTACATGGAGAGAGACTAATTTTGCAAAATCTGCACAAAAAGCAGCTGGATTTATGTCCCCCCTGCAAGAGAAATGCTACAGAGTGGAAATAAAAAGCGGGATTCCCGGGCACTTCTATTACCTCTTCATGTCACTGTCGATGACGAATGGCGAAAAGTAAGATTGCAAACGGAATCGCTTTCACTTTGCCCAGAACAAACTCCATCTGGTGCCAGAGCCTCCTGCAAATCCTAGGTTCTCCAGAGTGTCACAGACAGCCACTACCACTAAGGGAGAGAGAAGGAATCTGGGGACAGCAGCCCACTGAGAGGAAAGCCGTAACCTAAAACACCCAGGGGTAGGGAGGGACATCTGTCACCTGTAAGCAAAGGCTCCTGTAGGCACAAGGGAATCCAGCTTGATTTAATGTGTCTCATTTTTCTTCCTTGTTTTAATCAGAGAGTAATAATAATAATAACAACCCCCCCATACAGTGTTTTTCATTGCTAGTGTATCATCGAACACTTTAAAGATTTAATAATGGAGTTTCAGAAATAAATAACGGGAAAGAATAATGGGAAGGCTAAACAACGTATTTATGGAACTGTATTGTTGGTTTATGGCAGCAAGCAATTGCTCAGACAGCCAACAGCAGGAGATGAAGACGTTTGCGAGGGAGACTGGGAAAGGGAAGCCTTTCAGGTAACTCTGAGCTGATCTGGGGAGAGGCAGAGGCAGAGAAGACAGAGGAGAGGGGTTACTGTGGGGTGGGGGATTCTGAATGGCATGGAGAGTGCTTCCTGCTGCGACAGGACTGGAGGACACAGGGGATTCCTCTATGTGAGACAGATGACTGGCCTGTGTTGCTCCTCCAGATGCACCCTTCCACCCCAAGGAAGGTGGGTGTGTGATATTTACTAGAGATTTAGCTGTGTACTGAATGGGATATAGATAAAAGAAGTTGGGGGACCAAGGAGATAATAAGCTATTTGTCACATGAGGACCCGAGTATTCATCCAGAAGCCATGCCAAATAAATCCGGCAGGCGACCGATCCTAGTCCTGCAGAGGCGGAGACAGGTGGACTTGGGGTTCACTGGCAAGCTTAGTCTCATCAGTGAGCCTTGGCCAGTGAGAGAGCCATCTCAAAAAACAAGATAGACGGGGTCTGAGGAACAACTCCTGGGATTGAATTTTAGCACACACACACACACATGCATACACACACACTCACACACATGCACACACATACACACACACACAAATGTTGGATCTTAATATCCAGGTCTTTAGATAGATTTGTGCATACATACATGCATGTGTTATGTACATACAGATTCATGCACACACACATGCATACATGTACATATATTTAGATGCATGCATATATGCATGCATGCACAAATATATATACATACATTCAAGGGAATGAGACCCTTGAAAAGAGAAGCACATTGCATAGAAATTTCTCCAAATAGAGAAATTCATGTACCTCACTGGGCTTGTAGCTGCTGCTGGCTGGAGGATTAGTGGGCTCAGAGGTGAAAGGAGAGCTGAGCTTTCGGTGCCTGCTACTTAGAAGCTGAGGCAAAAGGACTGAACATTCAGGGCCTCAAACTACAGAGTGAGCTAAAGGCCAGCCTGGGAAATGTAATGAGAAATGTCTTAAAGTTTAGGAGTAAAAGAAGGCTGGAGGGGTGGCTCAATGGATAAAGGTGATTGTCGTCAAGCCTGAGAACGTGAGGTTCCACCCTTAGAGTCTGTGCAGAAGGAGAGAACTGACTCCAGTGAGTTGTCCTCTGACCTCCACACACACGTTGGCATGGGTGTGACCCTGTCACACAAAAGTTAAAGAAAGGCTAGGACACAGTAGAGGTGGAATGATTTTTCTCGGCGTGCATAGGGACCCAGGTTTAATCCCAAGTGCTAATACATAATACATATGTGCATGTACACACACACACACACACACACACACACACACACACATGCATATATATGTGTATATATATATACATTGTGTACATATAGATTCATGTATACATACATGCATGCATGCATGTACATATATATAGATATATTCATACATACATGCATGCACAAATATATACATACATGCATACATGTATATGCTTATAGATGCATGCATATACACATGCATGCAGAAATATATACACATATACAAACATGCATACTATACACATGCATTATGCACATGTAGATTCATGCATACATACATGCATGAATTTTGTACATATAGATTCGTGCGCATTTACATACAGGTACGCTTGCCTATATGCACACATACAAGCAAAAGGAAGTAAGCAGGAAAGGGGGGCAGCAACCAGGCTGAGCAGGAATCACCGGGGTCATCACTTGTTTTGTGACATCATTCCTTTTTCCTATCAGAAGTGACCAGACTGAAGTGTTAACCCACAGGGACTAGAGCAGGCTGGGTTCGTGTCCACTTGCAACTTGCTGGCAGTGTTCCAAGGGCCTCAGCTAGCACATATGTTGTACCTTCAGTAGAGGAGGAAGCTGACTTGAAGGCTGCATGGCCTGTCAAGAGACAGTGGGGAAGGTGCCTTTGAGTTAGGACAGGATCCCAGGAAGCCCCACTCCCTCTGCAGACTAAAGGTTTTAGTGGAGGCCAAGACACCTACAGCTGCAAAGGTCAAAGGAGGCAGGCACACTGCACCATGGGCCTCTGTAAAGCCTTAACCTGTAGGGGAAGGGCCAGGCCTACCACTCCTGGAACCTAAACACGGAAGCTACTGAGCAGGCTTGTGGCTAAAGCCTGGGCCTGCTGCTGCTGGCCAGCTCTTCTACATGGTCCTCTGACTGCTGGCTCCCTGCATGGACTGCTTCATCACATGCTGGCTTTGGGACCCAGCAGTCCCCACCAGGCGCTATCCAGAGTTGGTCTGGCTCAACAGAAGCTTCTAAAGAGAAATACTTATTCCCCTCAGAAAATTCTAGAGCCACACAGGCTTGTAAACAAGTGATGCTAACCTCACCGGTGCCATGGGTAGGCTTTCAATTTATTAGTTCTTTTTATTGCCTCATAGGAAGTGGATCACAACTAACCCATGGATCGTAGGCCCATCTCCTCGGAGCATCTTTGGTGTCTTGCTGCCAAGCAGATGTAATTTGGTACCCAACTGGGTAGGCAGCAGGAACAAGAACCAAGAGTTGGGCTCTTTCTTTCCAGACTCTCATCTCTACTCAGCTCCATGTCCTGCGTGGTTATTTTGCTGTGCTACGTGTTCCTGTGGGTGTGTGCACACATGTGTGCACGTGTGAACATATCCAAGTGTGTCTAGCTGAGGCAGGAGGTTGATGCCAAGCACCCTCCTCAGTTACCTTCCACCTTAGTTTTTATTTTGAGACAGGGAGTCTCAATGAACCTGAAGTTCTCTGACTTGGCAAGGCCAGATGAGCAAGGAGACCCTGGGACTTACAGCCGGGAACCACCATGTCCAGCCTGTACATGGGTGTAGGGGATCAGAACTCCGGTCCCTATGCTTGTGTGGTAGGCATTTTACCCTCTGAGCCATCTCCTCGACCCCATACCATGCATGCTTTTGAGTCAGGCATCATGCAACACCTCTTCACGGAGCATGGCTGAGCCAAGCAGACAACCTGGCTGCTCAAGAAGTTCAAAAACTGTGGTTTTGTAAAAAGACAGGATGCCAGGGAAACTCCTGAATGGCTGACATCCAAGAGCCCCTGTATCGTCCTGCAATGTGTCAGGGCTGCCTAGTGAGTGAAGACACCAGAAATACGGGAAAAGCAGGTGTGTGTGTGTGTGTGTGTGTGTGTGTGTGTGTGTGTGCATGGTGTGCATGTGCTGTGTATGTGGTGTGTGTGTGGTGTGTGTATATGTGTGTGTGATATGTGTGTGATGTGTGTATACGTGTGTGTGGTGTGGTATGTGTTTGTGTGGTGTGTGTGTGTGCCTGTGCTGTGTATGTGGTGTGTGTGTGGTGTGTGTATATGTGTGTGTAGTGTGGTGTGTGTTTATGTTTGTGTGGTGTGTGTTTGTGTGGTGTGTGTGTGTGGTGTGTATGTGGTGTGTGTATGATATGTGTGTGATTTGTGTATATGTGTGTGCAGTGTGGTATGTGTTTGTGTGGTGTGTGTGTGTGCATGTGCTGTGTATGTGGTGTGTGTATGTGTGTGTGCTGTGTATGTGGTGTGTGTGTGGTGTGTGTATATGTGTGTGTAGTGTGGTGTGTGTTTATGTTTGTGTGGTGTGTGTTTGTGTGGGGTGTGTGTGTGTGTGTGTGTGTGTGTGTGTCCCAGGCCTCTGCTTGCTTGCTTTGGAATTTGGTGCTGCTTTGACTGTCACCAAGATGGCATTTGTTACCGTTTTCTCCCTGTCAATGTTGGCAGGTTGCAGCCCAGACCCCCTGCTGGGCTCCGTGCTTAGCATTAGAGTCAGATAAGTGATTTGCATGTTATTCTTTTAAAAAGAAGGAAAAGATGCCCTCAGCACCACTGTCTCCAGAGTCTGGCACTTCCTGCCTGCTCAATGATAATGACAGGGATCAAGGCCACCTGGGCTCTGGGTGGTCTGCTCCCAGGGATCTGTGAACTCTTGACATCAGCACCCTGGTCCTTCATCCTAGAATCCCTGTGGACAGAGCCCAGTCCCCATCTGGATCCCTCCAGGGTGGATACAAACCAAGGAGGACTTAAACTCTGCTCCAGAAGCATAGGCTGGAGCTAGAAGAACACAAAGAGGGGAACAGGAAGCCATGGTACCAAGCATCCAGCCAGCAAGACGAGGTGGCAGCTGCTCTTAGTACCCAGCGGAGTCCAGCATCACCGAAGGAGTAAAGCCATTCTTTGGTCAGCCCAAAGGGGCCTTAGGCACATGACACTGGGAAGGACCACAGTTCTCTCTAAGATCTACCCTTGATCATTTCACTTCTCAGCCAGTTCAGCTGGCAGCACTTATGTACTCTCTGAAGTCCCCTAGATGGAGCTTTAACCTGGATGTCACCAGCAGTGTGGATTCATGGTGGTGAGAAGCCAGATCTCACCTGTGACATGAGGGTATCATTGGCTTGGCCCTGACGGAACTTGAGGGAAGAGAGTTGAAGCAATCCTCAAGGAATTGGTTGAAATGAGGCCTTCTGCCTTCTCTGGACTAGTCCTTAAACACCCAGAGCCAAAAGGAGACACTGCCACTGGCTCATCAGTAGAAGCCTAACTCCAAAGCGAATTACACGCTTTTGCCCATGATCCTACACTCTGCCTTGCTGCTGCCTGTTTTTACAACAGTTTTGTACAATAAAGTTTTATTGTACCATATCTACAGTGGTCACTCATTAGCATAGAGTTCATGGCTGCTCCTGTGCTGTAGTGATAGTTGAGTAGTTGCAATGGGAACAATCGGGGGAAACAAAGCCAAAACTACTTCCCAGTCTGGACCTGTATAAGAAACACTTGCAGATCTTTCAAGGGCTGCTTGCAAAACTCGAACTGGAGGTTGCTTGCATGGCCAAAGTCAAGCAATGTGTCTAGCACTTCTTTCTCAAGTCCAGACCTGAGGAGCTCCTGCAGGAGACTTCTGCCAAGCAGGCTCCTGATTCACGTCCACAACCAATCAGGAATCGACCTTACACACCTCATCATGGTTGGAAAAGGGAGCTGATACCAGGAAGCAGAGCTGGTTGCCTCTGGCCTGTCCTAAGGAAACTAGATTCTGCCCCTGGCTAGAACAGGAGGCTGATCCATGCTCTCTGTTAGTTTCATTTCTGTTTCTGGGATGAAATCACTGACAGAGGCAACTTAGAAAAGAGGAGTGGTTATTTTAGTTCGTGATTTTGTGGTAAGAGAGGCATGACAGCTGGGGCTCTGTCCCTGGTGGATAGCACTTACAGGATGAACTGTATGTAGCATCCCGAAGGATCGGGGAGAGCGAGGGGGAAGGGGAAGAGAGGAGAGAAGGGAGAAGGAAGAGAGAGGGGGAAGGAGATTGGGAAGGAGGAAGGTAGGGGAGAGAATGAGAACCAACCTGGGTCACACAGCAGTGACCCACTTCCTCCAGCCAGGTGCTGCCTCCCAAGGTTTTCACAGCCTCCCCAAATAGCTCCGTTGTCTGAGGACCAGGTGTTCAAACACACCAGCCTACGGAGAATATTCTGAATCCAAACCCTAAGAGCCATTCCTTCTCATGGTCTCTTGGTCAGCATTGCTAAGATGAAGCCTTGCTGGGGCATTGGCCAGTTATTATCACACATGCTCACCCGGCCTCTCCTCCATCTCCCGGAAGGAGAGAAGACTCTGTCCCCAATACTCTTTGCTCTACATCTTGAGGCCCCACAAGGTTCTCATCAATAAACCAAAGTGGCACCCTGGACGTGGGACCTGCCTGGACCTTGCTAAGGGCACGTGGCAGGTATTACTACTCACAACGATGATAACAATCACAAGGCTCTCAGTTGCTTCTGCCTTTTGGTGCATAGTCTTCCATCAATAGCTCCATCCCATTTTCAATAGAACAACTTGAAACTATTTGAAGATTCTTCCCTCCTGTTACCAAGTGAAAGAGTGGCAACTCAGCTTGGCTGTGTTCTAGAAGTTTCCACCACAGTCACCAACTAAAAAAAATGGCATGTTTCCTTGTTTCAGAGTTAAGCCTGCGTGGTTTTTTTAAGCATATTAATAAACATACAGTGTCTGCAGTAGTTAGCATAGCACCGTATAAGTACCACAGAACTTCCAGGGTACACTGAAACTTACACACTTGGCCGGAGGGTTTGAGTCCTCAAGTGGCATCAGCCATGTTGGGTGTGGTACAGACAGAAAAAGGAGGAGGTGGGTCTCAGGAAGCAACAGAGGCTGAATGGTCCAGTTGCTTCTTCACTGTAATTACACAAAGGGTTACAGGAGCCACCGGTTCTTCTAGGATCAGATGCTCCCCCAAGACCACACACAGGGATGTGCTCCTAGCTTCCTGACCCCATAATATACCCACCATATATTATGCATGCAGCAAGCACAGGGGGAGGATGTTCTGGGTTTGCAGGGATGTCCTCTCTGCCGGGCTGCCCAGGTGCCACTTTATATGTGTCTTTGATAAATGGCCGTTCTTTGATAGTCTAATTGGTAATAGAAACTACACTCATAGTCTTGGAGAAGCCCTAGGTCCCAGCTCAAATGGGAGATGAAAGTGTTTCTGATGAGAGGGGAAGACAGTCATGCAAAACAAAAACAAAAAGCTGATAAGAATGAAAGGCGAGGCCGCTGGGGAGTTCTCAGCAGAGAGTACCAGGGAGTACAGGCTGGCCTTGTGTGTCTGGAGATTAGACAGGCAGCTGTATTTGTGGCCTGGGGGAGAGGAGCAGCCTTGCCTGGGGAATCGGAAAAGGGTGATTTCCGAGTGAGAAGCCAGCATTCTTGTGTGCATGTGTAGTGTGTGCATACATGTGTGCACACGTGTGTGCAGGCACACTCAACCGTTCTGTGTTAATAGAGGCTGGAGGACAACATTGGATGCCTTTCCTCATTGATGTTCACCTTATTTTTTGAGACACCAAGCCAGAAACCTGCCAATTTGGCTAGGCCGGTGAACCCCCAGAATCCACCTGTGTCTGTTCTACCCCTCCGCTCTGGGATTACAGACATGAGCCGCTGCACCTGGCTTTTATGGAGGATTCTGGGGGTTTGAACTCAGGCCCTTGAGCTTGCACCAGTGCTTTACCCACTGAGCCATGCTCCAGCCTGCAAGTCATCATTCTTGAGTAACCAAAGAGAGAATTCTGGGATATAGTTACTAGGCACAGGAGATGCTCACACCCCAGCCTCACTGCCCTCCAGCAGGGACCCTCACAGCCATCTCATCCACACATCCTCGAGTCCTGAGATCTCCCATAGGAAAGCTCATATCCAGTTCTACATTCGGGGCAGCGCTGGGATCTGTGTGTCTAACAAGTCCTAGGTCACACTGATGCTGTAGGTATGTGGACCACTTTCAAAGAGTTACCAAAGAGACCGAATGGGGAGACTACTCTTAAGAGGCTGGTCTTTGTATCACCTGTGGGGTGAAGTCCTCTGACCTTGCGTTTTTACCTGCTGTGTGACCTCCAGCACACGTGCACTGTTAACCTCTCTGAGACTCAGTTTCTCACTTGTCAAATGGAGATAAAAACATGGTCAGAAGATGGCAGAGAAGACCTGACGTTAGTTAAACACACTGAGCCCCATGCCTCAGATGCACTGGCCCCACACGGACGGGAAATCACGAATTCTATCAAGTAACTCACCATGTGCAGACCTGAACCTGACTAAGAGTATCAGAGCCAGGATGGGGGAGTGCAGTTCTCCAAGCAACAGCCTTAGGAGGCCAACTTGTTCTGGAAGATGATCTCCAAAGGCAGGGAGCATGCCTTCTGTGTAGCTGAACTCTTAGGTCCAGGAGGACAGAACCTAATTGCAAATCAGAGGCAGATGATACAGATGTGGTCTCTCTATCCGCATCTGTTGCAGAACAAAGCCAGGTCCAAAGAGAAGGCAACAGAAAGGGACCAGACATAGAAGAAGAGGGATGGGGGGATGGGGGGAGATGAAAAGATGCACCTACCCCCCCCCAACCTCTACATAGATACAGATTTCCCAGAACTAATAAAAGATCCAGGCCCGCTTAATGGTACTTAGAGTGTGTCCATGAATACATGGGCATATATACGTATTACGTGTCCCTGAGAAGATTTGATGAGCTAGCCTAGAAACTGAACACAGGTGGGGAAGGGACCCAGACAAAACCACCTGGAGACAGGTCAGTGGGTTTAAGCAGAGCTGTGGCCAACACTGGCTCTCTGAGGAGCAGGATTTCTCAGCTGGGCTCTGCTGACATTTTGGAAAGACGATTTGTGCTGTGGAGGCTGTCCTGTGTTATGCAGACGTTTTGAGCATCTCCAGCCTGTACCCACGGGGTGCCAAGAGAACCCTCCCACCCTCGTCGTGACAATCAGAAAATGTCTTCAGACATTGCCAAATGTTCTTTGGGGACAAAGCTACCCTCCTCGGTGACAACCATTCCATAGATCCTGTCTTGGGACCATAATGCAAGATTCTGGGTTGGGGGAGTCTGTGAATGGAGTACCCAGGCCACCAGCCCCACGTTCTCTCTGCCAGCTGCAGGAAGCTATGGCTGATGGCTCTTCCAGTGCCTTTTCCAGTGCTTAGTGTTCAGTCTGTTGGATCCCGACTTCTTGTCCTTTTCAGGCTCTGGCTAGAGAAGGGAATTAGGTTCCTTGTACAGCCTATCCCTCCCCAATCCACCCTCCCCACTCCCAAGCTTCATATCTCTATAAAGGGGCCCTACTGGAGTTCCCAGGAAAAAACATCTTTGGAAAGGGCAGGGCTGGAGTTGGCATTGGGAGTCCTGATGGAGAAGCCAGGGTGTGCGGAGGCTGAGTGGGGGAAGAGAATGTTATCACAGAAACCTGATTTTTCTACACACTCTATCAGCTCCCCATCTGCTCCTTGATTAAACGTATTGCCTCGCTCCCTCCCCACGTGCCCGCTGCCAGGACGTCTCTAGAGCCCTGATTACATCTGTGGAGAGAGCCTCAAACCTCACAGATGAGCGGGCCTATCGATCAGCCTGGCAGTTGACGTGTGTTTTAAAATGTAGAGGTGGATGGGCAGTTTAACTGCCAGGCCGAAGGGTAGAGAGGGCTCTTAACCTTAAAGGAAAGGCCTCCATCTTCTTGTAGGTCAAGCCTAGGGTGGTGCTCAGATTTCTATCTAACACCCCTTCCAATTTCTGAGACCGTAGGTGATGCCCCTCCCTTCCCTGACTTAGTTTCCCTCTTGCTAGCAGGAGGATGTGACAGCGGAGTTGATAGAAACAGAGTGAGTGACCTTCAGAGTCAACAGCCCTACCTCTGACTCACAGCCTGCCTGTCCTGTGAGCCAGCAGCCCGAATGTCTCCCTGGAGCTTGTTACAAATGCAGGCTCTCAGGCCCAGATGGGGGGGGGGCCAGGCCTAGGCTGGTTGCATCAGGAACTACCCTTTAACAAGCTCCCCAGGTACCTCACAGCCACGTTACAGCCAGCGTGCCGAGCGCGCCAACAGCTCCGTTCACTTAGCTACTTCAGAGGTGAACATGTAAAAGAAATCTCTCAAAGGGAATAACTCACCACCTTCCCTGGCCTCAGAAAACTTTTCACAGAGATTTTTCTTCCTGCCCAGGAACTTTAACCCTGAGAAGCAAGCAGCTTTGAAATCCTGGTGGTTTGAGCCTCGAGATGAAAATTCTCAATCAGTCCCTCAACGAGCCTAAGGATGAAAAGGAGAAACTCTTCCTGCCCCCAAGAAAAGGCCTCTCTTGGGGGATAGGCAGATCCCTCTCCATTCCTTGAAAAGATGCCCGTCCATGGTGAGGTTCCCAAGCAGCTTGCTTTCTCGTTGCTGAAGTTGGGCCAGAGTCCCGCAAGCTTCATCCTTCACTTGGGACTCTCTGTATTAGTGGCCAGTGGTGGCTATAACACATTTTCAGAAGTTTGGTGGCTTGAAGCAATGGGGGTTGTCATTCTTTCACAGGTGGTCGGAAGACTGAACTCGAGGTGTGATCAGGTTCCCCCCCTCCCTTTGGAGGCTCCAGAGGGAACCCATCCTTGCCTATACCAGTTTACAGTGGCTGCACCTCTCCTCCCTGCCCAGGGTGACAGGGCCTCGGCTCCCCTGACATGTTAGAGCCCCAACCTCCCTCACCTTTCCTTTTATGGTCCTGAGGCTGCATCCCAATGATCTAGGTTAAGCTCACTTCACAGCTCGTAGTTACATCAAAAATGTCTTTTTCCATAGATTCCAGGTGTGAGCCATATAATCATGAGTCATGGGAACTTGTGCCTACCTTAGGAGGTTACCTACCTAACCTCCTACCCTGTGGTATCTAAGGTATTACAATTTGGATTGGCAGTGTCCCACCACCACTCCCACCAGTTGGTGGTGCTATTGAGAGGTAAGTGAATTATAAGGGTGTTTAACCTTAAAGATGGATTCGTCCATGGATGGGCTCACAGAAGAGCTGTTGGGGGGGGGGGCAGGGGATGTAGGTCCCTGGAGGTGTGACTTTGAGGTGTATTTTTGTGGGTTTGCTCCATTCTGCCTTGGTTGACAAGGAGTCTTCCATGCAGCCACCGAGTGTGTATGAACCAGATGCACTGGAGGGGGAGTGACCTCCCTTCTGAAAGATGCCCTGTGCAAGTGGTGATGGCCTGCAATGAATGTTTCAGGAGAGAAGCAGCTTTGCCAGTGTACCTGAAGTGTGTATGGCAGTGTGTGGTGTGTGTGTGTGTGTGTAGGGGGAGGGGTTGTTCCAACCAGAGAAAACAGTGTGAGAGACTGTGAGCCTCTGTGTACATGATCCCAAGACCTAGGGAGTGTGAGAGATGAACCAGAGATCCCAGCAGCTCCAGAGAGCAAAACTCCTCCCTCATCATACTGCAGAGTGACAGTCTGTAGCCTGTGGGTCATGGAGGCAACACAATACTGCCTTCTTTGAAAGAGCAATCTGTTTGGCTTCATGCTGGGGGGCAGATCGCCCCATTGCCTGGGCAGGGTAGGTTGGATGAGGTTGGACTGGAGCCTGAACCATCATGTAGGCATCTGGTGAGACAATCCGGGCAGCAGATGATCAGGTTTAGCCCACACTGGCATTCATCTGGCCTGATGGATGTCACTTGAGCCAACAAGTGAGCTAGCCATCAGTTAAGCCAATCTCTGCCCTCACCCGCCCCCCGCCCCCCACTACCGGCAGAGACAGACTCAAAGGGCAGTGGCCTTGGTCCTCTGGTTTCCTTGAGCAATGCCTACTCCAGTTCTTCAAACTGGGGAAGGTATCCCTATTCTTCTTCGCTCCTCAGCTTCCCCCTCTGCCTTCATGGAGAGGGAAAATGAGCTTTCTCCCTGATCACCCAGTGGAGATTTTTTGCTAAGTAGCTCCCAAATGTTAAACTGACTAATTTCTGTGGAGATTTTTCTTTAAGCCAGCCTGACACCGGCTTTAAATCAATTTGAAATCCATTGTCTACAGATCCACATGGAGAGGGTCCTTGGAGAACGGGTACCAATTACCCTCATCTGTCATCGAGGACAAGGTGGCTGAAATGGGCTGGGGCCACGGCTGGGAGGAGACAGGTCTATACGTGGGGAAGGTGTTCGGAGCTCAAGGCTACTTACTACAAAAGGCACAAAGCTGGGGGTATGTGGTTGTCATTGGGCTGCGGTGATGTGTGTGGAAGGTCTGGTCCCCGGTTGGTGGCGCTATTGAGAAGATCCTCTGAAGAAGACTCCGGTGGGAAAGCTGATTGGAAGGGCGGTTTCAGCCACGCCCAGTATTCAAGAGACTGGGGCAGAAAGGTCAAGTGTTAAAGGTTATCTTTGATACATAGTGTGTTTAAGATTGGTCTGGGCTCATCTTAATTTAAAAAAGCAGATGGGAACTGAGGTAGATGGAAAGAAAAGGAAGGCTGGCTCCGGCCCGGGATGCTGAGGTTCCCGCCAAGTTCAAAGACTTTGCTTGGCCTTTATTCTCAGGTTACTCCATCCCTTAAATAGCTAAAGTTGGGAAATAGGGAAATAGGGAAGACCAGGGCAGGGAAGGGTGTCTGTGATGGTGGGTGCAGGGAAGGTCAAGGGCACTCATTTGCAACCTTCACAGCCTGCTTTGGAGCTCAATATCAACGAGAGTATTTATGAATGAAATCAATCCTGCCTCAGACTCGGGGAGACAAGCCAAATTCCCTGGCTCCATCTTCCTGTCCAAATGGCCCTCTTCCCCTTCCGAATATTGCTTTGTAATAGAGCCCATCCTTGCCATCCTTCCTCCCCAAGGGAGGTTTCCAATTTATCTCCCCTAAGTGGAGGACGTGGGTGAGTTGCTAATAGGGGACCAGCCCAGCCTGCCCAGAAGGTAAACTGGGCAGGGGTTAGAGGGAGGAGCTTCACAGACAGACAACAGACTTTGCATTGTGGCCAGGGTTGTGAGTGACAGACTTGAACCCACTGCCAGTCCAATAGATGGACACGTC
Source organism: Arvicanthis niloticus (assembly GCF_011762505.2). Lineage (NCBI taxonomy): Eukaryota > Metazoa > Chordata > Mammalia > Rodentia > Muridae > Arvicanthis > Arvicanthis niloticus. Next base: position 8,237,532 of record NC_047663.1, read on the forward strand.
TCTCATCCTGCAGCCTGGTGCAGCCATGTGACCCAGTCTAGCCAGTCCCAACAGCCAATCATAATAGCCAGCGTCTAGTCAGGTGACCAGGATTGGCCAATCGTACATTCTGGTTTTGACTTTGGAGTGTGTGACAAGAGGCGGAGCCAGTTAATCTTCGGTTTCAGCGGCGGGTGGAGGCGATGGTCCAACTGTGGTGTTAGAAATGCCATGAGCAGGCTAGATTCTGATGCCCAGCTTCCAGAAGCCACTTGCTCTTAACTTCCCACCTGTTCCCCATCCTCCCATAAATACCTTATGTCCTTCCGGAACATTCCCTTAACTCGAGTCTCTGTTATTGGCAACCAGAACCCTGATACAGTGAAGAAATTAGCCCAAATCAGGGAGAGACATAAAAGACACATACTCGTACGGAGGAGGGTGAGATGAAGCGTCCTTCTCCTGCCTGGGGGCCGGACTGTGAGGTAAGCCCCAGGTCTTTTCCACATCAGTGATGCCTTCCCGGATGGTGAATGGGGGCTGGCTGACTTCTGTTGCCTTCTCACCGAATCAGCTTGGAAGCTTTTCTGCCCAGATCTTTCTGAGGTCCCAAGGCTGCCAGGATCTAGGAGGGAGAAGCTGAGGGCCCTGTCTGTGCCCACCGTATTTCAGAAGGACACAAAGATGAAGACTCCCTCCTCACTCTGGAGCTGAGGCAGCAGTGGCTTTCAGAGATTGATAGAGATGCCCCTGAAGCAGTGGCAGGATGGAGCGGACTCATGCCTGGCTATCAGTGCCAGCCCGATTTGCCAATGAATCCTTGTAATTCTCTCCACAGGTCGAGGTTCTTGTTTTCTGGCTTGGGGGCAGGGGTCGGGGGTGGGGAGGAAGGATGTAAAAAGGGTGTATAAGCCACTCAGGGTAATCCAGGGAGTGCATGGCAGAATTTATACCCAAGCCTCTGCCTCCAGAGCACAGAGATTTGCAGAAAAATTTCAGTCAAGGGGAATGGGTGAGTGGGAGGCAACTTCAGGACCTTGAGTGGGTATAATCGAAGCGACTAAACCACATGCCTAGGCCCTTAGGGCAGGCAGCCTCTCTGCAGCCCGGAGTCCAGCTTTCTGGTGGGTTTTCTACCAGTGTAGCTAGTGGCACATTGCATCTTAATTTGGCAGCGATGGTGGCTGCATGTTTGGTATTGCTACCATATATATCTAAGCAGGAGTCCTATAATATAGGGTTTGCTTCTAAAGTCGTACTTGGTGGATGGCTGCTATGAGTGGCTCTGAGCTGATGGACAGGGAAGGCCTGGAAACTGTGACCTTTAGGCATCTGGTCCCCTGAGGATGTGACCCTGAGGCTCAGCCCCAAGCCTGCTCCTCTTGGTCTGCACCAGGAGCATAGGGAATCTAGAGCATCTTCAGGCCTGGGTCTAGGACTTCTGTCCTGAGTTTCAGGGTAGAAAGGTGAGTCAGTGAACATCTAAAAGCCCACGAGGGGCCAGATGGGTGTGGCAGCCGGATGAGAGATGCCCCTCCTTGTTTCTTAGGATGTAGAAAAGGTAGCTTGTGGCTCTTTCATACCCAGGGAGACTGGAGGTTGTTGCCATGGGCCCTTGCAGCCCTGGAATCCTGCTTCTATGGGCCTGATCTTATTTTTAGATTGATGGTATGTCTACCATCCTACCATGCGGCCTGTGTAAGGGTTAGTTGCCCCTCCCCCTGGTCATTACAGGACACGCCCAGACACCACATTCTCAGCACAAAGGAGATATAGTACCCCAGGGGGGCAAGCAGTGGAGAAGGCTGCAAAGGTAGACAGACCAACAGAGACAGATGAACAGCAACAGCAGCAAGTGTTTTTTTTTTTTTTTTTTTTTTTTTTTTTATTGTTTTTTTTTTTCATTTTGGTTTTTCCTTTTAGTTTTTTAGGAAGTGAGTTTTTAAGGAGAAAAGGGGAGAGTCTGTGCTAGAGGGAGCTGGTAAACCCTGATTGGACATGTTAGCCAAATAATGAATTGAGTTTTCATTGTTGGATCGTGGTGATTTGTCCCGGGAATGAATTGGTGGCCAAACAAGGGAATGGACCTTGAGGGCTACCTTTAGGAATGTAATCTAACAGTTTTTAGCAAGGGAGAAGGAAACGGGGGAAAAGTCAAAACCTGTCGGCGCATGTCTGCCATGCTTGGGCCTGTTGGAGAGCCCTCAGTCTGTGTCCTGGGCCATGTGACAGTCAAACATTTTCATCATTCCTAGAAAATGAAGAGGAAGATTTCCTCCAAGCCCCCCCCCCCCCCCCCCCCCGACTCCAGATGCCTTTAAAGTTTTGGAGGCTGTTGTAACTTCCTGGTCAGCAGTCTTCAGCCAGTCCAAGAATATCGATGTTCATTGATCACTCTGCGTGACACAGGCAGGACCCTGTCTCCCTTCTGTCATATCTCCTCACCTTGTCCAAAGCCCCCATTTCTTTATTTGAGCAAAGCATCTTTAGGCAGTCATCCTGGCCTAGATTCACCTAGGGGTCTTCAGAGCCATCAAGACACCCAAGTCCCCCACTGGACTGGAATGCCACCTAAGAGCCCAGCATGGTTGTCTGTGGGGAGCTCTCCTTGTGACACTGTGGTATACTCAGACTATGAGTTTATAATCTGCCCTGGACTGACCTCCACCAAGTCATGGAGGCAGAAAGCCCACACAGGCCACATCTGAAGTGCTCTCTGCCTTTCTCAGATGCCAGGAAGTGGGAGGGGAGGGGACCACGAAGCATTCCTCAGCTGAGTCCTGAGAACAGACCTTTGTTGCCTAAGAGAATGAGGCATCCTCTGGGTAGCATTCTGTCACTGGAAGGCAATAGCTAAGTTTGGCTGTTGTCAGCAAGGAGGGTCAGAGGTCAGGAGAAAGGAGACAGTAGGTGAGGAATACTGATCGCGGATGTGACAGAGAAGTTGAGCCAGTGGTCCAGCAGGGCCTAGAAAACGATGCCTATCAAGCATGCCTGCGTGAGCTAACCTCGGTCCACAGCTTCATCCCAAGCCACGCGGGACCTGCTATACACTTCCAGCTTCTCTCGCCTGCACTGCAGTGATCTGTAAAACTAACACACTAACCTCATGCCCAGCCACCCTTCCTATGGCTGTGTAGCCTCACTTCCCTCCGCACATCAGCTCTCTCCTGTCCCTCCCGACAGTGTCAGAAGAAGGCCTTCCAGATTCATCTTGCACACTCCTGGCTTGGGGCCACTCCCAGCAAATGAAAAACCCACGGATCAATGCCAGAAAAATGACCATCTCTCTTTCCCTCGCCAGGAAAGCAGCTTTTGGTGCACCCACACACGGTGTGAGAAGCGAGGCTCAGCTGCGGCTGTTTGCTTAAATCCCTCAAGTTCTGTCCGTTCTCGGGGTGCGCTTCCTATAGCTCAGGGCCAACTCGTTCATTTATCTGTCACTGGCGCTGAAACAGCCACAAAATATTGATGTGGCCATTAGAGTGTGAGGGTGGGTAGAGAAGCGTGGCTGCGAGACCTGAGGGGTCGCGGCTTGGGGGGGGGGCACTGCCAGCTCCCCCGCACTAATGCGCCTGCGCACTAGGTAGATCATCGCGCGCAGCTTGGAGCCCGAGTTAGGATTAATGGCTGGGTATTGTGTAGCTTTTCATCTCCAGCTTGTGAATATATATTAGGCCTGTGTTCCCATCGCAGCTGGAGTTAAAGAGCCGACGCCGCCTCATTGAAGTCATGGAAGAAGAGCATCCAGCTCAGAACCAATTTGGCTCCTGGGCCTGACCCTACAGAGTGAAGGTTTCTCTTTCTCCCTTGCTTATGGGTATAATTAAGGCAACTGGGAAGGAATGAAGGCAGAACGAAGGACTGTGGTACCTGAAAATGTGTTGTCCTTGAATCTGAGCTCCAGTCAGAGCTCTGGGATCTGGGTAAAATGACGCAGCTGTTTCATCTATAAGGTTACCTTTACCAAGGCCTATGGGCCTTAGGGAGATAACCCAGAGAAGCCACTGTGCTTCTGGTTTATAGTTCATTACTTCAGCCAGGGTTCTAAATACTGTCATGGACACTAAGTCTAGCTAGTTTAAGCAGTGCTCCCAATTGGGTGGTTGTACTATCTCTGCAGACTTGGCTTTGTGACAAGAACCACGGTATAAGACATGGGGTCTATTCAGAGAGGACTGGCCTGCCACCACCTCCATGGAGCAAGGGTGTGGACCACACATAAAAGGATTCTGCTGTGGCCCCTGCAAGCTTTCGGACACCAGGAAACTGGACAGTAGCTATTGCCACCATGGCCCCAGGATCCCTACTTGCCTGTCTCTGTGTGATCAGCTAGAGATCAATGTCTAGAAGGTTACAAGTAAGGCAGCCAGTTAAGTGAGTCACAGACATTCGGGACTGGGATGGTTAGGGACTCTGGATGGCTCCAGGTAGACTGTATTTGGTTGCTGTTCTCAACGGTGGCATAGACCCTAGGCTAGGCCAACTTTGCCCCCCCCCCCATGTGTGTGTGTGTGTGTGTGTGTGTGTGTGTGTGTGTGTGTGTGTGTGTGTATGTGTGTGTGTATGTGTGTATGAGAGAGAGAGAACACTCGCATATGCATGCACACGTGTGTGTTTGTGTGTCTGTATACATGTGCCAAAATAGATTCACCATCAGGTGTCAGGCTCACAGAACTATAAAACTAAGAAGTCCCAAGCTCTGCAGATGGAAGGCTGGAGACCAGAGACCCAAAAGAATTGATGGTGCTGTTAAACCATGAGCCAGAAGGTCTGAAGCCTGGGAGAGTCTGAGGAACCTGGAAGCCTGTGTTTCCATCAAGTTCCAGCTTCACATCATGGCTCCAGCAGCCAGGCTGGTGATGAGGACGGGGATGCTGTTTCCCAGCCTTCCCCTTTGTTCCAGTTTGCTTCAGGTGGTTGGATGAGGTCCATCCCCATCAGAGAGGGCAGTCTGTTCTAATCAGTCTCCCGAGGCCATGTTCATCTCACCCTGAAAGACACCCACAGAATTATCCAGGGCACTGTTTAACCAAAGTCACCTGATGACCCCCAGCAAGATGACACAAAAATTAACCACCTTGCTGAGCCAGTGAAAACCAAATTCTGTGCAGAGTACAAAGAATGAGTGGGTACGGCCTCCCAGGGTCCTGTTCCTGAGCCCAGTTGAGCTGTCAACTTCAAGGGCAGTAGACCAAGAAGGTGGAACCCACTCTGGACTCAGGCCACATGAGTGCAAATCCTGCTTCTGCAGTGAAGAAGCTAAGTGGCAGGGAACAAATCAGTTGAGACCTCTGTCTCTGTTTTGTCCTCTGGACAGGCTACTTCCTCAGTGGGTTGGCCTGAGCCTTGAGTTCATAATGTGAAATAATAGTGTTGGATAAATGGCTAGCGCTCCTTCCTCTCTCAGAAAAGACAGGCTGTCACAATGTACAGCTATAATGCCTGGGGTCTGAGGAGGTGTGTGGAGTCTCTGCCTGTGCCTCCAGGCTTCACTGGGCCTTGTCAAAGACGTTCTGGACGGTTGAGTCAGTGGGCCAGGCACAGCTCTAGCTGCCTGGAGAAACTGAGTCTCTTGCCCCAATCTTGCCTCTGTCCTCACAGAGTGTCTGTGAACAATGACGTCTGACCAACGTCAAGTGCAAAGGCTGGCACTTCAGACTTTGAATACTGCTTTCATGAGTTTGTTGGCCAGAGAACAAGATGGGTTTCAACTGGCCTCCAGCCATGGACTTAGTAACCATCTGATTTCCTTTCCATCGCAATAAATATGGTATTCCTTGCTGATGCTGGGCCAGGTCCTCTGTCCCCAACCACCCTCAGCCTCCAGTTTTCTGTTTATTGTCCTAACAGCCACTCTGATCTGTGACCTCCCTGAGCTCCAAATCCCACATCATTGTTAAACTGTGAGGTCACCTGGTCACACCTGCACAGGTACTCTCACATATGGACCCAGAAGCAGAAAAAGGGGTGACAGAGGAATTCAGGTGCTCAAGTCAATTTCCTTACACTGAGGAGACCGGTTGCCACCTCTCAAGAATGCTACAGTCAATGACACAAGGCACTCCAGCAACCATCGCTGAAGGCCACGTGCAATCAAGTAAGTGCCCACACTCACTCAGGCCGGGCTGCAGGGAGGCACCTCAGGTATGGAGTTTGCAAAAGGCAGATTGGGAGACAAGTGGTGTGGACCATGAATATTCCCCAAAGACTCCTGTGCTGAAGGCCTGATCCTCTTCTGGTGGTACTCTTGGGAGATGGTGAGAACACTGGGATGTGGAACGTAGTTGGTGTGGGTTAGATAGAGAGGTGCCCTTGACCAGGTTATTGGGTAACCTGACATCATCCCTTCGCCTCTTTGTCTCTCTTCCCTCGAGCCATCATGAGGTGGACAGCCTCCTTCACCATGTGCTTCTGCCTTGATGATTTACCTTGTCACAGGCACGTCAGGTGATTGTGGACAGAAACTTCTGAAACCATGGACCTAAGCTAACCTTTCCTCCTTATAAGTTGATGTTATTGGACATTTTGTTACCGCAACAGAACACAGAACACATACATATGATTTTAGGTCCAGAGAGCTTATCTGAGGGTTGATCCCAAGATGGACATAATTGTGTGGGGAGGCTGAGGGCTGGGAATAAGGAAAGATGACAAAGGACATGATAAAGGTACATGTGACTGTTGGCATGAATGTGAGGTTCACCTGAGGGAGACCCACTAGGAAATGGAAAACCTCCCTCCGGTTGTATATTTACTGTGTGCTTACACTATCATGTACTACCATTGCTCTCTGCCTGAAACCTGTTCCTGAAGGATGGGGTTAACCTAGGGCTTGAAGCCTGCTCCAGGCCAAGGACCACAGGGCCTCAGTGCTGATGGCCCCTACAGGAGGATGTGGGTGGATGAGTAGGCACTGGCCCATCCGTCTGAGGAATCATTGTCCCTCAGTCCCACACTCAATCCACTGTTTGAGCTCCCCTTGATGGCTGAACACTGTGAGTCCAGAACCAAAGCCCCTTTCTCAGGGTCTCCATCAGAAGCTGCTGTGGGTGGTTGGCCTTCCCTGGCCTGTGTGGCCAACAGGAAGGCAGGAAGGATGGAGCAGGAAACAGGACGAGCCCTTAAAACATCTCAGCTGTTTCAGGGCTGGAGATCTGCACTAAATCTCTAGAAAAGGGAGTAATTACTCTGTCAGCAAAGGTGATATAATTTTTAAGACTCGATTCCACGACCGTAATTTTTCCTCATCCTCCCTGAGTCTCGTGGGGGATTTAGGGGCCAATTACCTGTCAGTTCCCTGAGAGGTGCCATTCCTAGACAGGGAGATATCACCTGCCACAGCTTCCCTGAGACCACTGACAGCCAGGTGGCTGGGTGGGTGGGGGGAGGGAGTGACAACGGGACCTTAGGGGCATGCTGTCAGTAGCCTGAAGCTCCTGGAGACTGGGGAGGGGCGTTGGGACAGTACTCTCTCTATTGAGCTCAAAGCAACCCTGAATTAACATTAACGGTGACCTAAGGATTTTGTCACAGCCAGGTCAACCCAACCCAAGGCTTAGGAAGAAAGAGGGTAAAGAAGAAGGAGGGTGTGGACTCTTGAGTTGTAAAGGTCTTCCAGCACACTGCAATGGGTCTTACCCTGTCTCCCATCCCTGTAACTAAATACCATAGACTGAGTAACTTTGAAGAAAAAGAGTTTCTTTCAACTCCAATTCAGAAGGTGAGGAAGTTCAGGCTTCCATCCTCACAATCCTCATGGAGGTCAGAGCAGGATGTGGTAGACACTAAATATCCCAGCTCAGGCCTCAACTTCTTATTAACACCCTCAGACCTGGGCTGGGGATGTAGCTTAGGGATAGAGCACTTGCCTAGGATATGAGAGACCCTAGAGGTTCCCAGTCAAAACTAGACAAAAATAGCCATAGCCTATTAGATTAGGGTCCCATGCCTATACCATTCAACCTTACTAATGTATCTCTTCTTTTCTTCCATCGACATGCACCTTAGTAGCCCAGGCTAGCTTCAAACTCACCGTGTAGCTAAGGATAACTGTGAACTTCCAATGCTTCTCCCTCTACCTCCCATGTTATAGCAATACAAGTTTGCACAACCACCCCTGGTTTTATGCAGTGTTGGGCATGGACCCCAGGAGTTCATGCTTGCTAGGCAAGCACTCTACTGAGTTACAACTAGTTCCTGGAGATGACATTTTACCATCAGCTTTGTTGGGGGTGACATTCAAGCTGGAGGGTTTGGGGCATTAAGGTATCTTCTAGTAGAATGTGAGCATCTCAGGGAGGTGGAACCCTTGCGGTCCGGTCTGGATTGCTGTCCAGAGGGAGGGTTGAGAACATTCATAAGCACTGCAATTGGCTCAGCCCAAATGAGCCCTGGATCTGTGTGACCGTGAGCAGTTCTTTAAGCTCTGTGCCTCCCAGATCCTTCCCCAAGGATGGGCCCTCACCCATCAGATTGTTGAATACTGTGTGACCATCATTCTTCCTTCTATTGGCCTGGTTCCTAAAGGGACATCACCCCACCTTCTTTGAGTATCTTAGTATTGGGGAGCTCACTAGATGCAAAGGCCTCCATTTCTGCTTCAAACCAGTTAATAGAGGGTAACGGAGTCAGAATCTCTTCTGTAGTGTCTACTTCCTGGGGCCATGTTAACACCCCAAGTGTTACTTGTGTGCCCCTTGCCAGGCTCTGGGGTTCAACTGCAAATGCCAAAAGTTCCTTCGTGATCTCTTGGGGGAATCATAGTGAGTCTCTCCTGTACTCTCCACACTCTGAGAATTACAAAGTTTCCACTCTGCTTAGAAGGCCAGTGCCCCTGTGTCCCAGGAACCTGGCTCTGGGGACCCCTTGCTGTCTGCCATCGGGGGCATAGGCTATGTCTAACAATGGAGGACCCAGCTGGTCCTCAACTCTTTTCCTTCCTTCCCTTTTGTTCCATGAGTCTCAGGAGTTCCTCAGAGCTTCTGTCTAACAAAGCATTTACTCCAGAGGCCCAAGAAGCCTGGCTTCATTCTGGCCTGAGGTTTCCCATATATGTCCCCATTCTGGTCAGCAGATAGCACTATTCCAGGTCATTACATACCTGGGACTCAGATGAGAGTGAGGGAATTCTGGGATGGGTACTGTACTGGCTGATCTTGTAGGTCAACTTGACACAAGATGGAGTTATCACAGAGAAAGGAGCTTCCCTTGAGGAAATACCTCCATGACATCCAGCTGTAAGACATTTTCTCAATTAGTGATCAAGCAGGGAGGGCCCAGCCCATTGTGGGTGGTGCCATCCCTGGGCTGGTAGTTCTGGATCTTATAAGAAAGCAAGCTGAGCAACCAAGGGAAGCAAACCAGTAAACAGCATTCCTCCATGACCTCTGCATCAGCTCTTGTCTCTAAGTTCCTACCCTGTGTGAATTCCTATCCCACCTTCCTTTGGTGATGAACAGCAATGTGGAAGTGTAAGCTGGATAAACCCTTTCCTCTCCAACTTGCTTCTGGGTCATGATGTTTTGTATACAAACAAATACAAACCCCAACTAAGACAGATACCTGGTAGTCTCTACATTCAGGACTCACTCCTGTTCCTGGGACTGTTTATCTCCAGAAATGTCTCATGAGAAGAGAGTAGCTTTGATGATGTGCGTGGGCGGGTATACTCACATCTGGCACTATAGGAAACCACTATTTTTCCAATAGAGCCTCCTGCTCTGCCTGTTCCCAGGCTGGGCTTAAGCTGAGCTCCTTCATTAGTGTGGACAAGGTAGTCCTGCAACCAGATGGATGTCTATTTCAAAGCCTACCTTCTTTGTTCCCCATCCTATATCATCTCTGTTTTATCACCTTGACAGCAAGGATATTATTAAGGTGGATGCAATAGCCAGGGGATTATAGAACTTTCAAGAAGTACGTATCTCAGAAGTGTTTGCCTCTGTCAACTTGACAGTAGCTAGACTCACATGTGAGGTGGCCCTCTGAGCACACCTGTGGGGGATTATCTCAGTTATGTTCATTCCTGTGGGAAGACTTGCCCACTGTGGGTGGCACCATTCCCATGGCTGGGAACCTGAACTACATAAGGAGCACGTGTGTACACAAGCATTCCTTGTTCTCTGCTTCTTGACTGGATAGAATGTGACAGTTCCTCCAGCTCCCACTACTGTGACGTCCCTACCATGATGCACTACAACTTGAAATTGTGAGCCAAGTCTGCTTTTTCTTCCTTACGTTGACTTTGTCATGCCATTTTATCACGGCAATTGCAAAGAAACTAAGACATCCGCCAACAGCCAGTATGGAGAATGGCTTTGGCAATTTGTCTCTGGTTCCAGATTTTCTGCCCCTGGGTCTCCCAAGGGGGTAGCCATGCTGTCCTTTTGTGAGGGCAGCACCAAGATTTGTGTGGCTTACCTACATCTACTCTCTCTAAATGTCTTATCACAGGTCCCTCTGTCACTGATTATACTTGATTTGCTTTGGACCTAGGAGTTGTCATTGGAGCACCTGCTCTGTTTACCTTCTTGGGTTGTCTGGTTTGGCTTGAAGGTGTCTCCTCCATTGGGAAGCCTCACTCCATTTTTGGGAGGAGAGAAGTAGGCTTCATCCTTGACCTCCACACTTGGGTTATAGGTGAGATGGTTTCATCTTCCCACCAGTGTGGGAATCTTGTTTCCTTGGGACTTTGTAAAAGGCAGGGCCTAGTGAGAGATCCTCAGGTCTTTGGGGCTATGCCTTCAGAAGATAATTTGGTAACCCATGAGTTCTCAATAGAAGTTTGACATAAAAGGAACATGAATAGTCTTTCTTCTGGGTCTGAGGACTCATGGCCTGCCCACCCTTTGTCTGTCAATTCTGATTGGTCCATCTCAAGCCATTCATCCTGGGAAGAGCTGTTCCTTAGGTCTGGAATAGAGGAAGAGACTGAGAATAAATAGTGCTACATCATAGAACGGGGCTTTCCCCACTGCTAGGGTTGAAATATGAAGTGTCCCCACAGGTTAGTGCACTGAATGCTTCTTCCCCAGCTGATGTTACCACTCTGGGAGGTGGCAGAGACTTTTAGAGAGGAGGTCAATCTGGATGATGTAAATGAGGGAGGTCTTTGGGGCATACTCATCTCTGGCCACTTCCTGTCTGACTCTCTGCTTTCTGGTCCACCAAAGGGTGAATGACCTCCCAACATGCTCTGACCACCATGGCCTGAGCAAGTCTGCCCACACCCTTCCTGCTGTGCATGCTGGCCTGAAACCCTGTGACATTGTGAACCAAAATAAATCCTTCCTCCTTTTCAGTTGCTCTGTCGGGTGCTTTGATATAGCATTGTAAACGTAATCAATATGTTCAACTAAATTCATCTACCGTGTTCCACCAGTCAGCTGCTGCCTATAAGGGGAGGGTCAGGGAAGACTGGGGGAGTCTAGGCAGGATGGGGAGGCTTGAACAGGCAGTCACGAGCTAGTTACTGGGGGAGGATTAGCCCCTCTACCTCCTACCACCTACACACCACACACCGCTAAGGCTTGTGAGGTTTGCTCTCCCTCAGGCAAGTGACAGCAAGTGCTTACATGTGGAGGGCCCAGAGCATTACCTACTTTTCCCTTTACTGTGGGGTCTAGAGGCTGAGTGTATAGGCCAGAGGACACCCTTAGTTGTCATCTGAGGGACTCTGCTCACCTCCTTTAATGTCTCTCATTGGTCTAGGTCTCACTCATTATACTTGACTGTGTCCAGTGAGCCTCAGGAGTTCAATGTAGCGCCTCTCCTGGGATTACAAGCATGCACCACTATACTCATCATTTTTATGCAGGTTGCAGGGATCGAACACTGGTCCTCATGCATGTGTAGCATACACTTTACCTGCGAAGCCAGCCCTCTCTTTAGAGCCAGGGAGACTTAGAGTTGAAAGGTGGGGGCTGAGAGAATCCGGCCTAGATTCCTTCTTTGAGCTGGCTGTCCATGACGTCCACATCATAGGATATGACCTCAGGCTCCACATCCGTAAGTGAAGATCAACCACACCATCGATCTCCTCGTGGTGACTGAGGAATTCGGTGCCATAAGGCACTCTAAGAAGTTGGCATGCAGATATACCCCATAAGTGTGTTGTTTCTATTTTTACTGGAAGACACAGGGAGGGGGCTGTATAACGTCTCCCTCCACTTCTCGAGTCTCAGGGTGTCTGAGCTCAGCCACTGTAGGGACACGTAGGTGTCTAGATACAAAGCAGTGTATAGCATCCCCCTCCACTTCTTGAGTCTCAATGTAACAACCCATCCCCGGGACCTAACTGCCAACCCTTTGCCTTGGAACCACGGGAGCCGAGTGTGCAAACGTTGTGCACGAGCCAGGCAGTTGGCAAAATAATTGAGTGCCAACTTGTCATATTTTAATGAAGTTCTGGAGTTAGAGATTTATAATTGCTAATGAGCCAGGCTAATAATTAGTTGCTTTATAATAAGGGTGATGATCACTCAGACAGAGGTAGAGCGAGCCAGGCTCCTGCCTAATTTTTCTTCTGTAATTATGCGACATGCCCAACTGCCTGGAACGGTTCTCACCCTTTCGTCCTCTGGCTTCAGGACCATGCCAGATTTGTGTGGCACCATCCTGGTTCTCCTGTCCCACCCCAGCAGCTCGATTTTGGGGGCCCAGTGCTTCCCACCAGGTATCTATTGTTCGGTGTCTACCTCCCTTTGCCGTCCCACTAGCCAAAGTTCTCTCCAAATGCTCAGGGACAGAACAACCGGTTAGAGGCTGGCTCTGGAGCTAGAGAACCAAGCTGGACCAGCCACACAGAGAAGTGATTTAACATACGGTGGATGCTGCATATGGGCTGCCTCCTACCTTGGATGGAGGGTAGAAACCCCTGTCTCCCCCATGGTGACTTCAGCCTGAGGGAGGAAGACAGCAGGTCTGCCCCAGGAGCAGGGCATCTTGAGGATGCCCAGAGCTGGACCATTCCTGGGGATAGAACTGAGCCATGGGTAGAGAGATCAAGACAGCTGCCTGTACCCTGGCCCTTCCGAGCTTCTCAAGGGCAGGGTACAGAGAACCCATGGTCCTTCTCTGCTGTCACCTGGCTGACTCACAGGCCAACCCTGTGGTTTGCCTCAGTGGAAAGTGACAGAGATAGTTGAACAAGACTCAGGTCTTCTTCAGCACTGGGCCTCTAGGGGTCACTTTCACAAGTGTGAGGCTTTAAGAAGAATGGGAGGAGGGCACAAACACACTCCCTGTCTCTGAAGTGACTTAATCTACAGGTCCTGGTGGCAGATGGGAAGGCAGGGTCCTGGGTCGTCTGTGGGAATACTGGGGGAGATGTGTACAGATGACCATCTCATTGTGGTGTCTTCTTCATTTGCTTGGGTGGGTGGGTGGCTCTGGATTTAGAACAGGGATCTCGAGTGCCTGAGGGAGGATCAGATGTCTGAGCAACCTGAGACTTTATCCTTCGGGATTTGGTGTCTGGTGTGTGTGCATGTGCATGCATGCGTTCAGGTGCATGATGTGGGCTCATGTATGTGGAGGTCAGAGGTCATCATCAGGTAGCGTTTGTCACCAGGATGCTGCTCACCTTGTTTGTATGTTTGTTTAATGAAAAACTGTGTAGCTGTGTTTGCTACTTTGTGGGTTGTTCTTTTTCCACCCTTCTCCACCCCCTAACACTAGATAAGAGAAAAACACAGAGAGGAAAGGAAAAAGATCCTGAATAAAGTCAGGGATTGCAAAGGAGACTATTTTCTGCTGATGAGGGGGATCCAGTTCCTTGAAGCAAGTTTGATCTTCACCATCAGGATACTTTCCCTCCTCTTCCTCCTCCTCTTCATCTTCCTCTTCTTCCTCCTCCTCCTCCTCTTCTGTCTTCTTGTCCCTTCTTTGTGCATGACTACTTAACAAACTATGACCAACAACCAGCCAACAACCCACCAACCCCTCAGGGCCCTAGCATTTATACACCGTCTGAAAAGTCCTCCGAATTTGAAACAGCACACAGTCGAAGAACCTATCCGCAGCTGACAAAACCTGCTGGAGCCCGAGGCGAATCCGAGTCAGCCGCTGTGGACAGTCTGAAGCAGCCCCACATCCCACACCTGGGATTAAAACAAAAACATATTCTCATAGTGTTTCTGCGTTTTTAAAAGAAACCCAAACTCCAAAATTGTACCTACAAAAAACATTTACTTTGATTATTTTTAATTGTGTGTGTGTGTGTGAGTGTAGGTCCCTGTGGGAGCCAGAGAGCTTGGATCCCCCGGAGCTGGAGTTATAGCTGGTCGTGGCCCACTCAACACAGGTGTTAGAGACTAAACCCAGGTCCTCAGCAAGAGCAGCCGGTGCTCTGTCTGAACTGCTGAGCCACCGTTCCAGCCTCCACCTTGTTTTTGAGATAGGGCCCTGGACTCACCAGTTTGGTGACGCTAGCTGGTCAGTGAACTCCAGAGATCCTCCCCTGTCCCCCTCCCTGCTGCTGAGATCACAGATGGCCATAGCCACTGGCATTTTGGCCTGAGTTCTGGAGTTTAAACTCAGCTTCCATGCTGGCAAGGCAAGTGCTTTACCCACGGAGCTGCCTCTCCAGCCTCTTGATATCTATTTTGAATCAAATAAGCCATCTAGAGAATTCCTTCATTCCGCCATGTGCTCGTGTGTAGCGCACAGCCTCGCCGATAAGGAGCACGCCACACTCAGGATTCTTCTGACAGCATTTATTGAACAGCTCTTCAAGATGGAGAAAAGGGGAAGGACGCCGAGCTCAGAAAGCCCGCTGCTTAAATAGAGCTTTGGGAGACGTGCAGATCCCTCATTGGCTCAAATCTTTCATCCAATTGTCATACTCGGTTTTCGCGCCATGCGCAGGCGCATTCTCAAGTAAAGCTTCCGTGAAGAACCAGGAAGCAGAAGCCTGCGCCATCTTTTAATGGCAAATGCGGCTCCTCACACTCGTGCGTGTGTGAAGGGGCGAAATGGTACAGCCTCACCCACCCTTCCCCCATGCCTCCTAGAGTTTCTTGAGACTGGGTGGGCGGGGCTCTGTGATGTCACTGGTATCAAGTATGAAATAAGACACAAAAGGCACACTGACTGGATGTAGGCTTTGTGGGCTTGTGCTTTGGGGTCTATGATAGACTTCAGGGGTTCTGTGCATTAGGGTGGGAAAAAAACTCATTCAGAATTTATTTATTTTCTTTCTTCCTTTCTTTCTTTCTTCTCTCTCTTCCTTTCTTTTATTGTTGTTGTTTGTTTGATTTTGTTTTGTTTTTCCTCTCTCTCTTTTGTGCACAGAATCCACAGACTTATAAGTGGTACTTGGGGCTTCATCAATGGAAAAGGGGTATTTTCATATCACATTCGTACAGTGGCAGATACCTCAAAATATTGTTTGTGCTCATCACCAGTTTGAAATTATGGTAGTTATTAGACCTGCTGTGAGAGCTTGTTGCTCACCACGTTAATAAAAGATCACATGAGTTGCTATATATTTGGTTCTAAAAATGCAAATTACTACAGGTTTTTAAAACGCTGTTTGATAGCCAAATTTCAGTGTAATTGCTCCTCCTCCGTATAACTCCATGGATTTTCCTTCCTCTTCTCCTCTCTGTCCTGTTTCCAGGCCCCATGCCTTCCTGCAGCGATTCCTTCCCAACCCACTGGCTCGGCAGACATTGACACTCACACTGAAGATGTGATGCTTAGGATCCCAGAAACTCAGGAGAGACTGGGGGTGCTAACACATCTCCAGAGGCTGGGAGGGGAAAGACAGGATGGCGGCTGAACACGGTGACTCATGCTTGTGATCACAGCATTCTGAAAGGCAGGGGCAGGAGATGCTATGAGTTCCAGGTCAGACTGGGCTATAAGAGAGAATCTCCAGATCAGTCTGGGCTACACGATGAGAGCCTGTCTGAAAAGACACACACACACACACACACACACACACACGACTGGTGTCATTCCTAGTGTGCTCTCTGTTCTGCCTCCTGGTTATGGTTTGAGGTGTGAGCTCTCAGCTGTTCCTGCCACCCTGCCTTGGCCCCACCATCCCGGAAATCAACACTTTCTTTTATAAGTTGCCTCGGTCACGGAGTTTTATCTCAGCAATAGGCAAGTAACGTAAACATTCTCCTGTGAGCATGATACTATCCTGAGAGGTCAAGCATAGGCTCTGCCTGTATACCTGGGCTTGCACCGGGCCTGGGAGACATTGGTTAGGCAAATAGCAGTCAATTACTAATGGCTGTGAACTAGTCAGTAATAATGAAAACTACCTCATATTGGGGCAGTTGAGAGGTGACAGAGGCGTGTCATGTCCCACAGCAGTCTCAGTTATCACTGGCCCTGAAGCCACCGTTTATGTGTTTCACCCTCTGATATTTTGTTCCATAACAAACTTCAAATTCAAAATTGGATTTCTTGGACCTGGGACCAGTAGGATGGCTCAGCGGGTAGAGGCAGACGCCAAAGTGCAGTCCCTGGAACCCATGTAAGGGTGGAAGGAGAGAACCCACTTTGCAAAAAGGCCCTGTGCTGTTCATACACAGGAAGTGGTGCGTGTCCTTCAATTTACACACACACACACACAGGATGCTGCTGCTTGTAGTGATAATTATAGAAATAATAATGACAGTGGTAATAATAAAAAGTTCTTGGATCCACAATAATTTCCATATAGCCCAGTACGTTTTGTTTTATCATTACAGTTTTTGTTTTTATTTTGTGTGCCTGTGTGTATGTATATGTGTGTGTATATGTGTATGTATATGTGTGTGTATATGTGTGCGTATATGTGTGTGTGTGTGTATGTATAAATGGTGCATGTATAGAAATCAGAGGTCAGTTCTCTCCTTCCACTCTTTCGGTTCCAGAGATCAAACTCAAACCTCCCAGCTTGGTGACAAGCCCCTCTGCCCACCGAGCCATTCACTGGCCCCACCATGGAATTTTTAAAGAAATACATGCTTGGATTGTGTTCCTTTGTCCCTAGAAAACAAGTGTGGACACACTTGTTTCCACAACATGCACCATTTATATATACTTATATAAATATATATATACACACACGCATACACACACATATATATACACACATGCACACATATACACACACATATATACACACACACAGACACACATACACACACACATATACATACACACAGGCACGCAAAATAAAAACAAAAACTGTAATGATAAAACAAAACGTACTGGGCTATATGGAAACCATTGTGGATCCAAGAAATTTTTATTATTACCACTGTCATGACCTGTGGGGTAGTGAGTACTCAGTCCCAGTCTCCACTGTCATGACCTGTGGGGTAGTGAGTACTCAGTCCCAGTCTCCACTGTCATGACCTGTGGGGTAGTGAGTACTCAGTCCCAGTCTCCACTGTCATGACCTGTGGGGTAGTGAGTACTCAGTCCCAGTCTCCACTGTCATGACCTGTGGGGTAGTGAGTACTCAGTCCCAGTCTCCACACTCCTGCCCTCTAGGGCTCCATACTGCTGGTGCTCAGGGTGTTTGCACAGGAATAGAAAAGCCACTTAAAAATGAGAGAAAGTAGAGGAGGGGGAGAAAGAAGGGGAAAAAGAGGAGGAAGGAGAGGAGGGGGAGGAAGAAAAGGAGGGAGGAGGGAGGAGGGAGGAGGGAGGAGGGAGGAGGGAGGAGGGAGGAGGAGGGGTGCTGCAAGGCAAAGAGGTGGCAAACTACTTTCTGCAGCAGTACCAGAAAGGATGTTTCTTCCTGTCTATTTGTATTGATAATTGAGCATTTTCTGTTCACTCACCCGGTACAGCCTGTTTTCAAAGACATTTTGCATGCTCTGGAGGGAACTGAGTAAGCCTGCAGCAGGTGAAGAAATTGAGCAAATTAAGACTGGTCATGTAAGTCTTCCTACATAGAAAGTGCAGGACTCACCCAGGAGGCAGTGGGTACTTCTCTGAGGTGGGCCTGGACAGGCTTGCTTTCACGTCCAATAAAACCAAAGGGCTCTTTGATTTTGTTTGTAATCAATGATACTTATGGAATAGAATTCCTGTGCTCCTGAAGGCCAGCCTCATTCAAGGTCATAGTTCCCAAGGATGAAGGGCAATAGCTGTCATTTACTGAGCACATACTAAGCACTAGTTCCTAGAGTGGGTCTCATGTGGCTCACCCTCATTTAGTTGTAGAAGCCCCCAGGAAGTGTGTCCCAGCTTCCTAATGAGATCCTGAGCATTAAGGGGGGGGGTGTGTGATAGCTCATTGTGGCAGCATACTGCGTAGCCAAGGAGCAGAGGTCAAATCACAAAGCCTGGCCCTAGGCTTTGCTCCTAGAGCCACAGTGTCCAAGGAGAGAACACCCCAACGTTCAATGTCATGGGAAAGCCTGTGGGGTGGTTGACAAAGGTTTTGTCAGAATTTTAGAAATTAAACCAGCCATCTGTCTGTCTATCTATCTATCTATCTATCTATCTATCTATCTATCTATCTAGTGGATGGATAGATGGATGGATGGATGGATGGATGGATGGATGGATGGATGGATAGACATACAGGTGGACAGACAGATGGATGGACAGACAGACAGATAAGATTAGCTAGAGTTATCCTATACAAGAGAAAATGGTCCTCCCCAAATCCACAGATTGCCAAGTAAAAATTGCATTGTCATGTGAGAAATAAGTCCCTTTGAGGTGTTGGTCAGAGATGTCCTGAAGATTCCCACTGCTCTTGTCTATCTCCAAGAACTCAACAGTAAGACTCTGGTGCTGAAGACAGTATACACTTTGGTCATACAATATTGAGAAACCAAGTGTGTGCTGGCTGGGGAACTCCCTCCATGCTGGCTAGCTCTCATGGTAGCAGAAGGTGCTATGTAGGCGGATGAAGTCGGGGGAGTTATCAATGGCATTGACCAGCTGTGAATTCCGTGAACAGCAATAATGACAGATGTGTCGAGATACATGGCTGTAGGCACACTAGTGGCATGGACGTTACAGGAGTAACCAACCACCTTTTGATTGGATTTCGGGTCTATTCCACAGGAGAGAAAATTATGCCTAGGACTGAATATCTAGCCAGTAACCCATGGTTGAAGTCATAGGTCCAAGGGGTGAACCTATTATTATTATTATTATTGAGCATAGCATCAAACTGCCCTCTGAATTCATATCTCACTTGGTCAATCTGCAGACAGTGAGTGTTGATAGAGTGCTGGCCACAAATGGGACAATAACACACACACACACACACACACACACACATACACACACACACACACGAGAGAGAGAGAGAGAGAGAGAGAGAGAGAGAGAGAGAGAGAGAGAGAGAGAGAGAGATTGCCAGAGGTTAGGGAGAACCAGAGTGAGACAATGTCTTTCTGTAGTTATGAACTTGCAGCAGCTCTGCACAATACCATCAGAAGGTCAGTCAACATTCCATCATAGTGGGGCGAGCTCAGACCCCATCTCTATCCAAGGAGCTCTGTCCAACTGATGGCTTTTGAGTGAGAGAGTTTGTTTTCTTTAAAAGAGTGGCCCATGTAGATCAAACATGCTTTATGAATGGTCCCATACCCTGGAGTGTATGAGCAGCATAAACAAGAATAGATGAGTTACTAAAAAGAAAAATCAGATACAGACATAAAATTGAGAAGGAGTAGAAAGTAGATCTAGGAGGACTTAGATGCAGGAGTGGGGATGAATACGATCAAAATAAGGGTATGAAATTCTCAGAGAATAAAATATTAGCAAAAATAAGAAAAGAAAAATGAAGAAAATGAATGGCCCCTGTGCTCAGGTCAGGCAGGTTCATGCTGGGCCAGAGCTTTGCCTGCTTGTCTTCTGTAGCAACTTTCATTGTATAAGGGAGAAGATCAGGACCACACAGCAGCCGAGGATTAGGGTCACTGTGAGACTCAGCCTCTCATTCCCAACCCGACTTCCTATATTGGCCATTGTTTCCCAAGCTGTTGGGGTGTGGGCTCGGAGGTTGGTAAAGACTGATGGGGAGAGACATCCAAACATTAGGCTAAGAGTTTGCTCCTCCAGGAAGCCTATAACGATTAGCCTGGCTTGGTTTTAATGCTGCCTTGAAGCCAGGGAGGACATGTTCTATTTTATTTTGTTTTATTATTTATTTAATGGAGGTAGGATCTCCCTCCGTAGACCATGCTGACCCACCTAGCCTTGGACTTGTTGTAATCTTCCTGCCTCAGTCTTCCAAACTCTGCTGTATGCTTGAGCCACCTCACTTTGTTTGTTTGTTTATTTGTTTATTTATTTATTTATTTCTTGTTCTTACAGAGGACCTGGATTTAATTCCCAGCATCCACATGGTGATTTACAGTCACCCATAAGAGGAACCTGGATGCCTTCTTCTGACCTCTGCATGCACCAGGTACTCACGTGATACAAAGACCTAGCTACGGACAAAGCACTCATGCCGGTAAAATAAAAGAAATCTTTAAAAAGAGAAGGTAATCTCACTGCTATCCAGGCTGGTCTTGGACTTAGAGGCTCAGGTGATCCAAACCCCCCCCCCCCCCCGCCTCAACCTTTTGAGCAGCTGGGATGACAGAGGCACGCCATCACCCTCAGCTCATAGCAGACTCTTGAGTTGTTGATTGATACCTGTGAAGCAGCAATAGAATGGAGCCACGGGTTTTAACATAACCTTTTAAAAAGCAGGCATGGGAGCTTGGCATGTAGCCCAATGGGTAGAGCGCTTGCCTCACACGCACCAGGCCCTAGGTTTGATTCCTGGCACTGCATACATACACAGGGGTGGTGGGTCATGTCTTTAAGCTCAGAATAGTAGAGGCAGGGGGAGCAGAAGTTTCAGGACATCTTTGGTTACGTAGTGAGTTGGGGGCTAGCCTTAGCTACATGAGACCCTGACTCAAAAAAAAAAAAAAAAAAGCCCAACTCAGAAATCTTCCTATCCATCCCTTCAGTCCTGGGGATGGCTGCCTCCTCCCATTTGTGCTGGAAGCTGGAAGGGAACCCAGTTCCCCAGCTGCCTCCTGGCTGCTGTGCTCCAGAGCACAGTATTTAAATCCTGTTAAATAACTTGTTTTCATGGGCAATCCCAGCCAGGTTAGTAAATTCTCTGCACGCTCACTCTTTAGACAAAACCAACGTCCTGGGTCCCCAGAAAATTGGCCATTGTCCTGTAATGGTGGAATTGAATTGAACAAATGATTGCACTTAAAAAAAAAAAAAAAGAAAAAAAGAGAAGAAAAAGGAAAGAATAAAGAAAAGTCGTTCCCATTCAGACAGAAACGAAAGTCCAAACCTTCTGCTCTGGAAATTTCCAGTTCGCAGCCCATTTCTCCGCAGGTATAAAGGGGAAAATAAACACCCTTGCAAGGCAAGTGAGTAATTCCAGCCAGCATTTGGGGATCTCCTGCTGGCCGCTGGCTCTGCGGTGTTATTTTTAATTAGTCGCCAAGGCCAGAGTTGGGTGGGGTGGAGCATGAGCTCTGGGATTCCAAAACTGCAACTTGTCGACTTTGCGTGTGATGGACACTGACAGAGCTTCTCTTCCAGAGGCTGATGGACGATCCTGGGGGACGGGGGTGGGAATTGCTCGTACTTCCTGTAACTAGGTGTCTATGGTCCCAATCATCATTAGTAGCAGCAGCAATAATACCACGCCTTTATTAGGCACGCTGTGTGCACTGCCCCATTTCAAAGAATTACGGAAGGAGGCTGGAGATCCATAGGTACGAGGATACTGCTGGATTCCGTAGCCTCGTTGCTTCTAAGAAAGGCTCAGATATCTAGAAAGCCAGTGCACTAGATGACCTGCATAAGCCACAGGGCTTTGTTACACCCAGCTAGGTCACCTAAATGGCATCTTCTTCCCCCATTAACCCTGAAACACTCATGTCAAGTGAATCAGTTACCTACCACCATATAAGAAACAGCCCCAAACTTAGAGGCTTAAAGTAGCCATTTACCAACTGTGACACTGTGGGCAGCGGATTCAGCATGGGCTCAGCTGATCTGGAACATTCTACCAAGCCAAGCTGAGTTTATCCATACACCTGCTGGGAGGTTGAGACACTGGGCTGGAGGATGGCCTGTCCTTTGTTAGCAGAATGACTAGGTGTCATGTGACTTGTCCTAGGGAGACGTGAACAAATATCTGTTCACCTCAGATAGGACCTCAATGGTAGATTGAAGAAATGATTCCTACCTACATCCAGCTTGGTGAAGCTATGGGTTTATTGGGGGTTCCTTAGTGGAACATGGGTGACCCAAACATGGCTACATCACCCAAAGCCCACACAGCATGAGTGACCATTCATGAAAGCTGCTTCCCTGGAACTCCCTGTAGAGCTTGCAGGCTGCTCAGCTGACTGGAGAGTCACTTCAGCAATTGTTTACTGTTCCTATAACCTAGTGTGAGAAGGGAACTTGTCACTTTTGTGACTTTCTGAGCTTCCTGAACCTCAGGAGGCGCTCGCTTCCCTCCAGGGGGGAATGTGCCAATTTGGAGGCAATAGGTAGGTAACACTGGGGCTTTCTGGGATATGGTCTGGTCATCCATGGGCTGATTCAAATTTGTCCCCAGGTCCTGTCAGAGTTCGGCTGTAAGAGTGAAAGCTGCTGCTGCTGCTGCTTCCTCCTCCCCCCTTTCTTCCTCATCTTCTTCCTCCTCCTCCTCTTCTTCTTCATCCTCTTCTTCTTCCTCCTCCTATTCCTCTTCTTCCTCTTCCTCTTCTTCTTCCTCTTCTTCTAAGATTTATTTATTTATTTTATGTATGTGAGTACACTGTCGCTCCCTTCAGACACACCAGAAGAGGGCATCAGATCCCATTACAAATGGTTGTGAGCCACCATGGAAGAGTTAATGTTGGTGCTCAACTAGAAGGTTCACCTGTACGGACTAGTCAACATAGCACTGGAAGATACTATACATGCTGTCAGAGGAGAAAGGTAGTTGTCAATCAACCTTACCCAGCTGTGGACCCTGTGACCTATAACAGCGGCACAGATGTTATAGAAGCAACCAACCGCTTTTTGATTGGGTAATAAGGTGCAGTGCATGAGCTGAAGCCAACACCTGACACTCTTAATGAGGCCAAGAATCTGAGATCAGGTAAGTCAATGCCCCCCCCCCAAAAAAAAAAAAACAAAAACAAAAAACCTACCACAATTAGTCTTTAGAACATAGAAATAAGGGGCTGGAGAGACGGCTCATCAGTTAAAAACACTGACTTCTCTTCCAGAGGACCTGAGTTCAATTCCTAGCAGCCACATGGTGGCTCACAACCATCTGTAATGGGGTCTGGAGCCCTCTTCTGGTGTGTCTGAAGACAGTGACAGTGTATGCATAGAAATAAAATAAATCTTAAAAAAAAAAAAAGAACATAGGAATAAAATGGCTACCAATGACACATTGCTATCTTCATAGATCAGTGTATTGCTCAACCCTCATCAGAGAAACTTCTTCTTGTAGTAATTGGTAATTAACACAGAGACACACAAAACCGGACAACATATGAACAGTGAGAGACTTTGGAGCACTTGGCCCCAAATAGTTGTTTTTAATCAAACTCCTCCCTGAGCCTAGATCTATGAGGAAGAGAAGACAGAAGTAAGAGCCTGAGGTGACTCGGAGGAAACATTGTGTTCCAGACACTCAAGGTTGATGCTCACATGACCTCACAAAGACTGTGACAGTATGCACAAGACCTTTATATTATAACCAGACAAAATCCCAGCACAGAGAAGTGGACATAAAATCTTACCCATCACTAAGAAGCTATTTGTAATTGATACCTGATAGGAGAGGGAAAAATCTGTTTTCTCCAATAGAGTGACTCTCAATATACCAACTACATGCCTGGGCAGGCCTCATGCTTAGGAATAAGTTAGACAACATAGAATGGACTTCATAATTTTTTTGTATGTGCCTTTTGTTATTGTTATGGTTTGGTGTTTTCTATATTTTGTGTGGGTTTTGGGGGCCTCTTATTTTTGTTTTATTTTTCTTATTGTGGAGAGAATGGGCACGGAGTTGAGTGAGCAGGAAGTGTGTGGAGGACCTGGAAGGGCATTGGGGTGGGGACAGAACATGATTAAAATGTACTGTGTGAAAACATTATCAAAGGGAATGGAAACTCCCAGATCTTCTTTGGAACGGACATATGCCAGTGGCCATACAAGGTATAGGTTGGTTCCGATTCAGGAGCAGCATCACAGATTCAATAGTATATTGTCCCCCTCCCCACTATTCATGACCATCCAAAACCCCCAGAATGTGACTTGATTTGGAAATAGGGTCTCTGAAGATGGAATTTGAATCTGCAGTTAGTGGTCCTAGACTTCAGATAAGTCCTAACGATAACAGCTTCCCTTACAGGAAGGGGAGACAGAGATCGGGAGATGCAGAGTGGGGGGTTTGAAGTGATACAGCCAGAGCCAAGGAGTGCCAAAGATGGCAGCTGCCTTCCGAAGCTGGAAGAGAGAAATGGGATGGGGTCCCCACTGGAGCCTCACGGCCCCAATGACATCTTGACTTTGGACTTGGCTTACCTGAGCTTCTGGGTCTGCGGCAGTTCTGAGACACTTAGAGACATGCAGACTCCACCTCTTAGGATGGGGGAGAGACCAGGAAGGTGGGCTGGAGGAGAGCTTCATTTGCCATCTTGCACCTTTTTTTTTTTTTTTTTTTTTTTTTTTTTTTCCTCAGCTCCCAATCCACTATTGGCATTTACCTTCAAATCAAAGAGCAGCCATTGGATGCCAGACATGGGCCTGACACAGCCCGCTGGTTCTATTTCAGCACAGGTTCCCGAGAGAGCTTGAACGAGGTGTCGTCCTCGCTCTCACAGCTGCCTCCCTTGCAACAGACTTTCCTCACCACATATTCCTCACGGCATCCGGCTGGACTTAGGCCATGTCAGCTCTGTCTGAGCAGAGCCTAGGAATGCAGGATGGCTAAGAGACAGTGCTGGGTGTAGCCTGAGCTCTTGGGGGCCATCTTTCTCACCTCCAGTTCAAGCAGCCTGGGCTAAGCTGGACTCTTGCTCTCTCCAAAGATCCAAGCCTGTCTCCAGTGCACAGGAGGAGGACTCTGAATTGCCAGGAAGACAGTTTGGAGAGACTATGGGGCTTGCTCTTTTGGGAGACTGCAGCACGGAAGGATCAATCCAGGTCCTCAGAATCCCCACTAGACAACAGTGCTCCCGGATGTAAAGGCGCCCAATGTGATGCCTGCATCTGGTCCTTAAGAGATGACGGTGTCGAGGAGGCACCTTCAACCACATTGCCAAGTTCCACGGACTCTAGGCAGAGCAGAGCATAGCTCACAGGAAGGCTGTGTTGGGGAACTTTTCCATCAGTCTGGAAAATGCATTAAGTCACTAACACCGACCACAGGGAACTCCTGGCTCATGGGATCCTGCCGCTGCAGCCTCCTCAGTAGATGAGATCACCAGTATGGCACCATACATCCCTGGGCACAGCTTAGAAAGGCGCCAAGGGAAATAGTGGAGTGGGGAGGGGAATGGAAACAGGAAGTGGGGGGTGGTGCTGGTGGAAGGAGGTGAAGAACAGACCAAAGGGTGTCCTCCAGTTCGTGTTGGTTTGGAACCCCAGAACACGATCTTTTGTGGAAACGGAGCCTCCACCCTCATGCTTGGTGAATGTGCAGCCATGCTAGAGTAGATTGGTGCCCGAACCCGGTAGCTAGTACCACAGGCCTCATAAGAAGAGAAGAAACCAGCTATGTAGTCCCAGAGTGAGCCCACACATAGCAGAAGCAGAAACAGAGGTAATGTAGAGAGGCAAATGGACCCTTGTTCCAGAACCTTCAGAGGAATGTGGCCCTGACTGCACCATCACTTCAGCCTAGAGCCTCCAGGGCTCTGAAAGAATCACACCCAGTTATTAGAAGTTTCTAGGCTGTGGCACCTTGTTACAATGACCACAGGAGACTCAGATGACGTCATACAGCAGGTGGAGTGGGGTCGAAGATGTGGCAGATTGTCTGCTGTGACTGTTCTGCTTCCTTCCTCTCTTTTGCCCCTGCCCCCATCCCCTTTTCCTGGCTGTCTTGGAACTCACTCTGTAGACCAGGCTGGCCTTGAACTCACAGAGATCCACCTGCCTGTCTCCCAAATTCTAGAGCTAAAGGCGTGTGGTGTGTACTACCACACTCAGTTTGATGTAATGTTCTCATGAGGAACTTCAAACCATGCTCTTTTTTTTCCCCTTTCTTTCAAGAACCTTCGATGACTTTTCATTGTTAGAATAAGATACAAAGTATCACAGTGTCTCATGTCACAATGTCTCATAAGACCCTGCTGCTGGGTTCAGTCCCCACCTAGACTTATCTCTGTATTGGCTAGGCTGCCACCCCCAACATCTTCTTCTGCTGCCCCACAACTTTCTTTCAACTGATTCTCTACCCATCTTCGGATGGTTAGATACAGAGTCGCTATAGAGGAGTCAGTGATGTCTGCTCTTAGGAAGTGAAAGCAGTATGTTGTGGTAATAATTTAAACCTGTGGCACCCATTCTGGCTTGTAGTTATGGACCCGCCACATTCCGGACTAGGCTAGGCCTGAGGTCATGAGGTTCTCGATGCTGCCGAAGCTCAGGCCACCTGCTCAGGCGGCCAGAGACACCGGCCCTGGTACCCACGAGATGCCAGCATGAGAGATGGCTCTGCCAATTTTCCAAGCTGTCTCCACATATTTGGGCTGAGCCCAGACCATCCCGCCATCCACTTGGTACCCAGTAGAAATGAGACTCTGATGTTTAAAGATTAACCAAAGGCTTTATATGTTTGATAATGCTCAATTAACAAGATGCTCACACAATTAGAGGTGGTTCCCAATATCTAAGCTAGATATAAGTTGTTACCCAGGACTGCTCCTGATACATTCGTGGTTCTCCATCCTCCTCCATCTCTCCTCTCCAGCTCCTTCTCTTCCTTCTCCTCTTCCTCTCCTTACTCCTCCCACCGTAGCTCCTCCCAACTTGCTGGGAAAATATGCCACTACAGCAGTATCTCTATAACCCCTTGCACGTGGATGTTTATAGCATCCTTGCTTGAAATTAGCCCCCAAACAGGCATAAAAACAAATCTCTACCAGGTGGATATGGAACACATAGTCTGATTCTCCCACCCAGTAGAAAGGAATATTATTTAGCTAGGAAAAAGAATAAAGTTCTGTCATTTATTGAAACATGAGCCTAACAAGATAAGCAAAGAGATGCCCAAACAAAAGACCACCTGAGAGTCTGTCATTCTGTCATCATTCTGTCCAGAACCTGAAACTCCACTGTGAGTAAATGGCTGTGGATTGGAAAGGGGCAAGGGTGTGTAGGAGGTATGGAGTCTCTTTTTCAGCTGGTGAAAATGCCCTAAATTGACAATGTTCATAGTGTATTGTAATGGCAATTCCTGGTTGTCAGCTTGACTACATCTGGAATGAACTACTCACCTGTGATCCAGGTCTTGAGGCTGGAAGACACAAGTTTCTGTCCTGGATCTTGGCATGGAGATCTTGAGGCACAGTGGCCATGAAAAGCTTAGACCAAGGCAAGGTAGTACATGCCTTTAATCTCAGGAAACTGAGGCAAGCAGATCTCTCTGAGATCTCTCTGAGTTTAAAGCCAGTCTGGGATAGAGCGAGTTTCAAATATAGGCATGGTGGTGCACACCTTTAATCTGGGCCACAGAAGCTCTCACCTCATTGTTAGTGAATTGGTTGGGATAATGAAAGTTCCAGAAACAGCTCTAATGTCACACAAAAGTCATCAGAAGAAAGAAGACTCACTCTTTGTCACCTGCTTGCACTTCCTCACCAGCACAGCTTATACAGAAAACCAGCTGAAACAACTACCCTCATGGGGCCGAGCAACTACTAGATTCTTGGACTTCCCATTCACAGCTGCCCATTGTTGGGTTGGTAGGACTACAGACTGTAACTCATTACAATAAATTCCCTTAATATAGAGACTCCATAAATTCTGTGACTCTAAAGAATCCCAACTAATGTATGTACGCTCATGGAGCATACTAGCAGCCACTGAGCTACCCACACTGAACGGCTGAGTTCTTGTACATAATTCATAGCCTAAGCAAGCTGTTCTAAACACAGAGAGACCGTAAAGGAGTGGAGGCAGAGAGGGAGATACAGAGCCTGCTGAGGGGAAATGGTGGGCGGCCCCTAGAATAGACAAAAAGAAGGGAAAAGAGCAGCTAGCTACTGACTGGAGGCAGTATAAGCAACGGATGGAGAGACCAACAAGATGGGAACTGTCCAGCCAGGGGGATCTTACTCTCACTTAGAAAACATTAAGCTAGGCTGGGAAGATGCCTGAGTGGATAAAGTGGTTGCTGTGCCAGCTTGGGGACCAGAGTTTGGATTCCCAGCACCTGTGTAGATGCTGGTGTGAGTGGATGTGGTAACCTGTAATTCCAGCAATCAGAGTGGGGAGACAGGGAGGGCATTCCCAGAACAAGCTGGTTAGCTAGACTTACCAAACGGGCACACTCTGGGTTCCAGTGAGAGACTCTGCCTCAATAGGTAAGGCAGAGAGCGATCAAGGAAGACACACATCAACGACTGGGCCTCCACGCACATGCGCACACATGTGTGCCCACACAATACAAAAACCACATGCATATGCATGCACACTACACACAGGCCAACACACAAAGCCATCATGCCAAGGAAAATAAGTCAGGGACAGTGATTGGTTACCATGAGCCCACTTGTGCAAAGCTTCTAGAACAAGCAAGTTCACAGAGCAGGAGTGCAGAGCTTCCCAGAGACTGGGTGGGAGGGAGGAGCAAGAAGCTCCCACCTCACTGTTAGTGAGTTGGTTGGGATGATGAACGTTCCAGAAACAGCTCCCAAGTCACACAGCCTGAATGTTCTCAGAACCATCAGATAGCACACTCCACAGCTGCCGCTTAATCGGTAAATTACGTGAGATGTGTGTTTGTTTCCCCATGACGAAAACAGAGGCATGGGGGCTGTGAGGGGTGGGCACACAGATCAGACTTCTGAGATGTGAGGCTCGGGGTCAGGGGCAGCAGTGCACGAGGGGACTGGTCAGGAGTGGTTTCATATAACAAGGTACAGATGACCCGACTCTACCGTGTGGAGGGCCAGACAGAGTTCTGAGTTCTAAAAGTGCCACTCACAGGATAGGAGAGACTGGCGTGCTGAGAGCATCCTCGTAAACATCCAACTGAGGCTTTCCTGAGCCTCTCTTCCTTTGCATGATGCCTGGGAAACCCCAAATTTGGGAAAGGCTGGACACTTGAGAGTATAGACAAGAGGTGAGGCTAGAGATGTGGCTCTGGGGAAGGTAAGCTGGGATCCACTTTTGGGTGCCACCAGATGCCCTCTGTGTCTTGGGTGAGGGCTGTCTTCCCAGTGCAGAAGGCAGCTGAGGTCACCAGGTGTCCTTGTGGCACGTGAACACCTGCAGGTGAGATAGAGCCAGCACACGGCAGCTTCACCTCCTTTGCTGTTTTAAACAGCAATTTCACTGAGCTGCCATTTCTAAGTCTAGACTCCACCCACTCAAAGCATCTGGCCCGGTTGCTATTGGTGTGTTTCAGTGAATAACTATCACCCTCATGAATTTTAGACCATTTTTATCTTCCAGGACCTCTGCCCTCCTCAGACATCACCAATAGCAAAGGTGACAGTGTAGGACTCCCCTCCTTGGCAGCTAGCACCTTTGGTGACAGTTTCATGCTATGCTGTGTCTCCTTTCTCCTGGCCCAGACTCTAAGTGACTGTCAACTCTCTCAAATGGAGCTCTAGCCGCACCCGTTTCTTGTATGGGGTGAGGGTCAGTGTAGCTGTCTTCAGATCAAAGATCACAAGAAAGGGGGCGAGAAGGCAGGCTCCGGAGGCCACTGGCTCTGCTGAACATGTCCAGAAAACGAAAGGCTTTTCTGCTGCTTCCTTCTCATAATTGCGTTGTGCTTGGAAACCTCCCGGCACATTGACCCTGGGTTCCTCCCAGAAAAGACTGAAGCAGGGAGCACCCCATGTCTCTGTCCTACCTTCCCCTTCATTTCCTGGCTCCTCAGTGACTTCCTTCTCTGAGAAGGCAGGGAGCTATCTACCCTTCTCCATTCCCAGCAGGCTCTGCCTTCTGTATGTCTGGTCTGAGGTCCTGGGAGAAGCTGGTGGAGCATCAAAGGCAAAGCCAGCCTGCCCTCAGTAGACTGAACTCCCTGAAGGCTCCCGGAACAGGTCCTGGGGTTGGGGTCAGGGGACAGACGACACTTGGGCATCCCACAGTGCCCCCTGCCTCAGAAGGGTACCCGTTTGTTTTCATACACCACTCCTTGACATTTTACATTTTTAATCACCCTTTTAGGAGGCTGGGTATTTCTGTTTGCCCTGTCTCTCTACCCCACAAACAAGGTAGCTAGCTAGCTGGGGTCGGAGGGTGTCAGTATTCCATGGGTCTCAGGAACTAAAATTGAAGACTCCTCCCTGGGGGGACAGCACAGGCAATTCTTTACAGACAGGTAGTCCTGGGCTTAATTAAATTTTAACACAGAGAAAGAAGGCTCGAAGCTTCTAAAAGAGGAAATGTTTAGATATTTAGTGCCCCAGAGGTCTGCCAAGGGGTAGTTCAGGGCCCAGATTCCTTGAAAGAGTCAAATGTAGCTCCCCCCCAGCCCCCTTCTGAGTATTCCTCTTATCCCCTCTTTGTACTTCCTGCATCCCTGGGGGAGGAGGGAGAGAAACACAAACAGGCTCCGTAATTGGAGGACCCAAGCTTTGATTCCATCCATCCGTGTTGTGTGACCTCTCTAGGCAAACTCATTTCATCATTTGTGAAACAAAGCTTATAAAAGCTATCTTGGCAATAGTAAGATGGAGGTGCAGCGGTTGCAGGCCACCTGACAGTGCTAAAACAGGCATCTTCTTATGGGTTTCCTAACCAACCAGGAGCAGATACCTGATACCCTGCCTGCCCTCCTCCCCCAAGCCAGGGCACAGGTAAAACTGGCCGTCAGCACTGCCTTTCCCACCTGATAGGACAGGGATCTGTGGAGGGCAGGCCAGGAGTCTGCCAAGGGCCCACTCGGGTGGGAAGACAGCCCCTTCAGACCTTCTGATCATTAAAACCAGAGCTGGGCCACTGTGGAGAGACAGCCTCACAACAGGCTTCAAAGGTGCCAGATGTTTGTGCTCTGACTCTGCGGGATAGCGGGATAGCGTTTAAGTCCCCCTCCTAACACCCTCTCCCCAAGAGCAAACGTGGTTATAGGTGAGGCCAAGAAAGTCACGCCCTGCTCCTCCCAAAAAGGATCTCTTGAAGTTCATAGGAGGTTCCATATCCGGTTATCTGTCTCCATGTTGGCCTTTCTCATTCCAAAGGGGTGGAGGGCGAAGGGGGGAGCCATTTTCTTGTAGGGAAGGGGAGAACTGGGCCTTGAGATCTGGGCACCATCTGTGGGGAGCTTGGGATAAGGGCATGGGGTGTACTCTCCTGCAAGGAAGGACCCTGCAGTTGAAGGCTGTGGCTCGAAGCGGCATTTCCTCTTTGCTTGTGGGAGGTCTGAAGGGACACCCCACCTAGTGTGCAGCGAGATGACTGCCAACTCTCTCATGTAGAGCCAGTCTTACAGAAGGAATCTTCCAGAGAGAGCCGAGTTGGACCAAAGAAACTGTGATCTACAAAACTCCGCACCTCTGCCCCACTGGCCCCACACCCACCAGCACCTTTACTTGCAAGAAAATCCTCAAGCCTGAGAAGGCTTCCGGGAATGTCCCAGAGGAAAGAGTTCATTGGTGTGGTGCCTGTATCCCTAGCCATCTTTATTTGAACTCCTTGGGGAGAGTTTTGTCTGCTTTGTCCCTGTGTCTTTAGTTACCGGATTTTGCTAGTGATGGGGACTTAGCCATAAAGACCCGGACCCACAGCTTCTGGGCGTCCCGGCTCACGCTCAGAGGTTCGGAATCGCTTTTTGCACCCTGCGCATCACGCAGGCCATTTACTGAGAAAAGTGAAGGGATAATTTCCTGACCTTAATATGCAAGCTGAGATTTTCTCAGCGGTTAATGATCAAAGCTCTGCTTCTGCCTCCTTAGCCCCAGGACGGGGAGGCCGCCGGGCTTAGTAAATGGCTTTAGACACCATCTCAGCCTGGACCTCCGTAATTAAATTTTACATGTTAATCTGAAAGGAGTCGTTTTGAAGGGCTTCCCGTGAGCCCAGCAGGCCTAATTTAGTGAAGCAAGGGCCAGGAAACAGAATGGCCGCCACCTGCAGGTCAGGCACAGGAAGTCAATTTATGCTAATGAGGGTGCTCGGCCTGCCTGAGAGGCATTGTGGGAGCAACATGTGTCCTGTTACTAGGTTATGATTTTTTTTGCTGGGTTGGCCTTGGTATCCCAGGATCATGTGCAGTGCCACCTGCAGGCCTACCCGGGATGGTGCAGGCTTATTGATGACCTCTCCTCACTGTATTTCAGTTTGAGGGTATGTAGTATCCCCAAATCTTGTCATTCCTGTGCCTCTGATAGAATTAACTATATTTAGAATTATGTTAGAATATGGTCATCATTGTCTCCTATTAAAACTATTGTAGAACTTTCTTTGGTTATATGCCCCGTCCTTCCTGAAGCTCTTGGCTTACTGTTATTAAACTTGGGGATCATCATCTGACCACAGGTCCAGCCGTCTATGCTCAATATGCCGATTAAAAGTTCAAATTAATAGTTCAAAGTAGAAAAAAGGAGATTTATTCAATGTGTCCATTTTGGGAAGAGAAAACAGACAGATCCCAAAACCCCCTCAGGTTTGTCTTCAGGGTGAGATTAAAAGTGTAAATATGAGGACAAGGATATGCATACCAGACCTGTCATTGCCTGGCCTTCAGTCTCGTCCTGTAAGGCAGTTTGACAAGTTGTTGGTAGAACTGTGTGAAGTCTCTTTCCAGGTTTTCCCTCTAGCTAATGCTTTTTCCTTCTCCCAGCTTGAGATTCCTGGAGGAGGGGATTCCCACTTTTGCGGGGGGTGGGGGTTGGGTTAGGGGTGGGGGGACGAGGGTTGGGGACAAGTACATTGTTCAAACAGTCTGAAAGCCAGACTGAGAGAAGTGTCTGTTTGCATTATCTCTATTTCTGCTGGGCTCATTATATTAGTGGCTTTCAGTTAGGGGGAGCAGAGGAAACTTGTCATATCTTGATGGACTTCTATGTGCAGCTTGGGGCTACGGTCAGTGATCTGAGGGTTCCGAGCTCTGCTCAAATGCCTTCACCTCACCCACTCACTGGGGGCAGGCTAGCTTTCAAGAAGTTCCTAATGGAAGGCCAGGGAGGGTGGTCGGCCTGGGCGTGCCTGCCCAGGGACCTGCAGTACAGAAGCATGGAGAAGTAGATACACATTCACAGAACAAAATGTGCTATTTGTTGTTATTTAGAAGATGAGGAACCTGAGGCCCAGGGAGCGTAAGGGGAGGAAGTCTGAAGGGAAGAGAAGGCTGAGGCATGAGTGTGTGCATCTCAGAGACAGCATCAGTCTTCCATGCTTCTGTGATGGGTGGAAGGCATGGGTTAGGTGTCATGGTCCTGCCCATTCTGTAGAAATGACATGTTACAGGCGGCCTGCAGCTCTGGCTGAGATACTTGGCTGTGGGGGACATGCTTTTAGGTTGGTGGTGGAGAAGTAAACTCTTGCTCCCATAGAAAATACCTATGAAGCCCAAATCTAATGCCCATAGGAATCATCCCGAGGCTGGCAGTATAGCCCTGTTGATAGAGTGCTTATATAATGTGTATAAGGACTTGGGTTTGACTCCTGGCATCATATAAGCTAGGCATGATGAGGCACATTTATAACCCTAGAAGTTCAAGGTCATCCTCATCTACAAAGAGAGACTGGACAGCTTGGGCTACATGAGACTCTGTCTCAGAGAAAGTGTGTTGAGCAAACTAGTTCACACTCAGAACCCCCAGGCTTCAGGCATGGAAGTTTGGATCCTTGGAGATCTGAGTGCAGCTAAACTGCTTGGTACTGGTACTTAGATGGCCTGGATGTCGGTGGCCAGGAACGTCCTTGGAAGAAATATCCTCGTGGACCAGAGCATCCTTCAGAACATCCTCCAAAAGCACACATCAGAAGGTAGAGGCTTTATTGAGTTTTTTGTTATAAAAGATGCCTAGCGGCTGAGACATTCTGTCTTCCAAGACACTGGGATAGCAACACCCATTTGGGGACCTAACAAGACAAAATGATTGCCATAAAGAAAGGTCTAACAGAGAATGGAAAGCTGGATCCTGGTCTATGAGGCCTTAATGCCAGTTTATTCCCCACTCAATCCAAATAGATAAACAGTACCACCCAACTCTGCAAGCTCGGGGCAGGAAGGGGCCAGTACTGCTTAGTAGGGTTAACCTAGGCTGTGAGTGAACTCACCCGTTAGACTAGAGTAGAAAGAAAACTCTACTAAGTACATCAGACTGGGAGAGATGGCTGGACAGTCAACTGTACAGTCCACAGTGTAGACGGATGGTTTGTGGGATGTCCCCTGGGTTAGAGTGCTTCTTTGTACAGTTTTCTGACATGGAATTCACACTATGTAAAGGAGGACAGTTACGACTGGCCAGTGCACAGCTCTGAGAGGACAGTGTAAGCTGTTATGCATGTCACTTCTAGTTGTACGGTCTCTGGCATGCAAATCAGAGATATGCAAATCAGAGATATGCAAATAAGATCTGTCCGAGTGAAAGGATTGGGTCCTAGAGTTTGAGGACAGCTACATGGCATGACGTCATTTCCTCCCATTAGCCCTTAGGAATTTTTAAGGTCATCCTCACAGATGACCTAATAGAGAGTTGGCCTGCTGGGTCTTCTGGTTCTTTATCGATGGCCTCTCCTTCATAGCACCCACCTGTAGGTTCTAGATGCATCGTCTCCCTGCTGCCACTGCAGAATAGACCCACCATGAGCAGCTGACTCATTTGCCTGGACTGCCTAAATCTCCCTTCAGCCACGACACACTGGCAGCAGGAACAAGCCAGTTCCTTGCTGGGCAACAGTGTGCTTGCATGCACACATCCCAACAGTCAACAGTTATGCCCCCAAGCCCTGTGCTAGGTGCTGGGCATGATAGACACTCAGCAGATGAGAAGCCTGGGTCCTTTCTCCACCCCCCCCCCCATGCCCTCCATTGCTGGTGCCTCATGGGTACCCAAAAATCCCATGTAGCACAAAATTACCGCACATCGGAAGACTCTGTCCCAGCCTTCCTTCTGGCTTCCACTGGAAGAGGACACATTCCTGAAGGTCACCCCAGCTTCCTGTCCTTAGCTTTTTCCCAAGAAAATGCAGTGTTGGATCTAGGCACGGTGGCATGGACCTGCAATGCCAGCATTCAGGAGGCTGAAGCTGGAGATTTGAAAACTCTAGGTCAGTCTGGGCTATATAGCAAGATCCTACCTTAAAGAAGGGAAGAGGGGGATGGAAGAGGAGGGAGGGCTCTGCTGGCAGTTGGCCAAGACTATTCTCCACCAACTCCCTGTTTCCCTTTCTATAAGTCTCCACTTCCAGACACTCAGCAGTCCTTCTCAGTCCCTGTCTCCCCGATGCCTCATTTCATCCTGTCCTGTTCCCCACTGGAGTCCTCGGTCCCATCTATCTTGCAGAAACTTTGTCTCCTTGTGCCCTGGTCTGTCTTGCTGGCTTCTTGGGGGAAACACAGAGGGTTGGCTCGGGAAACTGCCAGAAAGTGAGTTCAGGTACCTACTCTGTGCTGGGGCTTTGTCACACACATCCTGTGGTGAGGGAGGGGAGGAGTTTGCCTGTGAAACCAAGCCCAACTTTTAACCATCTTGGCAAAGAAGATATTCTGAAGAGACATTTGCCCTGCCCCCCAGGAACTGGAATGTTCTCAGAATCTCATGCTGGGAGAAGGAGATGGCTGAGGGCTACCATAGCCAGAGGGGAAGTTAGTCTCCCAGGAAGAGATCTCACACACTCTGAAGACTAGTCCTTGCAGGACAGATTGGAGTGGATGTGTCAGTGATGAACAGGACCACACCTTGACCAGGACGGCTTAGCCATACATACCTCTTGTCCTGTATTTAAACCTAAAACCTCATATCAGGACCCCCAAGATGGATTTGGGAGAGTGGACACTAGACCACTTTGTTCTTCTCCTCCAAGTGGCTACATTGAATAAATGTTTCTTTTCTGTTTCTCACTATGCCTCTCCTGTCTAATTGGTCTATTGAGGACCAGCGCTGAACCTAGCTTGTTAGAGGCCAGGTAGGACCCTGACAGCTTTGCTCATTGAACCAATTGCTCATTCTCACGCACGAGGGGGGGCGGGGCTCACTCTGCCTTGTTCTGCTCCCGGTTAGCCTTTGGCACCTTGCCATTTGCCATCTTTTCAGGGTCCCTCCATTCTGCTTGTCTGCTCTGGATTGACCCATTCGTTGTTTTCCAAAACAAACACTAAATTGCTGCTAGTGTATGTTGAAGTTCAGTGTATCCTTGATCGTTTAAGGAGACCGGGTGTACCAGAAAAGACAGGTATTGACTCAAATATAAAAACTGAACGATGGGCTGGGGGAAGATGGCTCACGAGGACCTGAGTCTGAATCCCTAACACCTGTGTAAAAATCTTGCAATGGTTTTACCTGCCTGTAACCCCAGCTCTGGATGGGTAAGGGCTGGAGGATCCTAAAAGCTCCCTGGCCAGCTAGCCTAGCCTTAACTTTGAGCTTCCTGTTCAGTTAGAGATTCTGTCTCAAACCAGTAATGTTGAGAGGGATAGAGGAAGGCACCAGACATCCTGCTCTGGCCTCTCTGTATAAACACGTGGGTTATACACCTGCACATCCATATGCATATATCACACATCTAACACACACACACACACAGAGTGATTGACACCAGAGACACCAGAGTGGATAAAGTACCAGCTCTAAGTGTCTCTGCCCAACACCCCTTCACACACACACACACACACACACACACACACACACACACACACACACAGAGTGATTGACACCAGAGACACCAGAGTGGATAAAGTACCAGCTCTAAGTGTCTCTGCCCAACACCCCTTCCCACAGTGTTAGTCATAGCCCTGATCTCCAGTCCTTCTTTTTTTTTTTTTTTTTTGTGGTTTTTCAGACAGGGTTTCTCTGTGTAGCCCTAGCTGTCCTGGAACTCACTCTGTAGACCAGGCTGGCCTCGAACTCAGAAATCCGCCTGCCTCTGCCTCCCAAGTGCTGGGATTAAAGGCGTGTGCCACCACCGCCTGGCCACCAGTCCTTCATTTTAAGGAACCTGGTTTCTCCTTGTCCAGGGGCCTGAGTGAACTAGTAGGAGTCTTTCCTGGGGAGGGGGGGGGGGTTATGCGGCAGTATACACCAACCTTCCTTCAAGGTCCCCATCACCAGCTGGTCTTTGGATTCCATCCTCTCCTTCCCACCCCACCCCCCATCAGCAAGGTGAGCTGTACTTTCTGCCTGGGAAGAGGCTCCAGCTGTTGATGATCCGGTACCTCTGTCCCTGAATGGGGACCACCTGGCAACAGAGGAAGGATTGCCTTTTCTTTATTGAGGTGGATCAGTTTAGCAGGGAACTGACAGTTTGCAGAATCCTTGGGGTAACAGAGACGACAATTTGCTCTCAAAAAGAGCTAAGAGCTTTGCAGTAGTTACAGAGTGTTCTAAACAATCATGGGTTTTATCTATGTCCCAGAACCCCCGCTGCACACTGGAGTCACCTAGAAAGCCAAAAAAAAAAAAAAAAAAGCTTCGTCTCTCACCAGGCACAGTTAATTGGTTTAGGGTGGGGACTCCCCTATCGGTTTTGAAAGCTCCCAGGCGATTCTCACTTGTAGTCAAGGTTAAGATTAAACCTGTGCTCCTCAGGTTTCAGTGAGATCAAATGCACCTGGAAGGCTGAGTTCAAACTGCAGGTTCCACCCAGGAGGGCTGAGGCAGAAGATTTGGGAACAGAATGCAAGGACTTGCATTTCTAGGGGATTAGGGGAGTGGCTTAGTTGGTGCTTGCCTTGCAAGCAAGAGGACCAGAGTTCCATGCCTAGAATCTGTACAAAATCAATTGGTGAGTCAGCCATTAAGTCAGTCAATCCCAGTCTAGTATGGGGTTGCAGATAGCTTGGTGGGTAAAAGCTCTGACCTCGGCATGATGACCTCAGTCCAATCCCCAGAACCCACATAAAGGTGAAAGGAAAGAACAAACTCCACAAATTTGTCCTCTGACCACTACACACACGAAATAATTTCCATTTCTGACAGAGTCTGACCTGACCCCTGGCCCCCACCCTGCTTTAACTACAGTGGATAAAGTAGGCATTAATGGAGAAGGTCCCTGCTGTCTTTGTGTCTTTAAATACTTCTATGACAACCCTTAAGGACTTACAGTGAGTGACTCTTAATTCCAGCAAGTCTGGTCTCCACTGCATTACTATTTTCAAAGGGAGGCTACTTGGGGGTATCCAGGATTTCCTTTTTATCCTTGCTGGGTCTACCCTGACTCCTTGGGCTGGTGAGCCTAAGGAGATATGCTTGCCTGAATTTCACATAAATAAGAAGTGTGTGTCTGTTTGTATGAACGTGTGTGCACGAGCCTGCATGTATGTGGGTGTGTGTGCATGTGTGGATGGGTGTGTGTCTATGTACATGCCTCTGTGTGTGTGCATGTGTGTGTGAATATGTGTGCATGTAGGTATAGGTGTATGTCTGTGCGTGCATGTGTGTGTGTGTATGAGTGTGTCTGTGTACATGCCTCTGTGTGTGTGCATGTGTTTCTGAATATATATGTGTGTGTGTGTGTGTGTGTGTGTGTGTGTGTTGAAATAAGAACCTCTCTGTGCCCTCCAAACTGGCACCATCTCTTGGAAAGAAGGCACGAAGTGGGGGAAGGAGATGTACTTGACTGGGCTACTATTCCTCCTGTGCATCCAGGAAGTGGGTGAGGATCACTGCCAGGGCAAACAGCTCATCCCTCCTATCCTAACCTTGAGCAGTGAAGGAATTGTGTTAAAATCCCAGACCAGGCTCTGGCCAAATTATGGCCTCTCTAGTTCTAGCCTCATAGTTGACTGTGGGATCCTCACTGTTACAGGGGAGACAGACACCCTGAGTGCCTGTCTGAGTTTGTAACCAGACGCCTCAAGTGCCAGATTCCAGGTGAATGGTGGTTACCATTCTCACTTTGCCAAGGAAACTTACAGACCTCAGATTGCCAGACTCTGACATCCAAGAACTACCAGTGGCCACTTGCCTCCTCCTTCCCAGGATAATGTAACCAGGCATATTATTTTCTCGTAACTCCCCCACCATCCTCAGAGTTCCACCTTCATTCCTCCCGGCCACCCAGGAATCAGAGCTAGCTTGGCTGCTGTCCTATGAGACCACACCCTTTCTCTCTGAGAGCTTTAAGGGACCACCATTCTGCCTCATAGTTCTGCACTCTCATTGAAGTCCCTGCCACTCAATGTCTGTCTGTCTGTCTGTCTGTCTGTCTGTCTGCCTGCCTGACTGCCTGCCTATATGTCTGTGTCATTGATGTATTAACTTAGCAGACCCCTAGTGTGGGGAGCCGACAGAAGGCAGCTATCATCCTTGCAGCCATCTTGAGCCATATACCCTGACAAGAGACTTGTTTTCAACACAAGATGAAACACTGAGCACACTCTGATAACATCTTGTTTTAGATACCCAGGATCTTCCCTTGGGTGTGTGAGACTTAAAGGTGTGATTTAGAGCCGAGACTTAAGGGCGTGACTTAGAGATCAGATTTAGAGATAAGACCTAAGGGCATGACTTAAGGGTATGACTTAGAAGTGAGACATATAAAAGGCGAGAGGCAGACAGAAGAGTTCAGTACAACTTGGAGTAGTTATTAGGCATTAGGTAGAAGACACTTGGATTAGAGAACTTGGAAGAAGAATTATTCGTTATTAGGCACTTGACACTTGGAGGAAGAACTTAAAATTAGACATTAGGCACTTAGCACTTGGAAAGAAGCTTGGAACTTGGAGATACTAGGGACTAGGAACTAGGGACTTGGACTAAGAAGAGAGACTGAAGAATAAATGGGATTGAATCACACTGTCTGGTCTCCATTCCTCGAGTCCATCCTCACTCTCTCTCTCTCTTGCTGAACCCCGACCCACAGACCGGAGCAGCTTGGGGCAGTGCGGGTTCCAACACTGATAGAGCAGTCCAAGACATTTTGGCCCCCAAATGTGGGGCAGAGTGGTTCTCCACACCCTAGCACAGAAGCTAAGCCCCAGAACCAGAGAGGACCAGTCAGACAGTTTATAGCCAACTTTGAGTCTTTATTCCAGCTGAGTGGGATTACACTCGGTTACTAGGGAACTAGTGTGAATGTCCAGAGCATGAGGTTTTTCAAAGCAAAAACTGTATCCTGGCATCTCACCCTTAGCAGCTGCAGGGGGCCTCGAAGAGGCAAACAGAAAAACAGAAGCCAAGATAAGCAGTTAGCTGGAGGAGTTTGCCTAAGCAGGCAGTTTCACAAAAGCTAAGGTAAGTTAGCTGGGGCATCCTGACCTTGGGTTCCTAGATAGAATTCTAGTTAAACCTGCAATGGCTTCAGCAAGAATACTGTCTTGTCCTGTCAAAAAGTGTCATCAGATAGCACCTGAGGCCTATAGCTGAGATCTCACTTCCTGTGCTGAAACCAACCTCTCTGGTTCCATCAATATATTTTAAAGGAGCCTTGATTTACGACTTTCTTTGTCCTGTTATTACACTCAATGAAAGTGCTTCTGTGTTGGAACATGGAATTTGGGGTGATCTAAATCTGCATTCTCAGACCATGGTCACTCCTTATTTGTTTCCAGAATCAACTGTTTCTTATTTATTCATGTCTGTACTCGCTATGTTTCCAACCAACTTCACGAGCTCTGCTTTCTTTCTCTACTATAGCTAAGCCAGGTCAGTCCCTAGGGTCCGTAGGAGACACCAGAAAGTTCCCCATGGCTAGATGCCTGTTCAGAATTCCAGACAGCCTAAGCTTGGAAGGGACAAAGGCCCGGAGGTGAGAAACCACACCCATTTTATCTACATTGTCTTTGAGATAAAGTCTATAGTGAGAAGCTCAAGGAATTGGGGCAGGGTAGAAGCCAGGCTGGAGGAAGAACAAGTCAGGGAAGAGGTGGCATGATGTGTCATAGAAAAGACATTACCCAAGAAGCCAGTGGATGGCTGGGCCTTCTCACCAGGGCAATTCAAACACAGGAAACATTTGTTACTGAGGGAACGGTAACAATGTTCCAAGTATCCTCTCTCTCCCTGGGCTAGCAGGAGGATGAACTTTCTGCATTTCTAATGTAGCATAACCATCCTATCGACAGGTGCTCCAGTGAGGCTGAGAGAGAGAAAGAGAGAGAGAGAGAGAGAGAGAGAGAGAGAGAGAGAGAGACCCTCATCTTTCATAGAAGCTAAGACACTGCCGATTGCAAGCTGTGCCATTATTTTATGTAACCAGAAAGGGGGGAAAAACCCTACCAAATAAATTACAACATTGATTGCAAAAATGTGTTCAATTCTAGACTATAGAAAAATATGAAGAAATGGTGTCTTTGAATCAATAACATGTAGTAATGATAATAAAATACTAAGCTCACTCTTATTTATGACATCCTCTGCCAAACTCTTTACTTCTGTCTCCTCCCAGAGCCCCTCAAGAGCCCTTCATGGCAGGGGCTATTATGCCTCAGAAAAAGCAAGGCTTAAACATTTGAGTAAATTGGTCTCTCGGCTAAGGGATGGGGCATTGAACTTAGGGTCTTCTGGCTTCTTTAGAGTGAGCTGATAAGCAAGCCGGAGCAGTGCCGGGAAGGATCTCCTCCTATTGTAGTTTGTCAGAAATGAAGATGCTCAATAAATAATTGAAGGGAGAGACTGGGCCACACAGGCAAACACATTTGATGGAGGTTTGATAGGGTAGCAGTGCTGGTGTAAATCGCTGTTCGCTCTCTGGAAATCTAAGTAGCAAGCAGTATATAGCACTTATCTTCCTCCGTGCTCTCCGCCGAGCCTCCATCCTGGGAGAAACGACTCCATCATTTTGGTGTACAGTAGGATGTTCTACGTGTATATACATACAGCGGCGGGAGGGGCGGGATGTGGACACTTTCATGTTTGGAAAATACACTTCTGTAAGCATTCACTTCCGGAGGCCAGAGAGATGGCTCCACGGTCACAAACACTC
This sequence comes from Arvicanthis niloticus, assembly GCF_011762505.2. NCBI lineage: Eukaryota > Metazoa > Chordata > Mammalia > Rodentia > Muridae > Arvicanthis > Arvicanthis niloticus. The sequence continues at coordinate 8,279,733 of NC_047663.1, forward strand.
GCTGATCATACACAGGACTCGGGTTTGGTTTCCACTGGCGTGGCAGGTCACATCCATCTGTAACTCCAGTTCAAGGGCATCTGAAACCCTCTTCTGATGTCTCCAAGCTTGTGCATGCACATGACACGCATCATACATATAAAATAAGTTTGCTTTTTATTTTTAAATATACTTTTTTAAAAATTTACTTTATTCAGGGGCCAGGTAGAGGGCTGTGCTGGCTTAGGGGTTTTGTTTTATTTTTATCATTTTGACACACCCAAGGTCTTCTGGGAAGAGGAAACCTTAATGAATATAATGTTTCCATTAGATGGCCTGTGGGTAAGTCTGGGGTGGGGCATTTTCTCTATTAATGATTGATGTTGAGGGGTCCAGGTCTCTGGCCATGGTCCCATCAGTGGGCAGGTAGTCCTAGGTTGTATAAGAAGTCAGGTTGAACAAGCCATAAAGAGCCAGTAAGCAGCATTCGTCCATGACCTCTGCATCCAGGTTCCTGCCTCAAGTTCCCCTGCTCCGACTTCCCTCAGCGATGGACTGTTCCTTACCTGAAAGTGCAAGTGGAATAAGCCCTTTCATCCTCGATTTGCTTTTGGTCATGTTGTCCCATCACAGCAATAGAATGTTAACCAAGACATGGCCCCACAATTCCATTTCTCTGCATTAACTCCAAAGAAGTAAAATATATAGTAGCCAAGTCTCCCTTGCCATACGATGTTCATTTGCATCGTATCACCGGCAGCCCTTGGTTTATCCAAACCCATATGTTTCCATGTGATTCTCTGGAATGCCCCCGTGGAGTCTCAAACTTGACTCGACTGAAGGGAAACCGTTGATCCCACCCCATCTCACAGCCGTAGCTCTGGACCTTGTATGTGGGCCACCTGGGGGATCAGGCAGCTCTGTGCTGAGAAAGCTGTTGTGATCACATGTGCTGACAGCCATGTGATCCCTGGGTAGGGAGAAGGAAAGGACTTCTAGGCCCTGCATCTCACCATCATCCTGGACCATCTGAGTCAACCAGGACAAACTGTTTCTGATGCTGTCCCAACGGCCCCTTGACAAGGATAACTGGATGCTCTTGCATCGAGTCTAGTGTTCATTTTGCCTTACTGTGCCAAAGCAGAAAACAAGTTTGTGACTCGAGCTCACAGTTTCAGGGTGTCTCAGTCAATTGTGGTGGAGAAGACGCGGCAGAAATCATGGTCCTGGGATCGCATGACGGAGACTCTTCACATCTAGTGGATAACGAAGCAGAGAGAGCATCGGGAACAAAGAGCCAAACGTCTTTATTGCTTAGCTTCTTGCAGAGGCCCTTCCGATGGTCACTTAGCTGTGGAGTACCTACTGGGGGCTGGGTGCAGGAGCCACTGGGTGAGAGTGAAGTCTCTGTTTGCCAGGAGTTGACGCTTTCAAACTGATAATACCACAGGGAAAGAGATGGAGGTGTGCACACACCTATTACCTCTTTAATTTAATCATATAAATTTAAGCGATAGCACATAAAAAGCTAATCGTACAAGATGTGGCCCGCCTCATGCTGATCAGGCAGGGCAGATGGCAAAGGAGAGTAATTTCCTGCCATGAAAGCTACTGTCTGTCAGGCAAGGTAGTCAAGGCTCACTGGAGAGACAGCTCTGGTTGGTACCTAGCATGCAAGAGGCCCCCAGAGACCCACTTTCCCTCAGCCAGAGCCCACCCCGAAAGTGCCACTGCTTTTCAGAAAAGCACTCGAAGATAGGGAACAAGCCTTCAGAATGTCCCTTGGGAGGGCATTCAGCATTCAAACCGTAGCAGGAGGAGCCATTATGTCAGAGATGGAACCTCTAGTTGGACACTGGAGAGAAAGCTACCTCTTGCCTCTTGTCTCCTCTTCTGTATTCTTCTTGATCCTCCGCTCTGTCTTTTGATATCCTATCCACCAACGCTGCCTCTCCAGTGAGCCTTGACCACCTTGCATGGCAGTAGCTCTTATGCCAAGAAATAATTCTCCTTTGCCATCTGCTCAATCAGCATGAGCAGGTCGCACCTTGTACTATTAGCCTTTTACGGCAATCGCTTAAATTTATGTGATTAAATTAAAGACATGATAGGTGTACGCACACCTCCAGCTAGCTCTTTCCGTGTGGCCTTATCACTGTCTGATAGCTCCTACTCCTTGTAGACAGAGACTTCGATCTCCTTCCAGTGTCTCCTGCCCCGACCTCCAGTAGGTGCTCCATATCTAAATGACTCTCAGAAAGCCCTCTGCAAGACATAAAGTGTTAAGAAATCTTGGAGCACGCTGCCAATGAATTCCAATGCTGCTGCTTCAAAGTGCCTGCAGAACATAGTCCTTGCTTCCAAGAATACATAGGAAGACACATCTTGTGTCCCATGCACATGGCGGGCCATGCCCACATCTGACAATTCATTTTAAGAAATTCTGATTGACTCCCATATTCCTGACCCCTCTCTGGAGAAAGCATGCAGTCAGAGCTTTAAGTTGGAGGTGGATGAACACTCCAAATCCTGCCCGACTGGTGACCTGGCCAAGTTCCCATTGTCTTGGAGACTCTTGAAAAAAAAAAAATCTTTGTGTATGTATGAATTTGTGTGTTGTGCACGCATGTGCATGTTCACCTGTGAGTGGGAGTGTGTATATATTATATACCACGTGTCAGACCACAAACTCAGGTGTCCTCATCTTTTACCTTGCTTGTCCTTTGCTCCTTTGCTCTTTGCATACTAGGTTAGGTGGCTTGTCTGGGGGTTCTGTTTCTGCCATAGGAGCTGGGATTACAGTTGCACCCAGATTTACTGGGGTGCTATGTGCCACAAGTCCCCCCCCCCGAAATTGGCCCAGTCCTCTCATCTCTTTTTTTTTCTTTTTTTTGTTTGTTTGCTTTTTTATTTTATTTTTTTATTTTATATTTTATTTACATTTAAGATGCCATCCCCTTTCCACATTTCCCCTCCCTAGAACACCCCTGTCCCATGCCCCCCTTTCCTTTTTGCTTTTATATAATTTTTTTAAAATGTTAATCAAAGGATTTGTAAGTTTGGTAATGCTCAATCAGAAGCGTAACCCAATACCCAACCTAGATATAAAAACTATCTTTGACTGGTGGAGACATGTGAACATCTGCCTCCATGCCCCCTCTCTCTTTCTCTCTCTCATCACCTAGCTTCTCCTCTTCTTCATCTTCTCTCCTTGTTCCATCTCTTCCTCTCAGTACTCCTTCCCACTTAGCTCCTCCTACATATCACTCTTCCTGTTAAAGTAGAACTTTTCTCTCAAAATACAATTAGAGCATAATTATTCCTAATTGTACCAGTGAGGTACAAGATAGTCCTAATACCCAGTCCATCATTCTGTTGACTAACCAGAACCTCTGTCATCTCTTCTAACTAAAACACTTACTTTTGATCCTGGCTTTTTGGCTTTAGAATGAATGTCAGCTGAAAACCATCTACTCAGATCTTTTCTCTCAAAGTAAATAGCCAGGATTGGTTATGAGACTATAGGTCTTCAACCCCATCAGAAATCCAGAATGACTGAGTTAACTGAAGTTATGGGAAGCACTAAGCATAGCTTCTAAAACTTAGCCAATTTATAGCGACCACTGAACACCTGAAAAGCCCCTATACTACCGAACGTTGGAGCATCAAATCTTCAGCCTTCTGGCCCAGAGTCATCTGACAGACCTTAGTGATGCAGGATTATTAAGGGCTGATTACTCTGTCTAGGCAGATATAATCAGTTGACTATTCTGCATGTGTGTCCTTTTCTGGACAGTAATTTGTCTGTAGATGGAGAGAGGCAATTCTTGCCTAGTGGCTGTCACCTCACAACTGGAGTAACTCCAAGGATGCTCAATTTCTTCTTAGAATCCATGACAGGAAGCTGTCAGGAGCAGACAGGTCTCTAATCAAAATGAACATTAATATATAAATATTTGTAGCATCAGTTCTATGGACTTCTGATGTTTTGAAAACCAACTATCCATGTAAGGTAACCTGGACTGTTGTCTGTTCACTCCTCTCAGCTATTTCTAAATAAAATATGGAAAACACCCTAACAATAAACTCAAAACCATGAATTTGCTATAGTCCCTTAACTCATAGGTAAACCATCCCAAATCAGTTAAAAAAGTTAAAAAAGGGCTGGGTCTAGGCCTTGTATTCCTAAATGTGTTATACAGGCACAATGCCCATGAGAGTATCAATATTCATCTCATTTTTATATTAATAAGAGGCTCATACCAATGAAAGCCTTAAATTTGAGATCAAAGTAAATTTTGTATCATTTAAGAAATTATAACTTCATCTTGATAATAATTATACAGATTTCTACCAATAGGTTATGGCTATGCAATAAGTCCTAGCTAATCCCCCCTGTTCCAACAAAACCACTACTTTTCCCTAGAAAGACAGACCATTATTAACCACATTAGTCCCCAAGCTCAGGGAATAGGGGCGCTGACTCTTTAACTTCTTCAAGCTGATTAAGGGCGTTGAGATTTTAGAAGAGGGGTGGGGGAAGAGTAAGTTGATAAGCCTCTGATGCTGTGTCTTCACTGAATCCAGATGGAATTCCAGGACATTGGAGGTTTGGGCAGGTCTGCTCAGTATGCTTGATGAGTAGATACACCAAGGCTGTGTATTCTAAGATACTGCCTGAGTTAAAGCGCTTGGGATCCCTGCTTCCTCTGGGTTCTTGCAGGTTGGGGGCAGAGCTGCCACCCAAGATCTGCTCAGTGCTCTGGCCCAGACCGGAAGGCCTCTCATCTCTTTCTCCTGTGTAAAGAGAGTTCAGGCACCTCAATCCCAGCATGCCCAGCACCCGCTCTGATCTCTGAGCATGGAACTGCATCACCAAGAAGGTCCAGGGAGCTTCTTGGGTGTCCAAGGTTGGTCACCAGCCATTGCCTCCCCTACAGAAAGACTGGGCAGAGGCTGAGCAGAGCTGGAATCTGCCCTCAACCACAGTACAGCTGTGGCAGGGAAGCAGCTCCATGCAGAAGCCATCTCCCTTTAGAATTCCAGGCCGGCAGTGTGTGCCTTGGATAAAGTTCAGGTAATCGTGCCTGCAGCCTGCCTTCTCCCTCCCTTGCTCTCCCCAGCTCTGCGCTGACGGAGTTATAATAATTGGGTGCCTCTGCTTAAGCTCATCAGCTCTGGCTTCCTGAAAGGAACGTGGCAATTAGCAGTCCTCACCCTGTAATAAAGCCTTTAATATCCACTTTCATGGTTCATATTACAGTCATTCAGGCCTGTCCCCTTGCACATGGCCTGTCAGGCAGCGGGGCTGTGGATGCCCACTAGGGAGCTGCCCCCACTGAATGGCTCAGCACACAATGGTTGCAGAGGCTCCAGCAATCCAGGCCAGGCAGCTGGGGAATAGAGCTGGAAATGAGAAGGGATATTTCTGCCCACATGAGGTTCCATGGGGCTGATGGGGGAGGTGGGCAGGAGGCAGGGGGCATAGTATCCATACTCACTTCTCCCGTAAGTCTCCCATCATCCCGCTAGCCCTCCAGGCTTTCTTACCATTGCCTCATCCCTTCACAGTTTCATTACTGGGTATTTTAGAAGCGCAAGAAGATGAAGCTGGGGTGAGGGGGGCGGGAAATGGATAGTTCTGGATAGAATCTCTTCACTTGTGTATGCCTGCTGGTCGGTTGCACACTTCTCATGGGAGAGACCTTGCTAAACAGCAGTTATAGGGAACATGACATGCATGTTCTAGGGACTAAGGGAGCTCCAGATAGAGCCCTTGGCCACCCTCTCCTGAGCAGTGGCCATCTTGCTAAGTACCTGACCTGCTATGTAAAGTATACAGGCAGCAGACAGGGTCTTCTCCCATCTCTCAGTCAGTCATGAATGGGTTAGCAATGAGTCCCACTCACTGTGTGCTAAGCACATAGGTAAAGATAAGACTCTGCCTTTGTGGAGCCAGAGAAAAGCATAGAAGATGACAATAGTGTATACAGTAGGGGGATAATAGAGGTAAGGAAGGAAACAGAAGGAATAACCTGGAAGGGGAGTGTGCATTTGTGTTAGTTTTCCTGTTGCTGTGACAAAACACCTGATAAGGGAAATTTAAGGAAGAAAATAATACCTTTGCGGGGGTGGGGGGTGGGTGTGTGTGTCACAATTTAAGAAGGAGCATGGTCCATCGGGGTGAGGAAAGCCTGGCTGCAGAAACCACGGGACAGCTGTTCACGCTGCATCCACAGGAAATAAAGAACAGACAGGAAGTGATGATGGGCTGTCAACTTCAAGCTCATCCCCTAAAGTGTCCCACTTTCTCTAGTGAGCTCTACCTCCTAAGGGTTCCATAACCTCCCCCAGAAAGGAGCCTGCAGCTGGAGAGCAAGTGTTCCAGCATCCGATCCTGGAAGGACACTTCATCTTCAATCTTCTACAGCTTCCAGGGCTTCCTAGAGGAGGGACTATCTCCTGTGGTGAGTTGTGTTTTCTTAAAGAAGCAGTATGCATTATTTCTGCTCCATGGACTCTCTTTAAACCTTGCCACACCCACTCCCAGTGATGAAGTCTATGTGCCTACCCTTGAACCTGAGCAGGTCCTGGTGGCAACTGTGCTCAGTAAAATTTGAGCTAAGGAAGGTGGCAGGACTTTCAGGTTAGGTGAGAAAAAAAAAAAAAAAACTACAGACTCTTGATTTCTGTCTTTCTAGATGCTTGTTCTAAGAACACAGTTGCCATATTGGGAGGAAGTCTAAACCACATGGAAAGGCTATGCACAGATGTCCCATTTCACAGGCACAGCTTATGATCAAAACTGACCCAGTTGGACACATAGTTGAGAAAAGATTCAAGAAGACTCCAGGCCCAAAGTCTGACTGCAATGAGACCGTGAAGAAGAACTACCCAGCTGAGCCCAGCCAAGTCTAGAAACACAGGATATGATCAAAGACATTGGTCACTATTTGAAGCCACCAAGTTTGGGGCATTCCTTATACATCACAGTATGGTTCTTAGTTTACAATGGAGGTTGACCAGGTGGTGGATAAATCAAGTTCTAGAAGACAAGGATGCTACATACAAAGAAAAATTGCATGGAGTAGATCCCTTTGTCATAGACTGAAGGGAGTTGCAAGGTTTGCAAAATTAAACACTGCAGAGGCTGATTCTAACCTACCAACTGGGGAGTTATGGAGGGTTTCAAGCAAGGGACAGTCCTCCAGAACTTAGTAAGGAGCTGAAATACAGACAATGGGATGAAGAAAGTAGAAACTATTTACAACCATCTATACCAGTGCCAATGTCTTGGACGGTGAGCAGATAGGAGGCTAATCTATTCAGGAGAAGACAGTGCTGGGGTAGTGGGATGATGAGTCCTGTGGTATTGCAAACACACGATCAGTTTTGAAGCTGAATGAATACAAGAGGTAAAGAAGAGGGAAAGACTCTTGGTTTTCTGAATTGCAAGATGTTGTAGTTTCATTTGCATTGCTGTGATAAAAAACACCCTGAAAAACAGCTTTAAGGAAGGGTGTGTTCAGTTTACAATTCCAGGTCACAGACTATCATTGTAGGATGTCAAAGCAGGAACTTGAAATAACTGGTCATATTCATGGTCAAGAGCAGAGAGAGAGTGGGCATATGTGACTGACCATTAGTGCTCTCTCTCTCTCTCTCTCTCTCTCTCTCTCTCTCTCTCTCTCTCTCTCTCTCTCTCTCTCCCCCTGGATGCAGTCTGAGATGCCCTGCCTAAGGAATGGAGCCATCCACAGTGGACTGGACCTTCCCACACCAGTGAACACAATCAAGACAATTCTGCCACAGACATGTATGTCCACCAATCAATCTGATTTAGGCAGCCTCTCCATTGAGACTCTCTTCCTAGGTGATTCTAGATTATGTTACATTGACAATTGAAGGGGTTGCAAGGCCCAGAAATAGAAAATGGAAGAAGCAATCGTAGGGAAAGACATAAAGGTTCCCTCTTGGGGCATATGGTTTGTTTTTTTTTTTCTTTTTCTTTTTTGGTTCTTTAAGACAGGGTTTCTCTGTGTAGCCTTGGCTGTCTTGCAACTTACTCTGTAGACCAACTGCCTCTGTTTCCTGGGTGCTGAAATTAAAAGGTATGTGCTACCACCACCTGGCTTTTTTTTTTCCTTTAAATAGAAGAATAATGCCTTATGGATGGCTAGATTAACAAATCCTAGAGCTCATAAGAAAGGCTAAACTTAAAGGACAGATGTGAGATTTATCTAGACAATTAAGCCATAGGGTATAGAACATAGGAAGCAATGAGGCCCAAGGTCAAGTTTCTGCCAGAAGGCAGTGTCTGAAGGTGAACTGAAGAAGGGAGGCAAAGACAGAAGAATAGTGTGTGTGTGTGTGTGTGTGTGTGTGTGTGTGTGTGTGTCACCAAAACTTAACATCACAGGTGCCATTTTGATAGTAAAGACTCTAAAACTCAGAGTAACAAAGTGATTTTGGGTCTTTGGCTCAGAATAGGGCATACACTGAAGCTTAGTATCTCAGATCAGAATTCTTTCTCTCCTTTTTCTTTGCAATAATTTCTACTGTCAATTTGCCATAGTCTGGGATCACTTGGGAAGAATGTCATGACTGAGGAACTTTCTGGATCAGGTTGGCCTGTGGGTATGACTGTGGAGGGTTGTCTTGATTACAAGTTGATCCAGGCCACTGTGGGCAGCAGCATTCCCTAGGCTGGACCTTGCACTGTGTGTAAGGAAAGCTAGCTGAGACAATAAAAGTGTCTATTTCTTCTCTTTGCTCTTGATGATGGATACAATGTAACCAGCGATTACAAATTCCCACTCCTGTGACTTATCTGCTGTGGTGGACTTTAACCTGGGATTGTTTTAACCTAAAATTGTAAGCCAAATAACCCCTAAGTTGGTTTTGGTCAGGATATTTGTCACAACAACAGAAATGATACTAGAACACTCTGAAATTCCCAGAGCAGCAGGAAGGCAGACAGCTCCCCCACCAGGCTGTCCTGCTTTGGGGGTAGATGCTTAAAACATTCTCATTCTCATTCATTCATCCTCTCTCTCTCTCTCTCTCTCTCTCTCTCTCTCTCTCTCTCTCTCTCTCTCTCTCTTGGTTTTTCGAGACAGGGTTTCTCTGTATAGCCCGGGCTGTCCTGGAACTCACTCTGTAGACCAGGCTGGCCTCGAACTCAGAAATCCGCCTGCCTCTGCCTCCCAAGTGCTGGGATGAAAGGCGTGCGCCTTCACTTTTCTCATTTCTATAGCCATTTCTTCCCAGCCCAGCCTTCTATAGCACCTGCTCTTCAAGCTGTTGCCGGCCCACAGAGGTACCCCTAAATGAGTGGCAGTAGGCTGTGGAAGGTAGGGAAGGGGAACTGAGAAGAGTGGGTTGGTTTCAGGGGCGAAGCAAAGGGCAAGAGGGAAGGGCAAAGCTGACTCCCCCAGCCCCCCTGCCAGCCTCTGCCTACCTGCCGAGCCCAGCACCATGGAACCAAAGCACATTAAGGGTAGACAGGCAGGTGCTCAATGCTTCTAATGTCTCTAATGTGCTCCATTACAACCGTTCCACAATAAGGTAATTATGCGAGGAAATAATAAACGTGTCCGTCTTTCTGGAAATATTTTTACTTCCAGCAAGAGGGAAGCAGCGCCATTGTTTTTTGAGAGCATCTCTGCTCCCGTACATATTAATTAACTGTGCTCTGGCTCCAGCACCTCACAGCATTTGTATTATTCATAAATGTCTCGGGGATGCAGTAACTTATGTACTCCCCTCCTTGGCTTGAAATCGTTTTTTAATTTCAAGTTCTTTTTTTTTTTTTTTTTTTTTTTTTTTTGAGTAATTGCACTTTTGGTTCGTGCCATCTGTGCCAGGGGCCCCACTCCCTAAACTGTACCCCCACACTCTCTCTCCCTTTCCCTCTCATTTTGCTGCTATGAGGGGCTCTAACCTACAGGGTCTTTTTCATGTCCTGAAAGAGATGCAAGTTTGGGCTCTGGGTGGGAGGATCGTCTTTCAGAGTGTCGTTCTTCTTAGGGTTGGTATCTAACTTTTCTTTTTTATTCCTACCCTCCCCCTCTCTGCTTTCCCACAGAGACGCCATCTCTCCCTTTCTTTCCCTACCTTGCATTTTTTCTTTAAATGAATAGACTATGATTTTAAGCAGTTTGAGGGGAAAAATTGACTGGAAAGTACAGAGAGTTCCCAGGCACCTCCTCACTCCCACCTCTGTTGTTCCTGCTGTGAGCATCTTACATTCCTGTGGTAGGGGGCAAGGAACCAGGCCTAGATGTGTTACTATTAAACAAAGCCCACAGTCTGTGCCAGGGTTGCTGTTGGGATTATGCAAGCAGTGTCTCTGGGTAAATGTCTGATGTCCTGTATCTGCCAAGTAGAAACATTTCACCGCCCTAAATCCCCGCTTTGCTCCACCCATTCATCTTTCTCTCTCTGCTTCAGTGCCCTGAACTTCTGGCAAACAAAGATTTGTTTTCTGTCTTGCCTTCTTTAGAATGTTCTATCGTAGAAATCAGATTGTATGTGTCCTGCTCAGATCTCCTTACACGTTTCTGGACTCAAGTCTTAGTTCTTGAGTCCATGGAGTCTGTCCCGTGGCTAGGATGTGAACTCCTCAGAGACCGAGACCATGCTGATGCGTAGACTTTTCTTGGCTCTGTTTGGAAATGGGTAACTGTGTACTGAGATACCAAAGGCAAGGGCAAAGGTGGGTAGAGGCCCCACTCCTCTCTAGTTGGTTTGACTAGATGGTCTATAAGATCTGAGATTCAGAAGATAAACCAATTGACCTCTAGGCTCTTATCAGGTCTCTCTCTGTGCAGAAATCACCAGGCCCAAGAGAGTGATGGCTAGTGGTCTTCCCACTGTACACTCTCATCTCAATGAACTTATGGTTGGAGGTGGACAGTGACGTGTAGTCCTTTCAGAGAGACAGGTTGTGGCACTGTTGACCTGTAGGGAAGCCATTGCAGCCCAGCCTTCTCATGTGAGGCCCATGGAGCTGAGTGATTCTCTGCTCTGCATGGGTAAGCCAGGACTGTGCAGCCCCACCTCACACTCTCAGCCTGACCACTGCCTGTTGCATTAAGTCTGAAAACTGTGAGATCTCTCACTGAGCCAGACCTCTCTTAGGGATCCTAGACATCAGAGAAACCCAGAAGTGGCTTTCCCTCCATTCTTAGCTGAGATTGTAGCCAAACAAGTGTCCATAAGAGAATCTGAGAGACAAGCAGACCCACAGACACAGAGTGGGCTTCCTGACTTCCCCTCCTGGAAACCCCTTCTGGCATATAACCTCTCTCCAGCATGTGGAACATGCTGTTTCTGACAAGCGCTGGTCTTTTCACTCTCTCTAGTCTTATTGTGTTGTTCCTTTTGGGAGAGAAACGGTGGCTGCACTGCAGTTGACAAAGGAGCAGAGGAAGAAGAGCCAAGATCCTCAGATTCTGTGAATGCAGAGAAACCCTCTATACTATGTATATCTGCAACAGACTCTGAAAGCCAGAGGCCCGGATTGAAGCGCTCTCTAGACACTCTGAGCCTTTGTTGCTCCTCCTGTATCAATACAGTTGGTTACAGTTCAGATTCAGAGCCTGGGAGAGGATGCTACCCCTGTCCACTCAGGGTGGAGATTCTAGGGGGCCAGTGATCCGTAAGGTTCAAAGCCCATTCACAGTGGCCACTTCTCCAAGACTCCTGTTTCCGGTTAGCATCTTTAGTTGTGCATAAGTAGTTATGTTCTGAACCTGACAGATGGGAGTAGAAGCAAAAGCTTTGAGTGGCGGAATCTCTAGGTCACTGTCCCCAGGAGTTTCTATAGTGAGGAACAAAAGCCAGGGCTAATACAGCTCTTCTAGACCAGGGGCACACAATCGGTGGGTGTCCTTCTCCCTAGGGTGGGATGTCTGGATGAAGTGAACAGAGACTAGGATTACAAATGGGAAGAATCCATCGGGACAGCCAGCCTCTGACTGCAACAGTGCAGTTGAGAAGAAAGACAGGCAGCCCCAGCCCTGCTGTGTGTAGCTCTGGCTGTGCTGTTGAAGCTAGCTCCAGCTGGTGCCCTCCTCCCTGGGCCCCCAGCCAGTCTGGCTAGTGTCTCTGCAAGCTGGTCTGGGAGAGCATGGCTGAAGGCTTGAGAATAGAAGGGAATCTGCAATAGCCCTTCCTCAAAGCCCTGACGGCTACCTCCACTCACTGGCAAGGGGAGGTCAGAGGTGTTTCCTCACTGGGACCCTGTGCATCTCTAGTTCCAATCTGGATGTTTTGTTCTTCTGACTGTGAGCAAGAACCCACTCACAATCCGAAGGGAGTGAGCAGCAGACTTGACTGAGGTTGGACATAGAAGACTATGGCCTCGCCTGGGTCTACAGAGTCTTGCCTTCCCCCTATGAAGCTCCATGCTCTTGGGTGCAAACATCACACAGCTACATATGGACTTTGTGGGTGTCAGGTCATTTGGACACTTAAGCTTCAGTCCTTACATCTGTAAAGTGGGGACAAGGCAGCCAACCTTGGACTTCTGCACATTAGGCCAGGTTGCTAGGTGAACGAGAGTGTCCAGAATCCAGCTGTGTCCTGTTGCCCTGCTCGCTCCCCTCCCAAGGATGAAGGAAGCTAGCCTCCTTTGTCTTTTCAACTAGCTGATGTTTGTCTCTCATCCCTTTGTCCCCATTGGTTCTCCTTGTCCCTTATTACCAGACTTTGTGTATTTCATGGACTGGTAGAGGTCTGTGTTTATTGTCACTTTTTTCATTCCATAAGTATCTGACATGTGACTATTCCACAGCAGGCTGTGCACTGGACTTGCCTCTAGGAGAGAGACGGGCATGCATCTTGTTCACATTACACAGCAAGTTGTGCACCGAGCACTGGACTTGCCTCCAGGAGAAAGACAGGCACTCATTTTGCTCATGCCGAAATGATAGTCTGGTGGGGAAGGCTGGTGTTTTGCAAGTGATTTTTAATAGTGACCTGCCTAGCATGGGGAAGTAGGGCTGGTTAGAATAACCTAGGAAATGTGAGCCCACCAAAAGGAAGGCATGTGGCAGAGAAAAAGGGTGGAGGAACACTGTCCCAAACCACAAGTCATCTGGCACTACCAGAAGCTTAAAGGGATGAGAAAGAGCTTCCTGGGGCTGGTGGAGAGATCCAGCCACACGCAAGTTGCTCTGCTTCATAGAAGCAATTCCTAGAGTTGCCTTTTGGAGTCATCGAGGATGGCATCTGGTGCGCCTCTTGCTGTTGTGACAGTTGAGTCACAGTCTTCAAACAGGAGGCTACCAATATTCTCCATTCTTTCTATCAAAAGAGAGAGCTATGTCGATAATCCAAAGGGAGTTTCAAGTCATTAAAACACACACTCAAAAGGAAGAGGCAAAAACACGATCTTGTTTGACCCAGGGTCAGAATTATCAGCTGATCTGTGGGGTGGCCATCCACACTGTGTCTGATGCTTAAAGCATCTCCCAGCTGCCTAGGGTATGTTCATAACTCGTGGGCGATAAACAACTCCTTCCACGAAGCCAGAAGTCATCGGGTCAGGAACAGCTGCAGCCGATCTGAGGCCCTCTCTGTCAGATTGTTCTTGGAAATGAAAAAAGCATGTCAGAGTCAAGAGCTGTGGAATAAACTACCGACTTCCCATCTGCCCCTTAGGGACAATTACTGGTTTGAGAAACCCATGTTTAGAGTGTATGAAGCAAGCTATGCCATATGCAGTTTCTGAGAGAGTGGCAAATAGTCACTGTAAGATGGAAGGGTCAAAATTCCTATCCTTACTCATGGACAAGCAGTAATGAGGGCCAACAGGTTGGCACAGAGCCACATAAAATTCCATTGGGGATGATGGGGCGGGGATCTGCTGAATTGTCACAGCCTGTATTCATTTGATTTTCTGGTGCCCTGATAAAACACTGATCAAAAAGAACTTGGTCCAGGTAACTGTTTATTTGACTTACAAGTTACTGTCCCTCTTCAAAGGAAGCTGGGGCAGGAACTCAGTTCAGGATCCTGGAGGCAGGAACTGAAACAAAGAGCCTGGAGATTGTGTAATGATTTGCTCCCTGTGGCTTGGTCAACATCCTTTCCATACAGCTCAGGACCACCTCCCCGGGGTGGCCCCACCCACAGCAGGCTAGACCCTCCCACATCAATCAAGAAAATATCCCCACAGACATGTCCTTTTAGCTCTAGTTCGTGTCACGCTGGCAAACCCCCACATGCACTCTGATCCCCAGAGGTTAGGAGAGGGATTGCAAACACTACCCATAGGGTAAGAACATTCTAGAAAGTGGCTGGAGCTGCTGGGTGGAAGAATCAAACCATCCGGAGGTGACCCTACAGGACAGTTTCCGGGGCATGTGACTGCCTGTCTTCACTTCTTCCTTTTCAACCCTGGGAAGCCACAGAGACTCGGACAGACGGACGGACGGACGCAGTGGATAAAGTCTATTCAGCCATGTCGGGAGCACAGGGGACTGCAGAGGGGGTGGAGACAAAAGGACTCAGTGCCACCTTCATTCACGCCTGTCTTCATGGCTTGCCTCTTGGCAGTCCTTCCATTCCCTGTTCTTGGGAATGCCAGGCAAGCCCCTGACCAACTGAGCTACACCTCAGCCCGACTTTTTTTCTTTCTAATATACTTATGTACAACAGCTTGGGAAACTCACACACAGTGGCTGAGACCCTCAGCCTTAGAGTCGGACACACTTGGGCTGACAGCCCCACTCTGTGGGGGTCTCTGAACCAGTTACTTGTTCTTTCCCGTATTACAAGTCTCTCTAGAGCAGTGGTTTTCAACCCATGGGGCACAACCCCTCCGGGGCCAAGCAACCCTTTCACAAGGAACATCCAAGGCCATTGAAAAAACACTGATATTTAGATGGCAATTTATAACAGTAGCAGGATTACAGCTAGGAAGTAGCATCAAAATTTTATGTTTGGGGGTCACTGCAACATGAGGCACTGTGTTAAAGGGTCGCAGCATTCGGAAGGTTGAGAACCACTGCTTTCGAGTGAACCGGGCATAATGCCATCTTCTTAGAAGTGCTGAGAGGAAGATCACGGCAAGACAGCCCAGCACGTAAAGCGTCTTACCGCCAAGCTGACTCAAAATAAATAATTACCCAGGTGGGGTAGGGTCCTTCTAGGGAGACACGGGGAAAGTGCTCTGGCTGAATGGGCAGAGAGGACTCAGCCTAGACAAGGATATCTCCCCTCCTCCCCTCTCTTTTCCCCTTCCCTCTCCCTTCCCTCTCCTCTTCCCCTCCTCTGTGTGTGTGTGTGTGTGTATGTGTGTGTGTGTGTATTCATGTGAGTATGCAGGTGCATGTGTAGGTAGGTATAGGTGTGTGGAGGTCAGAGGTCAAAGTCAGATGTATTCCGCTGCTGCTCTCTAATTATTTATTCTGAGTCAGGGTCTGACACTGAACCTGGGACTTATTGGTTCAACTAAGCTAGCTGGTCAACAAGTTCCAGCGGGCTGCTTGTCTTTGTGACCCTCCCTCACAGTGCTGGGGTTTCAAGCCACACCGCTGCCTGTGCTGAGGACCTGGTTTCAGGGTTTCCGGTTTCTTCAACAGGCATTTTACTGACTGAGCCCCCTCCCCAGCCCCTTCAAGCTCTTCCTCATTGGGAAGGTGGGTGGTTCAGGGATGGCTCTCCAGTGTTGGATGGAGACAATCTACAGACCGAGTCAGACTGAGAAACCTTCGTGGAGCCTCCGCCTCTCAGGCAGCTCCTTAGATATCACAGCTCTGGGAGAGAAGACCCCAAGCCACCAGCAGCCCAGGGGAGACTGGTGTTTTCTCAGAGATCCTCTCCCAGCCCTGGGAGAGCACCAATTAGTTCTCCTCTGTGCAGCTTAGTGGCAGCCTGGGGAACCCCTTATGGAGGGTAGACTTTCTCCTCAGGAGCAGTCGGATCTCAGATCCCTCTCTGGCTGGATGTGTGTCAGAGTGATGGTACCATGTGTCCTGTACAGTGGCCAACTTAGAAGTGCAAAATATGGTCCGTTTCTCTTTCTTTAGCAGTGTGTCCGTGTGCGCTCGTGCGTGTGTGTGTGTGTGTGTGTGTGTGTGTGTGTGCATATATATATGTAGAGACAAAGAGGAAGTGAGTTTAAGAGGGGGCTGATGACTGAGAGAACTTACAAGCACATAAGGTATGAGGAAGAGAGAGAGGGAGATTTCACAGATTTTAAATATAGGAGGATAAATATTTGAAAATCTGCAGAGCTGTGCATGTGGGAAGATGCAGTTCAGGCTTATGGAGTCAGGTCCCAGGAAGCAACATTCTCATTCTTCTGAAATGCTGTGGGAAGAGGCTTGTGCATGTTAAGGACTCTCTCTCTCTCTCTCTCTCTCTCTCTCTCTCTCTCTCTCTGTCTCTCTCTCTCTCTCTCTCTCTCTCTCTCTCTCTCTCTTTCATACACACACCCCCATAACATGTCCATTCACACACACACAGATACACACAGACACACACACCACGGGGTAGGGAGAAGATATACATAGAATAGACACAGACATAAGTACATTAACATCCAAACACACAGATACACAAATACAATTAAAAGTGTGATGTACAAGTGAGCTGTCAAGGCTCAGAGGGTAAAGTCTTTGCAGGTCAAGCCTGATGACTTGATCCCCAGAGTCCACATAAAAAGCTGGTTGTGGTGATAGGAACTTGAAATCACAGAACTTCTGTTGGCAGATAGGAGGTTGAGACAGGAGGCTCATGGGCCAGCTAGCTTGACGTATACAGTGCAGCAGAAACAGCAGACAGTCTTGTCTCAATAAGGTGGAAGGAGAGAACCGAGTCCTGAAAGCTGTCCTCTAATTTTCACAAGTATACCAGGGCACATGCTTGTGCACACACACATGCACTCACGTTACATACATACATAATAACAATAAAGTATACACAAGTATCTGCCTTATAATAATCATACATTCACTCATAAATGTCTGCGCACTAGTGTATGAAGACACAGCATGAGCAAGACCCTTCTCCTAAGGGTGATTGCAGCCATCTGAATATTGTAACTGAGACATAACCCCTTCCCTATCCACAGAGCCACAGTGCAGAGGTGGGTTGAGAGTGGGTAGAACCATTAAGGCCAAATGCCCAAGGGCCAGGCTCTGAAAGAAGCCGAGAAGAGTTACCAGCTCTTGTTATTGTCTCATCACAGACCCAGACCACAGAAGGTAAACACATGACTGTATAAGTTAGTGGGTTAACAATTACCCTGCTAAGCAGCAATAAGGAGACGAAGCCTTAGGAAAGGTCTGTCCACACAGAAGGAGAGAAGCCCCCAAGGACCAGCTAGGCTTCCTATGGGCCCTGAACTTCCAGGGCTGGTGTAGGGGTAGGTGGTGGGGAGAGATGCCAAGCTGCAGCTTCGAGGATAGATGTTCTGAAAAGCTTTAGATACCCAAGGTCTCTCCCTGTGTCCCCCAAGGGATGAAACTTACTCTCTCATTATCCTGGAGTATGCCTCTCCATCCCAAGCGAGCCCATCTAGGGCTGCAAACTGTAAAGCCTGCTGGGTGTTCCCTTTAAAACTCATACAATCACCTCCATGCCACCCCTCTGGGCTGTGAGCATTCTCGGACAGTTAAAGCAGAGCCCCTGGGATCTCTAACCAGGCTTTGCACACTGGATGCCCAAGAGTTGAGTGGAACCAGGATGCAGCAGGTACTGTGGGTACCTAGCCAGAGCCCTCAGATCCTACCTTCAGCCACATGAGAAGCTGCAGCTCAGCCTGGGCAGTTGGGCATAGAAAACCAAAGCTCGGGGGCCATACAGCTATGACTTTTAAGTCCCATCTCTGTGACCTCCGGGCTCCATGAACAAGACCTGATCAGCCTCTAAGTACCTGGATCTACATTACTTTGTCAGCTAGAGGGCTTTCCCCCAAGCTGGCGAGCTCTTCCTACCCACAGGAAGAGCTAGGGAATTTGCCTGTTCCCAGGCAGCCCTGTACCAGTGTCTTCCTCCTGCAGGTGTCTAGTCACCCCCAGATGGGGCAACCACAACCTGTTCCAGAGTTTACCTAGAAGTGTCCCTGTGGGGCATCTCCAGTTGTTTCTTGTACCCTTTCCTCAGGCCACTCCTCCCCACCACAGTCCCTCTTTCTTCTAACTGAAGCTATAGTGTAACTGTCCCGTCTCTAAAGGGAAGGGTACAGGTGTTTTTCTTTAGAATAGCTTTGTTATTGCCAAGATGCTATGTGTGCATCCGGGTCCTTTGGTGCCAGCTTTTAAGGACCGAGGAGAACACACACATATACCAAGCTCCTGGAAAGATCTGCTATCCCAGACCATCCTCAGGTTAGGCCACCTCCCACAAGGAGCTGGCTCTCCTTAGGAGACTAACATGGGGCTTCTCCAGAAGGCTCATTTGAGGCTGGGGAAGATTGGAAGAGGTGTCTTCAGTGCCCTTGAAGTACAAGACTTGAATTCAGGCTACATGAAAATTTCTGAGCTGGCCCCCGGGCCCCCATCTCTGTCACTCCACCTGATTTCATCTGCGATTCTTCCCAGAAGTCTCTGGATAGGAGGAGGGAAGATCACTCACCCTGAGACAATGCAAGAGGGAAGGCAAGAGGCTTTATTTATTTATTTATTTATATTTATTTATTTATTTTTACAGCTCATAATCTGAAGAGCCAATGGCTCAGTACATGATATAAACATAATACAACATTTAAAGCACTCGTAGCTACTTTAGAGATTGGTATAATGTGGTTGAGGTTGTGGGCTAGAGGGTGTTACTTAAAGTACAGCATTTCTTTGGGACTGACTTTGGTCAAGAACTGTCCATATCCAAGAATATATCCCAGTCATCATGGCATGGTATCCTTTAATGGGAGAATGTGTGTGTGTGTGTGTGTGTGTGTGTGTGTGTGTGTGTGTGTGAATAGGCTTCCGGGCATGCCTGTGGGAGACCTATCTTTCTCACGTTATCTCAACTGTGGGTACGACTCCCCTGGATAGGGATCCTGGACTGTATAAAGTGAGAACTGGAGCTGGGTGCTAATACACACACATTCATTGACCTCTGATCCTGACCATGGCTGCCATGGAAGCAGCTCCCTCAACCTTGGGTCTCGGTTCTCAGGAAACAGCCAACTTCTATTTTTGAGGCAAGGTTCCTCCTTGGCCTGGAACTCTCTTATGAGATTAAGGTAGTTGGTGGTGGGTCCCAGTGACCTCTTTAATGCTGGGATTACAAGTGTATGCCACCAGATCTGAATTCTTCACGTGGGCTCTTGGGGGTTGAACTGAGGTCATCATGTGTACAGAGCAAGCACCTCCCAAGCCCTAAATGGGCCAGTTGCATATTATGTGTGTATTATATTACAAAACACTCTAAAACACTCTATATGGATATTTAAAAAAAAAAAAAAAAAAAAAAAGGTAGAAACTGGAGAGATGGCTCAGCTGTTAAGAGTCCCTGCTGCTCTTTCAGAAGACCTGAATTTGGTTCCTAGCATCAGCATCAGGTGGCTCACAACCAGCTGTAACTCCAGCTCAGGGAGTTATGACGCCCTCTTCTGGCCTCTACAGGTTCTTGCACACACATGGCATATATACACATTGCGCACACACACACATAAATAAATAAATAAATAAATAAATAAATAAAAATAACAATTTCTTTAAAAAAAAAAAAGAGGTAGGTAGAGAAGGCATGGTAATGTGTGAGTGTTATTCTAGGACTTAGGACTTGAAGGTCAGAGAATCAAGAATTCAGGATCATCCTCAGCTATGTAGGAAATGTGTGGCCAACTTGGGTTGGGTGAGACCCTGTCTCAAAAATATGTCTAAGTCAAAAAGAGGCAGTTGGATATAGAAGTTCTCTGTTTGGGGGCTAAAGAGGTGGCTCAGCAGTTAAGAATGCCTACTGCTTTTATGGAGATCTCAAGTTTTGTTTGAAGCACCCATGTTAAGTGGTTAACAACTGCCAATGACTCTAGCTTAAGGAGATTCAGTGAAACTCTAGCTTCAGGAGATCTGACCCCCTCTCCTAGCATCCACGGGCACCTTCACTTATGTGCACATACTCACAACACACACACACACACAATTAAAAATAAAATCAGTCATAAGAGAAGAAACTTGCAGCTTTGCATCACAGAGTGGTGACTTATATTCCCATCTCTGCAGCTTCCTGACTCCAACGACAACACATCCTACCACCTTGAAGCCTCAGCTTCTCCAGGTAATAGTCCTTTTATTCCCAGATCATTGAGTAGGCTCCAGACTACTCTATAAAGCAATCGAAGAGTTCCTCGAACATTCTGGGTCCTTATTTTTAATAGTCCTTAATAATTATAATTAACAGCTGAAAATTACGCACCACTAGAAACCACCACTGAATATGAAATTCTCATTCATTAGATAGTAATTCGTGCTGAGGTTAGGCTCCCTCTTCTAGTGAGGCTTATCTGGTATTTGACTGGTATCTTGACTTGTTTAAAAGTAATATTGAGGGATGGACAGACGGCTTCATGGTTAAGAGCAGGCACTGCTCTTGCAGAGGACCTGAGTTCAGTTCTCAGCACCCATTCCAGGCAACCTGTAACCCTAGCTCCAAGGGATCTGACACTCTCTTCTGGCTTACGTGGGTGCCTGCATTCATGTACACAAATCCATATGTACATGCATGATTAAAAAAAAATAAAAATTAAAAAAAAAGAACGTTGTTTAAACAAAGTTTTGAAGATTCGAAGAGTCCTGGCACACAGTCATCAATTTGTGTGTACATGTGTGGGTGTGTTCACCCATACATGTGCATATAGAAGGCAGAGGTAGACATGGGTGTCTTCCTGTGTCACTCTTGGTCATAGTTTTTTGAGATGGAGTCCCTCCCTGAAACTGGAGCTCTACCCTTGGCTAAACTATCTAGACAGCAAGCCCAACCCACCCACCCACCTACCTTCACCTTTTAGAGTTGGGATTGTATATATATATATATATATATATATATATATATATCCCTTCTAATGGGTGTCGGGTATCTGAATACAGGTTCTCATGCTTGTACCACAAGCTCTTTACCCATTGAACTGATCTCCCACCTTGATCATCTATCTTCCAAAGCCCTCTACCTTGAAGAGAAATGGTTTCTCCCCCAATCCAAGGGGACCACCAGAACTTACATCTAAAGTGAAATAGCTCATTTAAAAAGTAAAGTGGGCTAAGGGGGTGTGCCCCTGTCCTGACATTCCCCAGGTGGGTGGAGTCTGGTCAACAGGGCAGGACTGTGTCAGCTTTGCATATCCTGACCCAAAGGCCCTTCTCCAGGAGCCAGTGAAAGTGAAGAGGAGCTATCTCCAAGCATTGAAGCTAACAGGGCATCCATAGCCTTAGACCTGTAGCTTGTATCTCTTTTAACCCTTGTTCAGAGTCAGTCTGTTATCTCATAGAAAGAGTTGGGAACTAGCCTGTGCTATCTATTATCTATTTAGTGCAAAGCAGAGTTGACAGAGGGTCTGTATTCTATTGTCCGAGGTATCTCCTCTCCTCCTTCTCCAGCTCCTGAGCACATGTGCAGCATGCACATGCACACATATGCATAGAGGGAAAGGGATGAAGACCAAGATGCCAGATCCAAACTCATCATCAGGAACCCAGCAGGTTCCTATTCCTAAGACCATGAGACAACTGAGGTCCTGTTATGTCACAGACGCTGGCAGAAGACAAGACACTCAAGGCTTGAAATAAAGCCAGATGGTGCTGTCTGTGTACCTGTCCCTCCAGCCACAGCCCCCTCAGGCTATACAAAGAAAGCCTGGTGGTACCTGTGTACACAATGGGACAAAAGCAAAGCTTGAGCATAGGGACTCCATATCTTTCATCACAGACCGTGAGCCCACCCACTTTCAGCTCAGAGTGCAAGGGCATCTCCGCCACAGCTGTTCATCCTGTAAAGTCCTATAGAGTTCAGAACAGACTCCGTTTGCAGAAAACATAGAATTATCAGTCTTGGGCCAGCAAGATGGCTCAGTAGGTAAAGGCGCTTGCTGAAAAACCTGAGGTCCTGAGTTCAATCCTTACAACCTACCTGGCAGAAGGAGAGAACTGGCTTCTCTGACATCCACATGCTGCGACACATAAGTACATATACACATGAACATGCACACAATAAATAAATATTTACCAAAAGACTTTTATTTTAAATCAGTAAAAGATTGGTGGAGAACAGTTTCTTAGCACTCAAGAGCTTTGTCAATTGGGCAAGTCACTCGTCCTGTCCAAGACTCAGTTTCCCCCTCTACAAATTGAGGACAATACTCAATTGTCACATGACTGGAGAGAATAAATAAAATTTCCGTATACCTTTCTGTTGATGGGATAAAACACCATGACTAAAGCATCTTGTAGAAGGAAGGGTTTATTTCGACTTAAGGTTCTTGAGTTCAACATGGCCGGGACACATTATGGCAAGAACATTCACATCCTCAATCACAAGCATGAAGCAGAGAGAACAAAGTGTATACATGGTTATATAATCTCAAAGCCTGTTTCCCGGTGCCACACATCATCCAGCAAGGCTGTACCTCCTAAACTTCATCCTCAACAGCATCACCAACTAGAGACCAAGTGTTCAAATACTTGAGTGTTTGAATACATATGTATATATGTATGTGTATACATATATATGTGTATGTGTATATGTATATAGCAGTTTAGCAAAGACTTTATGACCTAGAGGTGGCTCTGTGGATCAGGGTGATTTCTGTGCAAACATAAGGACCTGAGTTCAAATCCTCAACCCTTATGTAAAAACTAGACTTGGGGGTATGGGCACATGTAACCCCAACACTGGGAGGGAACTGGGGGTAGGAAGATAGCTGACATTTGTTTGCTGCCACCCTCCCTCCTGAGAGATCCTGGCTTGGGGGAATAAGGTGGAAAGTGGGCAGGACAGCTAATGTCCTCTGGCCTCAGAGTGAGCCTGTGTGCATGTGCCCATTACACATACACTCCATGAACATGCAAGACTGGATACGGCGCACACTGCACTTGTACAGACTGACTCTGGTTAAGATGAGTTGCCATCATGCCAATGTGAAACTTTCACAAGGTTATTTTGTTTCAAGCCAGCGGCCTACTTGGCAGATAAAAATGTGTGTCTTGATCCCATTAGCAGCATATCAAATCTGATTAGTTTTGATGCAAAGATTTACCGACGAGAGATTCAAAACTTTTACATCAAATTTTCTTACATGGTTAAATCATCTGGGGATGCCACCGCCCTCTCCACATTTGTGTGTGTGTGTGTGTGTGGGTGGGTGGGTGTGGGTGTGTGTGTATGTGCAAGCACGCTCATGTGCACACATGGGCACACACAGTAGGTTGTTCATGGGAGTGTGTGCATAGGGGTGTGTACATGGGAGTGCATGCATAAGGGTGTGTGCATGTGTGAGCATGCATGGGTGTGTGTACATGGGTGTGTATATGCTTATGTGAGTACATGGGTGTATATATGCATATGTGTGTTCATGCATGTGTGTATGCATGTGTGTGCATGCATGGGGGAGTGTGCAGAGGTGTGAGCACATAAGTGGAGGCATGAGGTCAACACTGGGTGTCTTCTTCAATTGCTCTGCTGCACTTTATTTTTCAAGACAGGGTCTCTCAATAAACCTAGAGCTTGCCAATTGGCTAGGCTAGCTGGCCAACAAGCCATAGGGGACCTCTCCCCACCAAGCACTGAGATTAATGCCACACTCACTTTTTTTTATTTTTTTACACAGGTAGTGGGGATTCCCAACTCAAATCCTCATGCTGTGCTCTATGCGTTTACCCACTGAGCCATCCTCTCAGCCCTCCCCTGGAGAGAACATCAAAAGTATCAATTCCATTGTATCCAATCCCAACCAAAGCACACTCTCTGGGGAGGTAGCTGAGGCACCTACAGTCTGAAACCTTCCCTAGGTGATCCGCAGCAGGGGCTGCTGCTGGCACTCACCCAATGCTGGTGATAACTCACTCGACCACAACAATTTAAACATGCGTCTCTCCGGTGCTTAAGTCATTTTATTTGAGAGTAATTGGTCCGGCTCTGAAAAGGTCATCATGAATTTGCAGGTTCTGCATGAAGCCAGCAGGAACTGTGTCAGGAAGAGGCAGGAGAGGGGGGCACAGAGAAGGGA
Organism: Arvicanthis niloticus; assembly: GCF_011762505.2. Classification (NCBI taxonomy): domain Eukaryota; kingdom Metazoa; phylum Chordata; class Mammalia; order Rodentia; family Muridae; genus Arvicanthis; species Arvicanthis niloticus. The sequence continues at coordinate 8,303,890 of NC_047663.1, forward strand.
TCGAGAAGTGCATGGTGTGTGTGTGTGTGTTGGGGGTGTTCTTTAGCTGAAAATAAGGGGGAGTCCCTCTGACTTTCGGTGTTCCGTCATGGCAAGAGGCAGATCCTCTACACCCAGGGAGTTCTGGCCATGAACACTTGCAAATGTTCTCAGGCTTCCCAGTGCAACCACAGCCAGCATCAAGCATTCTGTAGGCAAGCTCAGGGTTGAAAATAGCTTCTTCAGCCCCTGCTTTGCTCCCGGCAGACTAGATTAGAGGATTAACTCTTTGCCTTCTGGCTGGACTATGGGAGCCCTCTTTCCTTCCTCTCTTTCAGTTTGGGCATCTGATATGATCAGTTGGAGCTTCCTTCTCCCCACTCTCCGAGGAGCCATTT